>NC_092045.1:17399656-17762824 GCF_003086295.3 Arachis hypogaea
AATGAAGGAGTGAAGAGGTTTATATAGGAGAGGGGAAGGGTAGGGTTCGGCCATTTGAGGGTGGGTTTGGGTGGGAAAGTGGTTTGAATTTGAATGGTGAGGTAGGTGGGGTTTTATGAAGGATGGATGTGAGTGGTGAAGAGAAAGATGGGATTTGATAGGTGAAGGGTTTTTGGGGAAGAGGTTTGAGGTGATTGGTGAATGGGTGAAGAAGAGAGAGAGTGGTAGGGTAGGTGGGGATCCTGTGGGGTCCACAGATCCTGAGGTGTCAAGGAAAAGTCATCCCTGCACCAAATGGCATCAAAATCACGTTTTGGCCATTCTGGCGTTAAACGCCGGGCTGGTGCCCATTTCTGGCGTTTAACGCCAGCTTCTTGCCCTTTCTGGCGTTTAACCCAGTCTGGTGCCCCTTTCTGGCGTTAAACGCCCAGAATGGTGCCAGACTGGGCGTTAAACGCCCAACAGCTAACCTCACTGGCGTTTAAACGCCAGTGGGTGCGTCCTCCAGGGTGTGCTTTTTCTTCCTGTTTTTCATTCTGTTTTTGCTTTTTTCATTGATTTTGTGACTTCTCATGATCATCAACCTACAAAAGAATAAAATAACAAAAAAAATAGTTAATTATAAACATTGGTTGCCTCCCAACAAGCGCTTCTTTAATGTCATTAGCTTGAAGAGGACTCTCATGGAGCCTCAGAATGCTCAGAGCTATGTTGGAACCTCCCAACACCAAACTTAGAGTTTGAATGTGGGGTTCAACACCAAACTTAGAGTTGGTTGTGGCTCCAACACCAAACTTAGAGTTTGACTGTGGGGGCTCTGTTTGTCTCTGATTTGAGAGAAGCTCTTCATGCTTCTTCTCCATGATGTCAGAGGGTATCCTTGGGCCTTAAACACCAAGGATTCTTCATTCACTTGAATGATCAACTCTCCTCTATCAACATCAATCACAGCCTTGCTGTGGCAGAAGGGTCTGCCAAGGATGATGGATTCATCCTGCACTTCCCAGTCTCTAGGACTATGAAATCAGTAGGGATGTAATGGTCTTCAACTTTAACCAGAACATCCTCTACAAGTCCATGGGCTTGTTTTCTTGAGTTGTCTGCCATCTCTAGTGAGATTTTTGCAGCTTGCACCTCAGAGATCCCTAACTTCTCCATTACAGAGAGAGGCATGAGGTTTACACTTGACCCTAAGTCACACAAGGCCTTCTTGAAGGTCATGTGCCTATGGTACAAGGTATTGAAAACTTCCCAGGGTCCTGTCTCTTTTGAGGCAGTTTCTGCCTAGACAAGTCATTCAGTTCTTTGGTGAGCAAAGGGGGTTCATCCTCCCAAGTCTCATTTCCAAATAACTTGTCATTTAGCTTCATGATTGCTCCAAGGTATTTAGCACTTGCTCTTCAGTGACATACTCATCCTCTTCATAGGAAGAATACTCATCAGAGCTCATGAATGGCAGAAGTAAGTCCAATGGAATCTCTATGGTCTCAGTTTGAGCCTCAGATTCCCATGGTTCCTCATTGGGGAACTCATTGGAGGCCAGTGGACGTCCAGTGAGGCCTTCCTCAGTGGCGTTCACTGCCTCTTCTTCCTCCCAAAATTCGGCCATGTTGATGGCCTTGCACTCTCCTTTTGGATTTTCTTCTGTATTGCTTGGAGAGTAGTAGGAGGGAGTTCAGTAATTTTCTTGCTCAGCTGACCCACTTGTCCTTCCAAGTTTCTAATGGAAGACCTAGTTTCAGTCATGAAACTTTGTGTGGTTTTGATTAGATCAGAGACCATGGTTGCTAAGTCAGAGTTATTCTGCTTAGAACTCTCTGTCTGTTGCTGAGAAGATGATGGAAAAGGCTTGTTATTGCTAAACCTGTTTCTTCCACCATTATTATTGTTGAACCTTGTTGAGGTCTCTGTTGATCCTTCCATGAAAATTTGGATGATTCTCCATGAAGGATTATAGGTGTTTCCATAGGGTTCTCCCATGTAATTCACCTCTTCCATTGAAGGGTTCTCAGGATCATAAGCTTCTTCCTCAGATGAAGCTTCCTTAGTACTGCTTGGTGCATTTTGCATTCCAGACAGACTTTGAGAAATCATATTGACTTGTTGAGTCAATATCTTGTTCTGAGCCAATATGGCATTCAGAGTGTCAATCTCAAGAATTCCTTTCTTCTGACTAGTCCCATTGTTCACAGGATTTCTTTCAGAAGTGTACATGAATTGTTATTTGCAACCATTTCAATCAGTTCTTGAGCTTCAGTAGGCGTCTTCTTCAGATGAAGAGATCCTCCAGCAGAGCTATCCAAAGACATCTTGGATGGTTCAGAGAGACCATCATAGAAAATTCCTATGATGCTCCATTCAGAAAGCATATCAGAAGGACACTTTCTGATTAATTGTTTGTATCTTTCCCAAGCTTCATAGAGGGATTCTCCTTCCTTCTGTCTGAAGGTTTGGACTTCCACTCTAAGCTTACTCAATTTTTGAGGTGGAAAGAACTTTGCCAAGAAGGCATTGACTAGCTTTTCCCAAGAGTCCAGGCTTTCTTTAGGTTGAGAGTCCAACCATGTTCTAGCTCTATCTCTTACAGCAAAAGGGAATAGCATAAGTCTGTAGACCTCAGGGTCAACCCCATTAGTCTTGACAGTGTCACAGATTTGCAAGAATTCAGCTAAGAACTGATGAGGATCTTCCAGTGGAAGTCCATGGAACTTGCAATTCTGTTGCATTAGAGAAACTAGTTGAGGCTTAAGCTCAAAGTTGTTTGCTCTAATGGCAGGGATAGAGATGCTTCTCCCATAGAAGTCGGGAATAGGTGCAGTAAAGTCACCCAGCACCTTCCTTGCATTGTTGGCATTGTTATTTTCGGCTGCCATGTGTTCTTTTTCTTTGAAGAATTCGGTCAGGTCCTCTAAAGAGAGTTGTGCTTTGGCTTCTCTTAGCTTTCTCTTCAAGGTCCTTTCAGGTTCAGGATCAGCCTCAACAAGAATGCCCTTGTCTTTGCTCCTGCTCATATGAAAGAGAAGAGAACAGGAAAATGTGGAATCCTCTATGTCACAGTATAGAGATTCCTTAAAGTGTCAGAGGAAAAGAAGAGTAGAAGACAGAAGTAGAAAAGTCGAACTTATCAAAGAAGATGGAGTTCGAATTTTGCATTAAGGATAGTGTTAGTCCATAAAAAGAAGGATGTGAGAAGGAGGGAAGTGATTTTCGAAAATTAAGTAAAAATTTTGAAAACATTTTTGAAAAACATTACTTAATTTTCGAAAATGAAAGTGGGAAAGAACTAAGGTGATTTTTGAAAAAGATTTTGAAGTTAGAAATCAAAAAGATCTGATTGAAAATTATTTTGAAAAAGATGTGGTTAAGAAAATATGATTAGTTTTAAAAAGATGTGATTGAGAAGATATGATTTGAAAAACATTTTAAAAAGATTTGATTTTGAAAATTAAAAACTTGACTAACAAGAAAAGATATGATTCAAACATTAAACCTTCCTCAACAGAAAAGGCAACATACTTGAAATGTTGAATCAAATCATTAATTGATAGTAAATATCTTTGAAAAAGGTAAGAAATTGATTTTGAAAAAGATTTGATTGAAAAATTGATTTGAAAAAGATTTGATTTTGAAAAGATTTTGAAAACTTAGAAAAAATTGATTGAAAACAAAATCTTCCCCCTGTAGCCATCCTGGCGTTAAACGCCCAGAATGGTGCACATTCTGGCATTTAACGCCCAAAATACTACCCTTTTGGGCGTTAAACGCCCAACCAGGTACCCTGGCTGGCGTTTAAACGCCAGTCTGTCCTTCTTCACTGGGCGTTTTGAACGCCCAGCTTTTTCTGTATAGTTCCTCTGCTGTATGTTCTGAATCTTCAATTCTCTGTATCATTGACTTGAGAAGACACAAATTAAAAATATTTTTGGATTTTTAATAATCAAAATGCAACTAAAATCAAATAACAATACATGCAAGACACCAAACTTAGCAGTTTGTATACTACTGACACTAACAACATGAGAATGCATATGAGACACACAAAACACTCAAGTCAATTGAATTTAAAGATCAGAGCACGAGAATCATCAAGAACAACTTGAAGATCCTTAAGACACATGAATGAACGCATGCAATTGACACCAAACTTAAGATGAGACACTAGACTCAAACAAGAAATTTTTGGATTTTATGATTTTTTTGATTTTTTTGTGTTTTTCGAAAATTAAGTGGAAAAAGATATCAAAATTCTTAATGAGAATTCCAGGAATCAGTGCAATGCTAGTCTAAGACTCCGGTCCAGGAATTAGACATGGCTTCACAGCCAGCCAAGCTTTCAAAGAAAGCTTCGGTCCAAAACACTAGACATGGCCAAAGGCCAGCCAAGCCTTAGCAGATCACTGCTCCAAAAGCAAGATTGATAGAAATCAACAAGCTCTTGTGATGATAAGTTGAAACCTCGGTCCAATGAGATTAGACATGGCTTCTCAGCCAGCCAGACTTCAACAAATCATCATGAAACTCTAGAATTCATCTTCAAGAATTTCGAAAAAAAATAAATACCTAATCTAAGCAACAAGATGAACCGTCAGTTGTCCAAACTAGAACAATCCCTGGCAATAACGCCAAAAACTTGGTGTTGTTGCCGGATCTTGGCACTGATGTTACCAAAAGCTTGCTCAAAACTTGAACAATCCCCGGCAACGGCGCCAAAAACTTGGTGCGCGAAATTGTGAACAATACTTTTCACAACTCTCATAATCCCCGGTCATGAGCCCCAAAAACTTGGTAGCTCAATACCATGGCATTACACAACTTCGCACAACTAACCAGCAAGTGCACTGGGTCGTCCAAGTAATAAACCTTACGCGAGTAAGGGTCGATCCCACGGAGATTGTTAGTATTGAAGCAAGCTATGGTCATCTTGTAAATCTTAGTCAGGCAAACTCAAATGGATATGGTGATGAACGAAAATAACACAAAAGGTAAAGATAGAGATACTTATGCAATTCATTGGTAGGAACTTCAGATAAGCGCATGAAGATGCCTTCCCTTCCGTCTCTCTGCTTTCCTACTGTCTTCATCCAATCCTTCTTATTCCTTTCCATGGCAAGCTTGTGTAGGGTTTCACCGTTGTCAATGGCTACCTCCCATCCTCTCAGTGAAAACGATTGCATATGCTCTGTCACAGCACGCGGAATTCAGCTGTCGGTTCTCGGTCAGGCCGGAATAAAATCCATCGATTCTTTTGCGTCTGTCACTAACGCCCCGCCTGCTAGGAGTTTGAAGCACGTCACAGTCATTCAATCATTGAATCCTACTCAGAATACCACAGACAAGGTTAGACCTTCCGGATTCTCTTGAATGCCGCCATCAGTTCTTGCCTATACCACGAAGACTCTGATCTCACGGAATGGTTGGCTCATTTTTCAGGCGAGCACTCGGTTGTCAGGCGATCAACCATGCATCGTGCAATCAGGAATCCAAGAGATATTCACCCAATCGAAGGTAGAACGGAGGTGGTTGTCAGTCACACGTTCATAGGTGAGAATGATGATGAGTGTCACGGATCATCACATTCATCAAGTTGAAGAACAAGTGATATCTTAGAACAAGAACAAGCGGAATTGAATGGAAGAACAATAGTAATTGCATTAATACTCGAGGTACAGCAGAGCTCCACACCTTAATCTATGGTGTGTAGAAGCTCCACCGTTGAAAATACATAAGCATAAGGTCTAGGCATGGCCGAATGGCCAGCCTCCCAATGATCTAAGATAGCATAAAAATGAAGATAGCTACCTCTTGATGTCTCAATACAATAGTAAAAGGTCCTACTTATAGAAAACTAGTATCCTAAGGTTTACAGAAATGAGTAAATGACATAAAAATCCACTTCCGGGCCCACTTGGTGTGTGCTTGGGCTGAGCAATGAAGCATTTTCGTGTAGAGACTCTTCTTGGAGTTAAACGCCAGCTTTAGTGCCAGTTTGGGCGTTTAACTCCCATTTGGGTGCCAGTTCCGGCGTTTAACGCTGGAAATCTTGAAGGTGACTTTGAACGCCGGTTTGGGCCATCAAACTTGGGCAAAGTATGGACTATCATATATTGCTGGAAAGCCCAGGATGTCTACTTTCCAACGCCGTTGAGAGCGCGCCAATTTGACTTCTGTAGCTCCAGAAAATCCACTTCGAGTGCAGGGAGGTCAGAATCCAACAGCATCTGCAGTCCTTTTTAGTCTCTGAATCAGATTTTTGCTCAGGTCCCTCAATTTCAGCCAGAAAATACCTGAAATCACAGAAAAACACACAAACTCATAGTAAAGTCCAGAAAAGTGAATTTTAACTAAAAACTAATAAAAATATACTAAAAACTAACTATATCATACCAAAAACATACTAAAAACAATGCCAAAAAGTGTACAAATTATCCGCTCATCACAACACCAAACTTAAATTGTTGCTTGTCCTCAAGCAACTGAAAGTCAAATAAGATAAAAAGAAGAGAATATGCAATGAATTCCAAAAACATCTATGAAGATCAGTATTAATTAGATGAGCGGGGCTTTTAGCTTTTTGCCTCTGAACAGTTTTGGCATCTCACTCTATCCTTTGAAATTCAGAATGATTGGCTTCTTTAGGAACTTAGAATCCAGATAGTGTTATTGATTCTCCTAGTTAAGTTTGATGATTCTTGAACATAGCTATTTATTGAGTCTTGGCTGTGGCCCAAAGCACTCTGTCTTCCAGTATTACCACCGGATACATACATGCCACAGACACATAATTGGGTGAACCTTTTCAGATTGTGACTCAGCTTTGCTAGAGTCCCCAATTAGAGGTGTCCAGGGTTCTTAAGCACACTCTTTTTGCCTTGGATCACAACTTTATTTCTTTCTTTTCTTTCTTTTCTCTTTTTTTTCTTTTTTTTCTCTCTTTTTTTTTCGATTTTTTTTTTCATTGCTTTTTATTGCTTCAAGAATCATTTTTATGATTTTTCAGATCCTCAGTAACATGTCTCCTTTTTCATCATTCTTTCAAGAGCCAACATTCATGAACCACAAATTCAAGATACATATGCACTGTTTAAGCATACATTCAGAAAACAAAAACATTGCCACCACATCAAGATAATTAAACTGTTATAAAATTCAAAATTCATGCAATTCTTATCTTTTCAATTAAGCACGTTTTTATTCAAGAAAGGTGATGGATTCATAGGACATTCATAACTTTAAGGCATAGACACTAAGACACTAATGATCACAAGACACAAACATGGACAAACATAAGCATAAAATTCGAAAAACAGAAGAATAAAGAACAAGGAAATCAAAGAACGGGTCCACCTTAGTGATGGCGGCTCTTTCTTGCTCTTGAAGATCCTATGGAGTGCTTGAGCTCCTCAATGTCTCTTCCTTGTCTTTGTTGCTCCTCCCTCATGATTCTTTGATCTTCTCTAATTTCATGGAGGATGATGGAGTGTTCTTGATGCTCCACCCTTAGTTGTCCCATGTTGGAACTCAACTCTCCTAGGGAGGTGTTTAATTGCTCCCAATAGTTTTGTGGAGGAAAGTGCATCCCTTGAGGAATCTCAGGGATCTCATGATGAGTGGGATCTCTTGTGTGCTCCATCCTTTTCTTAGTGATGGGCTTGTCCTCCTCAATGGGGGTGTCTCCCTCTATGTCAACTCCAACCGAATAACAGAGGTGACAAATGAGATGAGGGAAGGCTAACCTTGCCAAGGTAGAGGACTTGTCCGCCACCTTATAGAGTTCTTGGGCTATAACCTCATGAACTTCTATTTCTTCTCCAATCATGATGCTATGGATCTTGATAGCCCGGTCTATGGTAACTTCGGACCGGTTGCTAGTGGGAATGATTGAGCGTTGGATAAACTCTAACCATCCTCTAGCCACGGGTTTGAGGTCATGCCTTCTTAATTGAACCGGCTTTCCTCTTGAATCTCTCTTCCATTGGGCGCCCTCTTCACATATGACTGTGAGGACTTGGTCCAACCTTTGATCAAAGTTGACCCTTCTAGTGTAAGGATGTTCATCTCCTTGCATCATAGGCAAGTTGAACGCCACCCTCACACTTTCCGGACTAAAATCCAAGTATTTCCCCCGAACCATAGTAAGATAATTCTTTGGATCCGGGTTCACACTTTGATCATGGTTCTTGGTGATCCATGCATTGGTATAGAACTCTTGAACCATCAAGATTCCAACTTGTTGCATGGGGTTGGTAAGAACTTCCCAACCTCTTCTTCGGATCTCATGTCGGATCTCCGGATATTCACCCTTTTTGAGTGAAAAAGGGACCTTGGGGATCACCTTCTTCAAGGCCACAACTTCATAGAAGTGGTCTTGATGCACCCTTGAGATGAATCTTTCCATCTCCCATGACTCGGAGGTAGAAGCTTTTGCCTTCCCTTTCCTCTTTCTAGAGGTTTCTCCGGCCTTGGATGTCATAAATGGTTATGGAAAAACAAAAAGCAATGCTTTTACCACACCAAACTTAAAATGTTTGCTCGTCCTCGAGCAAAAGAAGAAAGAAGAGAGTAGAAGAAGAAGAAATGAGGGGAAAGGGAATGGCTTTTGTTTTCGGCCAAGAAGGGGAGAAGTGGTGTGAATGTTGTGTGAAAATGAAGGAGTGAAGGAAGGTTTATATAGGAGAAGGGGAAGGGTAGGGTTCGGCCATTTGAGGGTGGGTTTGGGTGGGAAAGTGGTTTGAATTTGAATGGTGAGGTAGGTGGGGTTTTATGAAGGATGGATGTGAGTGGTGAAGAGAAAGATGGGATTTGATAGGTGAAGGGTTTTTGGGGAAGAGGTATTGAGGTGATTGGTGAATGGGTGAAGAAGAGAGAGAGTGTGGTAGGGTAGGTGGGGATCCTGTGGGGTCCACAGATCCTGAGGTGTCAAGGAAAAGTCATCCCTGCACCAAATGGCATTCAAAATCACGTTTTGAGCCATTTCTGGCGTTAAACGCCGGGCTGGTGCCCATTTCTGGCGTTTAACGCCAGCTTCTTGCCCATTTCTGGCGTTTAACGCCAGTCTGGTGCCCCTTTCTGGCGTTAAACGCCCAGAATGGTGCCAGACTGGGCGTTAAACGCCCAACAGCTAACCTCACTGGCGTTTAAACGCCAGTGGGTGCGTCCTCCAGGGTGTGCTGTTTTTCTTCCTGTTTTTCATTCTGTTTTTGCTTTTTTCATTGATTTTGTGACTTCTCATGATCATCAACCTACAAAAGACATAAAATAACAAAAGAAAATAGTTAATTATAAAACATTGGGTTGCCTCCCAACAAGCGCTTCTTTAATGTCATTAGCTTGACAGAGGACTCTCATGGAGCCTCAGAAATGCTCAGAGCTATGTTGGAACCTCCCAACACCAAACTTAGAGTTTGAATGTGGGGGTTCAACACCAAACTTAGAGTTTGGTTGTGGCCTCCCAACACCAAACTTAGAGTTTGACTGTGGGGGCTCTGTTTGTCTCTGATTTGAGAGAAGCTCTTCATGCTTCTTCTCCATGATGTCAGAGGGTATCCTTGGGCCTTAAACACCAAGGATTCTTCATTCACTTGAATGATCAACTCTCCTCTATCAACATCAATCACAGCCCTTGCTGTGGCAAGAAAGGGTCTGCCAAGGATGATGGATTCATCCTTGCACTTCCCAGTCTCTAGGACTATGAAATCAGTAGGGATGTAATGGTCTTCAACTTTAACCAGAACATCCTCTACAAGTCCATGGGCTTGTTTTCTTGAGTTGTCTGCCATCTCTAGTGAGATTTTTGCAGCTTGCACCTCAGAGATCCCTAACTTCTCCATTACAGAGAGAGGCATGAGGTTTACACTTGACCCTAAGTCACACAAGGCCTTCTTGAAGGTCATGTTGCCTATGGTACAAGGTATTGAAAACTTCCCAGGGTCCTGTCTCTTTTGAGGCAGTTTCTGCCTAGACAAGTCATTCAGTTCTTTGGTGAGCAAAGGGGGTTCATCCTCCCAAGTCTCATTTCCAAATAACTTGTCATTTAGCTTCATGATTGCTCCAAGGTATTTAGCAGCTTGCTCTTCAGTGACATACTCATCCTCTTCATAGGAAGAATACTCATCAGAGCTCATGAATGGCAGAAGTAAGTCCAATGGAATCTCTATGGTCTCAGTTTGAGCCTCAGATTCCCATGGTTCCTCATTGGGGAACTCATTGGAGGCCAGTGGACGTCCAGTGAGGCCTTCCTCAGTGGCGTTCACTGCCTCTTCTTCCTCCCAAAATTCGGCCATGTTGATGGCCTTGCACTCTCCTTTTGGATTTTCTTCTGTATTGCTTGGGAGAGTAGTAGGAGGGAGTTCAGTAATTTTCTTGCTCAGCTGACCCACTTGTCCTTCCAAGTTTCTAATGGAAGACCTAGTTTCAGTCATGAAACTTTGTGTGGTTTTGATTAGATCAGAGACCATGGTTGCTAAGTCAGAGTTATTCTGCTTAGAACTCTCTGTCTGTTGCTCAGAAGATGATGGAAAAGGCTTGTTATTGCTAAACCTGTTTCTTCCACCATTATTATTGTTGAGACCTTGTTGAGGTCTCTGTTGATCCTTCCATGAAAGATTTGGATGATTCCTCCATGAAGGATTATAGGTGTTTCCATAGGGTTCTCCCATGTAATTCACCTCTTCCATTGAAGGGTTCTCAGGATCATAAGCTTCTTCCTCAGATGAAGCTTCCTTAGTACTGCTTGGTGCATTTTGCATTCCAGACAGACTTTGAGAAATCATATTGACTTGTTGAGTCAATATCTTGTTCTGAGCCAATATGGCATTCAGAGTGTCAATCTCAAGAATTCCTTTCTTCTGACTAGTCCCATTGTTCACAGGATTTCTTTCAGAAGTGTACATGAATTGGTTATTTGCAACCATTTCAATCAGTTCTTGAGCTTCAGTAGGCGTCTTCTTCAGATGAAGAGATCCTCCAGCAGAGCTATCCAAAGACATCTTGGATAGTTCAGAGAGACCATCATAGAAAATTCCTATGATGCTCCATTCAGAAAGCATATCAGAAGGACACTTTCTGATTAATTGTTTGTATCTTTCCCAAGCTTCATAGAGGGATTCTCCTTCCTTCTGTCTGAAGGTTTGGACTTCCACTCTAAGCTTACTCAATTTTTGAGGTGGAAAGAACTTTGCCAAGAAGGCATTGACTAGCTTTTCCCAAGAGTCCAGGCTTTCTTTAGGTTGAGAGTCCAACCATGTTCTAGCTCTATCTCTTACAGCAAAAGGGAATAGCATAAGTCTGTAGACCTCAGGGTCAACCCCATTAGTCTTGACAGTGTCACAGATTTGCAAGAATTCAGCTAAGAACTGATGAGGATCTTCCAGTGGAAGTCCATGGAACTTGCAATTCTGTTGCATTAGAGAAACTAGTTGAGGCTTAAGCTCAAAGTTGTTTGCTCTAATGGCAGGGATAGAGATGCTTCTCCCATAGAAGTCGGGAGTAGGTGCAGTAAAGTCACCCAGCACCTTCCTTGCATTGTTGGCATTGTTATTTTCGGCTGCCATGTGTTCTTTTTCTTTGAAGAATTCGGTCAGGTCCTCTAAAGAGAGTTGTGCTTTGGCTTCTCTTAGCTTTCTCTTCAAGGTCCTTTCAGGTTCAGGATCAGCCTCAACAAGAATGCCCTTGTCTTTGCTCCTGCTCATATGAAAGAGAAGAGAACAGGAAAATGTGGAATCCTCTATGTCACAGTATAGAGATTCCTTAAAGTGTCAGAGGAAAAGAAGAGTAGAAGACAGAAGTAGAAAAGTCGAACTTATCAAAGAAGATGGAGTTCAAATTTTGCATTAAGGGATAGTGTTAGTCCATAAATAGAAGGATGTGAGAAGGAGGGAAGTGATTTTCGAAAATTAAGTAAAAAAATTTTGAAAACATTTTTTGAAAAACATTACTTAATTTTCGAAAATGAAAGTGGGAAAGAACTAAGGTGATTTTTGAAAAAGATTTTGAAGTTAGAAATCAAAAAGATCTGATTGAAAATTATTTTGAAAAAGATGTGGTTAAGAAAATATGATTAGTTTTAAAAAGATGTGATTGAGAAGATATGATTTGAAAAACATTTTAAAAAGATTTGATTTTGAAAATTAAAAACTTGACTAACAAGAAAAGATATGATTCAAACATTAAACCTTCCTCAACAGAAAAGGCAACATACTTGAAATGTTGAATCAAATCATTAATTGATAGTAAGTATCTTTGAAAAAGGTAAGAAATTGATTTTGAAAAAGATTTGATTGAAAAATTGATTTGAAAAAGATTTGATTTTGAAAAGATTTTGAAAACTTAGAAAAAATTTGATTTGAAAACAAAATCTTCCCCCTGTAGCCATCCTGGCGTTAAACGCCCAGAATGGTGCACATTCTGGCGTTTAACGCCCAAAATACTACCCTTTTGGGCGTTAAACGCCCAACCAGGTACCCTGGCTGGCGTTTAAACGCCAGTCTGTCCTTCTTCACTGGGCGTTTTGAACGCCCAGCTTTTTCTGTATAGTTCCTCTGCTGTATGTTCTGAATCTTCAATTCTCTGTATCATTGACTTGAGAAGACACAAATTAAAAATATTTTTGGATTTTTAATAATCAAAATGCAACTAAAATCAAATAACAATGCATGCAAGACACCAAACTTAGCAGTTTGTATACTACTGACACTAACAACATGAGAATGCATATGAGACACACAAAACACTCAAGTCAATTGAATTTAAAGATCAGAGCACGAGAATCATCAAGAACAACTTGAAGATCCTTAAGACACATGAATGAACGCATGCAATTGACACCAAACTTAAGATGAGACACTAGACTCAAACAAGAAATTTTTGGATTTTATGATTTTTTTGATTTTTTTTGTGTTTTTCGAAAATTAAGTGGAAAAAGATATCAAAATTCTTAATGAGAATTCCAGGAATCAGTGCAATGCTAGTCTAAGACTCCGGTCCAGGAATTAGACATGGCTTCACAGCCATCCAAGCTTTCAAAGAACGCTTCGGTCCAAAACACTAGACATGGCCAAAGGCCAGCCAAGCCTTAGCAGATCACTGCTCCAAAAGCAAGATTGATAGAAATCAACAAGCTCTTGTGATGATAAGTTGAAACCTCGGTCCAATGAGATTAGACATGGCTTCTCAGCCAGCCAGACTTCAACAAATCATCATGAAACTCTAGAATTCATCTTCAAGAATTTCGAAAAAAAATAAATACCTAATCTAAGCAACAAGATGAACCGTCAGTTGTCCAAACTAGAACAATCCCTGGCAATAACGCCAAAAACTTGGTGTTGTTGCCGGATCTTGGCACTGATGTTACCAAAAGCTTGCTCAAAACTTGAACAATCCCCGGCAACGGCGCCAAAAACTTGGTGCGCGAAATTGTGAACAATACTTTTTCACAACTCTCATAATCCCCGGTCATGAGCCCCAAAAACTTGGTAGCTCAATACCATGGCATTACACAACTTCGCACAACTAACCAGCAAGTGCACTGGGTCGTCCAAGTAATAAACCTTACGCGAGTAAGGGTCGATCCCACGGAGATTGTTAGTATTGAAGCAAGCTATGGTCATCTTGTAAATCTTAGTCAGGCAAACTCAAATGGATATGGTGATGAACGAAAATAACACAAAAGGTAAAGATAGAGATACTTATGCAATTCATTGGTAGGAACTTCAGATAAGCGCATGAAGATGCCTTCCCTTCCGTCTCTCTGCTTTCCTACTGTCTTCATCCAATCCTTCTTATTCCTTTCCATGGCAAGCTTGTGTAGGGTTTCACCGTTGTCAATGGCTACCTCCCATCCTCTCAGTGAAAACGATTGCATATGCTCTGTCACAGCACGCGGAATTCAGCTGTCGGTTCTCGGTCAGGCCGGAATAAAATCCATCGATTCTTTTGCGTCTGTCACTAACGCCCCGCCTTCTAGGAGTTTGAAGCACGTCACAATCATTCAATCATTGAATCCTACTCAGAATACCACAGACAAGGTTAGACCTTCCGGATTCTCTTGAATGCCGCCATCAGTTCTTGCCTATACCACGAAGACTCTGATCTCACGGAATGGTTGGCTCGTTTGTCAGGCGAGCACTCGGTTGTCAGGCGATCAACCATGCATCGTGCAATCAGGAATCCAAGAGATATTCACCCAATCGAAGGTAGAACGGAGGTGGTTGTCAGTCACACATTCATAGGTGAGAATGATGATGAGTGTCACGGATCATCACATTCATCAAGTTGAAGAACAAGTGATATCTTAGAACAAGAACAAGCGGAATTGAATGGAAGAACAATAGTAATTGCATTAATACTCGAGGTACAGCAGAGCTCCACACCTTAATCTATGGTGTGTAGAAGCTCCACCGTTGAAAATACATAAGCATAAGGTCTAGGCATGGCCGAATGGCCAGCCTCCCAATGATCTAAGATAGCATAAAAATGAAGATAGCTACCTCTTGATGTCTCAATACAATAGTAAAAGGTCCTACTTATAGAAAACTAGTATCCTAAGGTTTACAGAAATGAGTAAATGACATAAAAATCCACTTCCGGGCCCACTTGGTGTGTGCTTGGGCTGAGCAATGAAGCATTTTCGTGTAGAGACTCTTCTTGGAGTTAAACGCCAGCTTTAGTGCCAGTTTGGGCGTTTAACTCCCATTTGGGTGCCAGTTCCGGCGTTTAACGCTGGAAATCTTGAAGGTGACTTTGAACGCCAGTTTGGGCCATCAAATCTTGGGCAAAGTATGGACTATCATATATTGCTGGAAAGCCCAGGATGTCTACTTTCCAACGCCGTTGAGAGCGCGCCAATTGGGCTTCTGTAGCTCCAGAAAATCCACTTCGAGTGCAGGGAGGTCAGAATCCAACAGCATCTGCAGTCCTTTTTAGTCTCTGAATCAGATTTTTGCTCAGGTCCCTCAATTTCAGCCAGAAAATACCTGAAATCACAGAAAAACACACAAACTCATAGTAAAGTCCAGAAAAGTGAATTTTAACTAAAAACTAATAAAAATATACTAAAAACTAACTATATCATACCAAAAACATACTAAAAACAATGCCAAAAAGTGTATCCGCTCATCACCCTGTACCATAGGCACCATGACCTTTGAAAAAGCTCTGTGTGACCTAAGGTCAGGCATAAATCTTATGCCACTCTCTGTAATGGAGAAGCTGGGGATCATTGAGGTACAGCCTGCCTTATTCTCATTACAATTGGTAGACAAGTCAGTAAGACAAGCTTATGGTTCAGTAGAGGACGTGTTGGTAAAGGTTAAAGGCCTTTACATTCCTGCTGATTTCATAATCTTAGACACTAGGAAGGAGGAGGATGAATGCATCATTCTTGGAAGACCTTTCCTAGCCACAGCAGAAGCTGTGATAGATGTTAATAGAGGAGAATTAGTCCTTCAATTGAATGGGGACTACCTTGTGTTTAAGGCACACGGCTATCCTTCTGTAACAAGGGAGAGTAAGCATGCAGAGCTTCTCTCAATACAGAGTCAAACAAAGCCGCCACAATCAAACTCTAAGTTTGGTGTTGAACCCCCATATCCAAACTCTAAGTTTGGTGTTGGGAGTCCACAACATTGACCTAACCACCTTTGTGGCTCCATGAGAGCCCACTGTCAAGCTATTAACATTAAAGAAGCGCTTGTTGGGAGGCAACCCATTTTTATCTAATTTTATTTTTATTTTATTGTTATTTTGTGTTTTAGTAGGTTCATGATCATGTGGAGTCACGAAAAAAATATTAAAATTAAAAACAGAATCAAAAACAGCAGAAGAAAAATCACACCCTGGAGGAAGGACTTACTGGCGTTTAAACGCCAGTAAGGTGCATCTGGCTGGCGTTCAACGCCAGAACAGAGCATGGATCTGGCGCTGAACGCTAGAAACAAGCAACATCCTGGCGTTTGGACGCCAGGAATATGCCCTAAGGAAAGCTGGCGCTGAACGCCAGTAACAAGCATGGAACTGGCGTTCAACGCCAAAAACATGCTGCACATAGGCGTTGAACGCCCAGAACGTGCATCATTTCGGCGTTTAAACGCCAGAATGGTATGCTAAGGCATTTTACATGCCTAATTGGTGCAGGGATGTAAATCCTTGACACCTCAGGATCTGTGGACCCCACAGGATCCCCACCTAATATATTCCCACCTTACCTCCTAATTAATCCTATAACACACTTTCCCAAAAACCCTTCACCAATCACCTCAATCTCCCTTTCCGATTACCCCCTTCACCACTCACATCCATCCACTCTTCCCCATAAACCCCACCTACCCTCAAAATTCAAAAATCTTTCCCACCCAAACCCACCCTAAATGGCCGAACCTACTCTCTCTCCCTTCCCTATATAAACCCCTCCATTCTACTTCATTTTCACACAACACAACCCCCTCTTCTATACCTTAGCCGAATACACACCTCTCTCCCTCTCCTCCATATCTTCTTCTTCTTCTATTCTTTCTTCTTCTGCTCGAGGGCGAGCAACATTCTAAGTTTGGTGTGGTAAAAGCATAGCTTTTTGCTTTTTCATAACCATTAATGGCCCCTAAGGCCAGAGAAATCTCAAAAAAAAAAGAAGAAAAGGGGAAGACAATTGCTTCCACCTCTGAGTCATGGGAGATGGAGAGATTCATCTCAAGAATCCATAGTAGAGCATTTGACTGCAAATCAAGAGATCCTTGAGATATCTCAGGGGATACATGTTCCTCCACATAACTATTGGGACCAACTAAGGATAGGAGCACCAAAATCACTAGGGATCATGCAACAAAAGCAAGGAAGAGACATAGAGAAGCTCAAAGAGCACCATTGGTTCTTCAAGAGGAGGACGCCACCCTCACTAAGGTGGACTCATTCCTTAATCTCCTTGCTCTTATTTTTCTATTTTTTTTTATTTTTATACTTCATGTGTGTTTATATTTTGTGTCTCTACCTCATGATCATTAGTATTGAGTAACTATGTCTTAAAGCTATGAATAATTCCATGAATCCTTCACCTTTCTTAAATGAAACATGTTTTTAATTCAAAAGAATAAAAAGTACATAAATTTTGAAAATTGTCCTTGAATTTAATTTAATTATATTGATGTGGTGACAATACTTTTTGTTTTCTGAATGAATGCTTAAACAGTCCATATTTTTCAAGAATCAACAAACTTAACTAGGAGAATCAATAACACTATCTGAAATTCTAAGTTCCTAGAGAAGCCAATCATTCTAAACTTCAAAGAAAAAAGTGAGATGCCAAAACTGTTCAGAAGCAAAAAGCTACAAGTCCCGCTCATCTAATTAGAATTAATATTCATTGATAATTTGGAATTTATAGTATATTCTCTTCTTTTTATCCTAATTAATTTTCAGTTTCTTGGGGACAAGCAACAATTTAAGTTTGATGTTGTGATGAACGGATAATTTATACGTTTTTTGGCATTGTTTATAGGTAGTTTTTAGTATGATCTAGTTACTTTTAGGGATGTTTTCATTAGTTTTTATGCTAAATTCACATTTCTGGACTTTACTATGAGTTTGTGTGTTTTTATGTGATTTCATGTATTTTCTGGCTGAAATTGAGGGACCTGAGCAAAACTCTGATAGGAGGCTGACAAAGGACTGCTGATGCTGTTGGAATCTGACCTCCCTGCACTCGAAATAGATTTTCTGGAGCTACAGAACTTCAAATGGCGCGCTCTCAACGGCGTTGGAAAGTATACATCCAGAGCTTTCCAGCAATATATAATAGTCCATACTTTATTCGTGATTAGATGACGTAAACTGGCGCTCAACGCCAGTTCCATGCTGCATTCTGGAGTCAAACGCCAGAAACACGTCACGAACCAGAGTTGAATGCCCAAAACACGTTACAACTTGGTGTTCAACTCCAAAAGAAGCCTCAGCTCGTTGATAGATCAAGCTCAGCTGAAACATACACCGAGTGGGCCTTGGAAGTGGATTTATGCATCAATTACTTACTCCTGTAAACCCTAGTAGCTAGTTTAGTATAAATAGAACTTTTTACTAGTTTATTAGGAGTCTTTTGATCATTCGGTCATTTGACCACATCTTTTGGACGATTAGTTCTTAGATCTTGGGGGCTGGCCATTCGGTCATGCCTGGCCTATCACTTATGTATTTTCAACAGTGGAGTTTCTACACACCATAGATTAAGGGTGTGGAGCTCTGCTGTACCTCAAGTTTCAATGCAATTACTACTATTTTTTATTCAATTCGATTTATTCCTGTTCTAAGATATTCGTTGCACTTCAACTTGATGAATGTGATGATCCGTGACACTCATCATCATTCTCACCTATGAATGCGCGTGACTGACAACCACTTCCGTTCTACCTTAGACCGGGCGCATATCTCTTGGATTCCTTGATCAGAATCTTCGTGGTATAAGCTAATTGATGGCGGCATTCATGGAAATTCGGAAAGTCTAACCTTGTCTTCCGAGTAGGATTCTGGGATTGAATGACTGTGACGAGTTTCAAACTCTTAAAGGCTGGGCGTTAGTGACAGATGCAAAAGAATCACGTGATTCTATTCCAACCTGATTGAGAACCGACAGATGATTAGTCGTGCTGTGACAGAGCATTTGGACCATTTTTACTGAGAGGATGGGATGTAGCCATTGACAACAGTGATGCCCTACATACATCTTGCCATGGAAAGAAGTAAGAAGGATTGGATGAAAGCAGTAGGAAAGCAGAGATTCAACAGGGACAAGCATCTCCATACGCTTATCTGAAATTCCCACCATTAATTTACATAAGTATTTCTATCCTATTTTATTTATCTTTTAATTATCTAATCCAATCACATTTGAATCAGCCTGACTGAGATCTACAAGATGACCATAGATTACTTCATACCAACAATCTCCGTGGGATCGATCCTTTCTCACGTAAGGTATTACTTGGACGACCCAGTGCACTTGCTGGTTAGTTGTGCGGAGTTGTGACTTAGTGTAATTCACGTGTGAGAGCTACCAAATTATTGGAGCCATTGTTGATGATCACAAAATCCGTGTACCATGCACACCATCGAGCTCGGCGGGGTCAGAGCTAAAGAAGAACTGCGGCCGCAACCAGGGGGAAAATTAAGGAAGTACAGGTCAGAGAAGAGGAAAGAAAAAACACCAACATAGGGGCTAGCCTAGAAGGAGACCTGAAGCAGAGGCTGATAAAGCTCCTACAAGAAAATTCTGACCTCTTTGCCTGGAAAGCTTCTGGCATGCCAGGGATAGACCCCGAGCTCATGTCCCACAAGCTTTCAGTACACCCCAGAGCGCGACCCGTACAACAACGCAAAAGAAAGCTTGGACCAGAACGAGCTCAAGTGTTGGAAGAACAAGTGCAAGTCCTCTTGGAAGCCGGGTTCATCAGAGAGGTCAAGTATCCGGCATTGCTGGCCAATGTAGTGCTGGTCAAAAAATAAAATGGCAAGTGGAGGATGTGCGTTGACTACACCGACCTGAATAAGGCATGTCCTAAAGACCCATATCAACTTCCCAGTATTGATACCCTAGTAGATTCTAGCTCAGGGTACCAATACTTGTCATTTATGGATGCCTACTCGGGATACAATCAAATCCCGATGCACAAGCCGGATGAAGAAAAAACATCCTTCATCATGCCTAGGGCCAACTACTACTATGTGGTCATGCCTTTTGGATTAAAAAATGCTAGAGCCGCATACCAAAAGGCTGATGAATAAGGTGTTCGCTCCTCACCTTGGGAATTTAATGGAAGTCTACGTAGACGACATGTTGGTAAAGACCAAGGAGGAGACCGACCTCTTGAGGGATCTCTCGCAAGTCTTTAACACCATAAGGTTGTATGGGATGAGGCTTAACCCCACAAAATGCACCTTCACGGTAGAGGCTGGAAAATTTCTGGGATTTATGCTGACACAAAGAGGGATCAAAGCGAATCCTGACAAGTGCAAAGCCATTCTAGAAAAGAAAAGCCATTCTAGAAATGAAAAGCCCGACTTGCCTAAGAGAGGTCCAACAACTAAACGGCTGACTTGCCGCCCTCTCTAGATTCTTGGCGGGATCAGCATTGAGATCCCTTCCACTGTTCTCTCTACTAAGAAAAGGATGCCAGTTCGAATGGACTTCAGAGTGCGAAAAAGCATTCCAGAAGTTCAAAAGGTTCTTAAGCCAACCTCCAATTTTGACCCGACCAATGGTTGGGGAAGAGCTTGTCTTGCATTTGTCTGTAGCGGAAAAAGCTGTAGCATCTGCTCTAATACGGAAGATGAGGTCGGACAGCATCATATATATTTCACCAGCAAAGTTCTACAAGGTCCTGAGCTAAGGTACCAAAAACTGGAGAAGTTTGCGTACTCCTTAGTAGTAGACTCACGTAGGCTACGGCCTTACTTTCAAGCTCACACTATAAAGGTTCGAATGAACCAACCCATGAAGCAAATCCTTCAAAAAATGGATATTACGGGTAGAATGGTTCAATGGACAATATAGCTCTCTAAGTTTGACCTAAAATACGAAACCCGGACGGCAATTAAAGCCCAATACCTCACCGGCTTCATAGCGGAATATGCAGGAGACAAAGAAGAAGAATCCACTACATGGGAACTATACGTAGATGGATCCTCAAACAAAGTGGGAAGTGGTGCAGACATAATTTTGGTCAATGAAGAGGGAACGCAAATAGAGGTTTCCCTCAAATTTGAATTCCCGGCTTCCAATAATTAGGCAGAATATGAAGCCTTGATCGCAGGATTAAAACTGGCGGAAGAAGTCGGTGCGACAAAAGTAATGATATTCAGTGACTCTCAAGTGGTGACCTCCCAAATAAATGGAGAGTATCAGGTCAAAGACCCTAATATGAAAAGGTACTTGGAAAAGACTTTAGAATATCTTAGGCGTTTTGCAGAAACCAAGATTAAGCATTGACGAATGAATTTTTGCCGGTATAGAATTTATCAAGTGATCAATCGTAGTATAGTCTAAACCAACGCAAAATCCATCATCAAACAAATCTACAATCTATATCCGAGAGTACTAGTCTCCCGAGTCGTTCTCCCTTGGAATTGCCAAAGTGTACATCTTATTGATTTAGTAAGCCTTGTTGGAATTCTTTGAAGGTTTTAGCAAAGTAATGAGAAACAAACAATCAATTATCAAAAGACTTGGCTTAGGGTTGGCATTAGAAATTCTATCCTTATAGTCCATTCAATGTTGACAACAATTAGGCCTTGCTTCATTTAGTTATCCCCTAAGTATAGAGGAAAATCAAATGAAAACAATCAACTTGAGTCACAAGTCCTAGCTTCACCTCATGGGAATCTAGCTTTAGTGCACTCCAAGCCAACTAGCAATCCCTAATTCCAAATCAACTATTGATACAACTATTCAACTTCTTCCAATGACCAAACCCTATGCCAAGTGTAAAAATTCTACTCCATAGCTAGTGTTGACATTTTATCAAACATGTGATGAGCAAAAAGGAAAGTCATAGTAAAATGAGAAGAAAAATAGAATTGAAAGTATTGCAACACAAGAATCTAACAACAAGCCTCAAAGAGTAGCAATGGAAAGCAAATCCTCAAAGAGTTAATGAAATTCAAAATTGCAACATTAAATTCTAGATCTATGAGAGTTGATCAATTACAACTACTTGACTTTGAAGAAGGAAAATCTATGACATGAATAAAATGGAATGAGAATTGTAATGGATCTCACCAAAGATGATTGAAAATTCAGAAATTGGGTGAAGATGAACCCTAGTGAAAAGCTTGGAATATTTTCCTCTTCTTCTCTCCCTAAAAGTGAAAACTAACTCTCCTCCCAAAAATATCTAATATCTAGCAAATGAACTAGGTGTCTTTAACCCTTGCTCCCTTTGTCTTCTTAAGCCTTTTCCCGCCAAGGCATTTCCCCAAAAGTGGGATTCTTAACTACCTCCACGCCTAAGTCACGTGACTTCTTAAAAAAAAACCACATTCGCAAATCGGCGCGCACGCGCAAGGTACGCGTACGCGCTGTTGAGGCGTCTTGTAATGTGCGCGGAGGCGTGATGTACGCGTGCGCGTCCATGAGGATCCTGGCTTAGCCGCTACTCAAGCCAGCTCGTGGCTTGGCTCTTAGTCTCGGCTTCACGTTGCTCTTATCCGCGCGGGCGCGCCAGGTGCGCGCACGCGCCCATGCGGAAATTTCCAAAGCTCGATTCTCATGTTTCCTTCCCTTGCACCCGTCTTCCTTCTCTTTTCCTGTCCATTCCTACTCTATATCCTGAAACCACTTAACACACAAGTCACGGCATCGAATGGCATCAAGAGAAGATTAGAAATGTATCTATTTTAGTGCAAAATAAGCATGTTTTCATTCATGAGGCAAAACTAGGAAAGGAATGCAAACTCTTGTATTCTCATATAGAAAGTGTGTGGAATCATTGATAAAACCCCTGAAATCAGCACAAGATAAACCCTCAAAATGGGGTTTGTCAACCTCCCCACACTTAGATTCTAGCATGTCCTCATGCTTAGGAAAATGCAAAGAAACACAGAAGACCGAGGGGTCGCAAAAGTATAGGACTCATGAAATGCAACCTACTTATATGCATGCAACTATGACTAGTGCTGTTATCTACTTGGTTAGGAACAAATCAGCTTTCTTATGACATATGCGAGCACATGGGGCACGCTGGTGGTCAATGCATGGGACTTGCCAATTTCTAAGCATCAAATGAAATATATACAACTTTGCATGAGGAATGCTCGCGAGAGCCGGGAATCAAAGGATTGAGCATCGAACCCTCACCGGAAGTGTTTGCACTCTAGTCGCTCGGTGCTTGGGGTTGATTCACTCAGTTCGCCCCTAATCATGCTTTCTAAGATTTGTTTTTCTTCTAACAGTCGACATATATTTCATGCATGCATACAAATATCATGAGGTCTTTTCTTTAGGTTGTAATGGGGCTAGGGTCAAGGTAGGATGCATATTTGGTTAAGTGAGTTTGAAATTTGAATCTTTAATAAGCTTAAACTTCCCACCTAACCTAGGACATTCCATACAATTAAATTCCGACCTAACTACCCATTTCTCACTTTTTCACGTACTCATGTATCCCTTTCCATTTCACAACACTTGTGCATTGGTCTTCATTGGACTTTACTTTGGGGCATTTTGTCCCCTTTTAATTCTTCCTTTTTTTCTTCTCCCCTTTTTTTTTTCTTTTCTTTCTTTTTCTATATATATATATATATATATTTTTTTTTTTTTCATATTATTTTTTTTCCTTTTTTTTCTTTTTCTTTTGTTTTTCTCATTTCTTTTCTATATACAAGAATCTCAAAGCATAAGGTTTTTACATTTGATCAATACGTGAGCATGTACCCAATTCCCAATATTTTCAATAATAATACAAAATTACCCTTTTATTCACCCAATGTCCTAACCTTCCCACACTTGAATGATACTCACACACTCTAGCCTAAGCTAACCAAAGATCCAAACAAGGGTATTTATTGTTTTTCGCTTTAAGGCTTGTAATGTGCTAAAATTAAGAACAAGTGAGTTAATCGTAGGCTCAAATTGGCTAACAAAGGAATATAAAAGGGTTGGCTATTTGGATAAGTGAGCTATTCGGATGAACGAACCCTTTAGTCGAATACCTAAAATTCGACATCCTGCCCAAAGAGGAAAAAGAGGCTAAAAATATCTGGAGGGAAAGCTACACTCTGGTAAAAAAATTCTCTATAAAAGGGGAATATCAACACCACTATTAAAGTGCGTCCCGACCTCAAGGATAGCTGAAGTCTTAGAAGAGGTCCACAATGGTATCTGCGAAAACTATCTCGGAGCCAGTCCCTAGCCAAGAAAGTCATCCGAGCTGGGTTCTACTGGTTGACTTTGCGAAAAGATGCCACAGAATTCGTGAAGAAATGCCAATTATGCCAATGCATGCAAACTTCCACGTTGCTCCCCCTGAGGAGCTAATCAGTATAACTTCTCCATGGTTGTTCGCAAAATGGGGGTTGGACTTTCTAGGACCATTTCCCCAAGCGCCTGGGCAAGTAAAATACCTAATAATGAGGGGTAGACTACTTCAAGAAGTGGATAGAAGCAGAACCATTGGCCACCATCATTGCTCAGAGAAGTTGGAAGTTCCTCTACAAAAACATTATCACAAGGTATGGAGTACCTCACTCCATCACCACAGATAATGTAACTCATTTCACCGACTCGACCTTCAGGAACCTGGTAGCCAGCATGAAGATCAATCATCAATTCACCTCGGTAGAACATCCATAGACAAATGGGCAAGCCGAGGCAGCCAATAAAGTCATACTAGCGGGACTAAAGAAAAGGTTGTAAGATGCGAAGGGAGCTTGGGCTGAGGAGCTCCCATAAATACTTTGGGCTTATCGGACTACACCTCAGTCTGCCACAGGAGAAACACCATTCCGACTAACTTATGGCATAGAAGCCATAATACCCATTGAAGTCAACGAACAAAGTCCAAGGGTGAGCTCCTATGACGAGGTTGGAAATATACGGGGGCACAAAGGAGAACTTAAGCTCCTCTCCGAAGTCCGAGAGCAAGCCCGGATAAGAGAAGCGGCCTTGAAGCAAAGGATGGTGAATAAATACAATAAAAGGGTCATTCGAAGAATCTTCACCCCAGACGACTTGGTCTTAATCAAAAACGACATAGGAGTCAACAAGTCTGGGGAAGGAAAGCTCGCTGCCAATTGGAAAAGACCATACAAAATTAGAGAGGTCTTAGAAAAAGGCTACTATAAGGTGACCGACTTAAACGGCACCGAACTACCTAGGTCGTGGCATGCTTGTAATATGAAAAGGTACTATAGCTAAAAGCGAACCCCACTCCCTGATCTACTCTTTTCCCAACTTCATGGTTTTCTCCCAAAAGAAAAGGGTTTTACCTGAAGGAGGGTTTTTAACGAGGCATCAAAGTGGGGACTAAGGGGCAATGAATTGTCAAAACCTTTAGTAGCAAAAAAGGTACCCTAATAAATAATGATCTTTTCTCATATCTCTTTATAAAATTCCTTCCACGATTAGTCTCACTCTTTCTACGAAACGCGCCAAATTAAGCTCGACAAAACATGAAAATCACATGAACCGACCTAGATGGTCGTCAGGATAAAACGACGAGGTACAAATCGGTGTAAAGAGGTTATGAAAGTAGATCATGTAGGAACTCGGAAGCTAGTCGACTTACAAGTCGTAAAGTCCGAGAAGAATGAAATGCATCACGAAAATAACCTAAATTATAGAAACTCAATAGAAAAAATTGAGTACGGAGGAATACGGAAAACAGAAAAGAAAACCCATTGAAAAACTAAAGGCAAAGGATGTCCCAAGTGTTCATCAAAATTTCAAAACTTAGGGCAGCCAGCCAAGAAAAAAGAGTTTTTCAAAAAATAAAAAGGTTTTACAAAAAGAACAAAAAGATCAAAAAGGTTTTCTCGAAAACCTAAGTAGAAAACAGCATGCACACAACACACAAAGATATCCTAAACCCTTGTCCAAAAAGGGTATTTTTAATTTTTGTTTACGGCCATAAAAGGCCAAAAAAGTTAAGTACCAACCACCACAAAGACAAATAAATAAAAATTGTCTAAAAACGAGGGACCCACAGGCCGGGCCCCCATATAGCCATCATAAATTAATTAGAGGAAGGAATGTCACCACCATTAAGAGAAGAGTCATCGCCACTAGAGCCAGGGAGAGCAATCGGAGCACCATCAGGACCAGGGAGAGAAGTCGGAGCAGCACCAATGGAAGAAGGAGCGAGTTGATCGGGACCCGTCTCAGGAGCCTTTGAAGAACTTGGGGCATCTCTTGATCATGAGGGGGATTCCATTATCCTCTGACCCCAAGTCTTCAACTCGGATTCAGAAACAGGTCAGGGAGGAGAAACAATGGCCCCGTCAACAACGATCTTATCAGGATCCAAAGGAGAGAGATCCAGGTCGGGAGCAATAACCCCGACCTGTTCCTTGAAGATCCTCCATGCCTCCTCGGCTCCTTCAACGATAGAGTCCTCCAGCTCCATGTAGGCATCCCGAGCTCTCACCAAATCCTTCTTCACCTCCACAAGGTCCTCGAACAAACTCATGTAACTCTGCTCCGCCTTCTCCCTCAGACCCTCCGTCATGGCACACTGGCCCATCAACTTCTTCTCCCTCTCCTCCTTCAACTCAGCGACCTTCTCTTTCATCCTCTTTTTTCCTTCTTGATATAAGAGAATCCTCCCCTCTAGCTCCTCAACCCTCAAGGACGAACCCAAAGAGCTGAGGGGAGTCTTTTAAAAAGTATCCAGAAGCTTCGTACACACCCCCGCCACCCTAACACTCCCCCGAACCAGAAAATTAAGGTGGTTTCAAACAGAAGCATCATTCATACTTATATGAGTATGAGGATAGATATTATTCCGAACGAACTGAGGCGCATTAGACTTGGCCTCACCGTCAAAAGAAGAACTAGACTCTAAAGTCTTGCGCTTCTTCTTCTCTGGCTCAGGGGAAAATTGGGGAGGAGGGGATGGAAGAGAAGAGGCTGAAGATGATATGACAATAGATCGGGTGGGGGCCTCCAAGTCGTGAGGAGGAGGAGGAGGGGAGGAGGAGGAGGGCCAGCAGCCCTAACACCACCGACCCTGGCACAGATCTCGACTTAGCTTCCTAAACTCTCTAATAAGACTCCCAGGAATTCTTCTTCGCCATATCTGCAAAAAGCATTAGACAGAAAGTCAGCATACAAGTCAGAGAAGACAACTCGGAAAAAACTATCAGGCTTAAAACAGAATATAAAAACATAACGCTACCTAATTGGGCCTGCACAAAGGTCAGAGACCCCTGCAGAAACTTTTTTGTCTCTAAATAAGGGGCTCTTCCCCATACTTCTCGGAAGAACCGCACAATGGCCGCCTCCACCTCATCCAGGTCATCCAACCCATATTTTTCACAGGGAGAGGCCTTCGACCAGTAGATGAGAAAGCAAGGAGAAGAATTTTGGTCCTGAAAAAAGGGGTGGTAACCTTCTACAGATTGCACTTTGAAAAAGAAATTTTTAAAAACATGGAAGGATTCGTTAAAGAGGGTGAAAACTCTCCGGCCTTGTATGGCCCGGAAAGACACCAATTGTTGTTTGTTATTTTGCCCACTAAAGGGCTTGGTCATGTGAAAAAGAAAGAAGAAGATCTTTAAAGAGGTCGGAAAATCTAGTGCATGGCTGACAAATTGATAAATTTTTAGAAAACCCCAAGAATTGGGGTGAAGCTGGGTGGAGGCAACATGACAATGAGATAAAACGGCTATCACAAAGTCGAAAAAAGGAAGAAAAACACCCAAACGGGTGAACAGACTGTCATACATAAAAAAGAAATGAGGATCCGCGTCAGAAGCCCTCCCAAAACAAACCCGGTCTTTCGAACCCGGAGCTACCAGTTCATATTTCGGCTCATCCTCATCAGAAGCACAAATTCTATTATACGTGAGAAGGTCAGTAATATAGTCAATATCTACAAAAGGTTCTTCCCCAAGAACCGTAACATCCACCCATTGAGTAAGGGACTCTATAGAAGATGTCTTTTTCCTAAATGAAAAGGATTGCGAAACCTACAAAGGGAAAAGAAAAAAGGATCAAAACAGGGTTTCTAAGGGGCCTGGGGTTAGATCCTCAATAAAATAGAATCACTAAGCCTACGGTCAGCACTCCTCTCAAAACAAAAAACATGCAAATAAAAGCATTTGTAAAAGAGGAGAAGAGAAAAAACTGACCTTTACTTTCAAAGGATCAGGGGTGCAACAGTAGTTGATCGAAGAAAAAGAAAGCTCTCTTTCAGAACAGAGTGTGTAAGTGAGAAAGTTTTCAGAAACGAAACAAAGAAAAAAGAGGGAAAAGTATTTATAAGCACGTTAGGGGCATAAAGGTAAAATGACACAACCATTTAAGAGATGCACCGTTACCAATGTAACCGCCCCTCGCGTGTAAATGCTCAAACCTTTGAAGAGACGCGATGTTTAATTAGACGTGACGGTTTAGAAATTTAAATCACGTCGACTCCTGAAAATCACGTCGGTTCTTCAACAAATCGGCTACAACCCCGAGCTGAAAACTCGAGCCCAACTCGCAAAAGAATTTGGACTCGAGTAGGGGCACTGTTCATACCCTGGCCCAATGACAAGGCCCATATCCAAATAGTACATAAAGGCCCAATCCACAAGACTGGTCTTCCCCCGCAACCGACCTCCTCGTAAGAGGTTGGGTTCGTCATAGGCTCCACCACAAAGAAGTTGGGGACGAAGATTAGTTGGCAGATAACACTCATTCAAATAAGTAACCGCCCTTAAAATCTCTCAACCCTCTTCTAGGAGTCAAATCTCAACCTCCCTGAGATAAAGGGACGGTTATCCTCCTCGAAAGGTGGAACCACTCCAACGGTGGTTATGGGTTCACCACTATAAGTATACTGACATCCATCAGGTATCTCGAAGTTCCCATACTCTCTAAACTTGCTTAGACCCTTGCTCACTTAGGCATCGGAGTGTCTTTGCAGGTACCACCCCCCATTCTCTCTCATATCTAAGTTGGAAGGAGCCTCCTAGGCGCGAACCTGCTCGAAGGCTTCTTCCACTAGACGATCGGGCCAACTTAACAAGTCCAACCCATAAATTTCCGGTTACCCACCGTAACAATAGGTATTTATGATATATACACTAATAGTGATTAAAGAATACCTATGGATATGTATTTAATATATATTTATTTTTACTGATTATTTTAAATTTGTCATCTTATTAAAAGTGAAGCACGCAATGACTAATATTAGTTATTACCTTTATTAGTTAATTAAGAAATATCAGAAATAATGTTGAATAATCAAATTAATTAGATACTTATTTCAATTTTTATTTATGTTTCTGTTAGAGCTAGTATTATTCAAGTGAAATAATAAATTTTAGAAAATCTTTAAAATTTATGTGAAATTATTTCATCAATTGGAGTTCATTTAAATTAAAGAATAATTATACTTCATAGTGTATATCATAGTTATAGACTCAAAAAAATATTGAAAGGGCCGTTAAAAAAGTAATGTATATTAAAAAGGTTTAATTAGAAAAAAAAAAAAAGCACGTGACAACTTTCAATATATATAATCTCTTGGTAATAAAATATAGTTTCACCTGTGAAAATCATAAAAAAAATTATAATTACAAAGAGATTTAATATTATATATATAAAAATAAAATTAAATAAAATATAATCTTGAGATTATATTAGAATACAAAAAGAATATACTGTAGTAGAATACAAAAATATAATCTTGAGATTGTATTGTGAAATTTTAATACTAGTGAATTTTAGTAAACAAATTCGTAATATAATATGTGAAAAGTATTTATTCAATTGCTTCATAATATATTACACTAAAAGTAGTAGATAAAATTTTAATAGAATTCGATAATATTACACTATGCATAAGATATATTACATTTACAGTTAGCTTTATTTTAAGAAAAATGTTAGAAAATTATCATAATTTATTACTTTTGCTCTCAGTTAGTTATTAATGTTTAAAAATATATAATAAAATATATTGATGGATTATTAAACTAAAATAATTATACTAAAAAAATTAAATTAATAACTAAATAATACTAAAAAATCATAAATTTTAATAATCGTTAACATTTCTCTTATTTTAATACCTTTTAAATGATTTTCTGAGATATCAACA
The DNA here is from genome assembly GCF_003086295.3 of Arachis hypogaea. NCBI lineage: Eukaryota > Viridiplantae > Streptophyta > Magnoliopsida > Fabales > Fabaceae > Arachis > Arachis hypogaea. Next base: position 17,429,440 of record NC_092045.1, read on the forward strand.
AAAAGAGGTACATTTTTTAAGAATATAATTTTTTTTTGTTGTCTACTTAGGAATATAAATTGTACTATGGAATCCACTGATATAGTCTATCATTAGTTGCAATTACAACAAATTTCAACAAATAAGGAACCAAAGAGAAAAAAAATAATAATAAATTTCAACAAATAAATAGGAACTAAAAAGTTCTATTAAACCATAATAAATCAACTAAAATATAGAAATCTTACTCTTTATGAAATTCTCTTATATCTTTAGCTGTGTTGGAAGTTTTCTCAACTTTTGATGTATATTATTTATCAACTTTATATAAAATTTGCTTGTTTAGCATAAACATAACACAAAACATAGAAATTCTTGCTACTTGAACATAGAAATTTCGAGACACAAAAAATTTAACTTAATATATGACCTAACTAAAATAAACACTAAAAATGAGCTAATTATTTCTAAAATTATGCATAAATAAAAATGAAATATCTAAAATAACAATAAATTAGATTTAACCAATCCAAACTTTTTTATGTTTAAATTGTTTTAGAAAATGGAACCAAGACTTTAATTGTTTAATTTATTTTGCAAAACAATTATCCATTATTAGAGAGAATCTGAAAATTGATGATGATGAATAATGAAGATAAAATCTAATATATATATATATATATATATATATATATATATATATATATATATATATATATATATATATATATATATATATATATATATATATATATATATATTACTTGAGAAACGATTAGGATAAAGAACGATAACAGGGTACAAACAAGAATTTTCTTGAAAAAAAAAATCAAAGGGAGAGTGGCAAAATTACGAAGAGAGAGTAGCGAAATAAGAGATCTTGATCCAATATTTGGATGAAAACATGAAAAGGTTAGGGTTAAAGAAGGTCTCAACTCTCAATAGCGCCGATATTTGGTTTCAGTTAAATTTTATTTTGGATTTTATAAAATATTACATAAATATTTAATTATATATTATAAAAATTAATTTAAAATTTAATATAAAATTTATTATTCTAATATTTAATATTAATTTAATTTAAATTTTATATTATTTTTAATTATTTTAAATAATTTAAATTAAATTGTAAAAATTATTAAAATAAAAGTTATAGAATTACACAATTAATAATTATATATTATATTTAAAAAATATTACATATTAATAAAAATAGACTTAAAAATATTATCTAACTATTATTTAATTAAGCGTAATAACAATAAAAAAAAAACAAATTACATGATTGAGACATTACATATTTTAGTTCATTGGATTTGAAAAAAAATTAATAAAAAATTAAAATTTTATGATGTGAAAATGAAAAAATTTGTTTGTATTGAGAGAGAAATTAAAATTTTATAAATAACTAAAAAAGAACTTACATTAAATTTATTGGAATATATATTTTTTTATTAAATTAATAAAAAATAATAAAATACAAGAATACAGTTAAGTATATCTTATTTATTTTTATTGAGTCTTTCTCACAATATTACAATATCTTATTTATTTTTATTGAGTCTTTCTCACAATATTACAATAACAAAGTCAAATGTTTATTTAATAGGTTATAAAAGAGTAAAAGTTGTTTTCGATTTCTAGCTATTTATTCAATGGACATTACACCTTTTAATAATTATAAAACAATTTTGCTAGATAACTAAGAGAAATTCTGCCAACCTTTACCAATTTTTATTGAGCTAGACTTTAGAACCCATCTAAAAAAAATATATCCAATCATCTATGGTAAAACTAATTTATCCCATTACCACTAGTAAACATAAGAAACCCTATCTTTTATCGTTCAAGTCCAGCTTCATCCTCCAACCCCGACAGCTGCCCCTTCCCGACCTTCCTCCTCCGTTATAAGACACATCCATTTAAAAGACACATCCACAAAAAAATCTCCATTAGAAGACACATGTATAAAAAGACATTTCCTAAAGACACATGCATAAAAAGACACTTCTATTAGAAAAACATTCATAACCCACATCAATGGATGATGTATTCATTCTTTCTTCTCCAAATATACGTTCCATTGATGAAGCCGTCGAAGGATGCAGGATTTATGTTCACGACTTCAGGACGACGTCGAGGGATACGTGTTCGATGGCAATCGGGTGATGGAACACGCACGAGTTTTTGCAATAACAGGTTTCACCGTTATAAAACAGCGGCGCACCAATGAACCAGCGACACAATGGTTATTGCGGCTAGAACGGCAGCGCATCGCAGCGGCGGCGAATCGGCACCTGAGTCACAAGCTTAGCGTACTTAACCTTTCTAGGGAGGGCTAGGATGCTGAAGCCATTGTTATGGAGCATGACATATCTGAGCATCAGGCGCATGATAGCAGGCTGCACCAACCCGAAAGTATTAATATGTTGACCAGAACGATGGTCTGGATGGAACGCGAATGAGAGCGAGGTCATCCTCTCCATGTCGCAAGAAAACAGAGTGGCAAAACCTTGAAGGCCATTGGTGGACGAAATTGTGATCACTTGTTCTTTCTACTTGTAGGATGTATACTCTGAAGGCATTGTTTATTTTCTTCACAATCTCGTTCAACTAACCAGCAAGTGTACTGGGTCGTCCAAGTAATAAACCTTACGTGAGTAAGGGTCGAATCCACAGAGATTGTTGGTATGAAACAAGCTATGGTCACCTTGCAAATCTCAGTTAGGCAGATTAAAATAGTTTTATGGGTTTTCGAAAATATAAATAATGAAAGGGATAAAGATACTTATGTAGATTCATTGGTGGGAATTTCAGATAAGCGAATGGAGATGCTATAGAGCTCTTGGACGCCTGCTCTCCTACTCCTTCTACTCAATCCTTCTTACTCCTTTCCATGGCAAGCTTTGTATAGGGGTTCACCATCAACTGTGGCTACTTTCATTCCTCACGGGGAAATATCCTGTGCGGCTGTCACTCGCACAGCTAACCAGTCTGGAGGCATCACCCATGGCTGATGGCTACATCCCATCCTCGCAGTGAAAACTATGCTAATGCACTCTGTCACAGTACGGCTAATCACCGGTTGGTTCCCGCTCCTACTGGAATAGAATCCCTCTTTTGCGTTTGTCACTAACGCCCAGCAGGTTAAAGTTTGAAGCACGTCACGGTCATTCATTACCGGAATCCTACTCGGAACACCACAGACAAGGTGAGACTTTCCGGATCCTCATAAATGCCGCCATCTATCTAGCTTATACCACGAAGATTCTGTTGGGGAATCTAAGAGATACACATTCAAGCTCTGTTGCATGTAGAACGTAAGTGGTTGTCAATCACGCGCGTTCATAAGTGAGAATGATGATGAGGGTAATTTGACTCATCACATTCATCATGTTCTTGGGTGCGAATGAATATCTTGGAATAAGAATAGAAGAGATTTGAATAAAAGAAGATAGAATTTCATTAATACTTGAGGTACAGCAGAGCTCCACACCCTTAATCTATGGTGTGCAGAAACTCCACCGTTGAAAATACATAAGCAAAGAGTTCAGGCATGGACGAATGGCCAGCCCTCTCTAACGTGATCACAGGATTTAATTTTCAATCCCGGATCTGGTCAAAGACATCTAAAACAATAGATAAATGTTCTATTTATAATAAACTAGCTACTAGGGTTTACATGAATAAGTATTTGATGCATAAATTCACTTCCGGGGCCCACTTGGTGTATGCTTGGGCTGAGCTTGATGAATTCACGAGCTAAGGCATTACTTGGCGTTAAACTCCAGGTTATGACGTGTTTTGGGCGTTCAACTCCGGATCATGACGTTTTTCTGGCGTTTAACTTCAGACAGCAGCATGTACTTGGCGTTCAACGCCAAGTTACGTCGTCATTCTTCAAATAAAGTATGGACTATTATATATTGCGGGAAAGCCCTGGATGTCTACTTTCCAACGCCGTTGAGAGCGCGCCAATTGGAGTTCTGTAGCTCCAGAAAATCCATTTCGAGTGCAGGGAGGTCAGATTCCAACAGCATCAGCAGTCCTTTTGTCAGCCTTCTTCAGAGTTTTGCTCAAATCCCTCAATTTCAGTCAGAATTTACCTGAAATCATAAAAAACACACAAACTCATAGTAAAGTCCAGAAATGTGAATTTATCATAAAAACTAATGAAAACATCCCTAAAAGTAGCTTAAACTTACTAAAAACTATATAAAAACAATGCCAAAAAGCGTATAAATTATCCGCTCATCACAACACCAAACTTAAATTGTTGCTTGTCCCCAAGCAACTGAAAATCAAATAGGATAAAAAGAAGAGAATATACTATAAAGTCCAAAATATCAATGAATATTAATTTAATTAGATGAGTGGGACTTGTAGCTTTTTGCTTCTGAACAGTCTTGGCATCTCACTTTTTCCTTTGAAGTTTAGAGTGATTGGTGTCTCTAGGAACTTAGAATTTCAGATAGTGTTATTGACTTTCCTAGTTAGGCATGTTGATTCTTGAACACAGCTACTTATGAGTCTTGGCTGTGGCCCTAAGCACTTTGTCTTCCAGTATTACCACCGGATACACAAATGCCACAGACACATAACTGGGTGAACCTTTTCAGATTGTGACTCAGCTTTGCTAAAGTCCCCAGTTAGTGGTGTCCAGAGCTCTTAAGCACACTCTTTAGCTTTGGATCATGACTTTAACCATTCAGTCTCAAGCTTTTCACTTGGACCTTCATGACACAAGCACATGGTTAGGGACAGCTTGATTTAGCCGCTTAGGCCTGGATTTTTAATTTCCTTGGGCCCTCCTATCCATTAATGCTCAAAGCCTTGGATCTTTGCTAAAAATTTTCGCCACTTTTTTTTTTCACTGCTTTTTCTTGCTTCAAGAATCAATTTCATGATGTTTTTCAGATCATCAATAACATTTCTCTTTGTTCATCATTCTTTCAAGAATCAATAATTTTAACACTCATAAACAACAAGATCAAAAAAATATGCACTGTTCATTCATTCATTCAGAAAACAAAAATTATTGCCACCACATCAATATAATTAAATTAAATTCACTAATAATTTCGAAAATTATGTACTTCTTGTTCTTTTGAATTAAAACATTTTTCTTTTAAGAGAGGTGAAAGACTAATGGATTTTATTCACAGCTTTAAGGCATGGTTACACACTAATGATCATGAAGTAGAAACACAAAAACATAGACAAACATAATACTTAAAAAACAGAAAACAGAAAGAAAATAAAGAACAAGGAATGAATCCACCTTTTAGTGGCGTCTTCTTCTTGAAGGACCAATGATGTTCTTCAACTCTTCTATGTCCCTTCCTTGCCTTTGTTGCTCCTCCCTCATAGCTCTTTGATCTTCTCTTATTTCTTGAAGAGTGAGGGCGTGTTCATGGTGTTCCACCCTTAGTTGTTCCACGTTTTGGCTCAAGTCTTCTAAGGAGGCACTGAGTTGCTCCCAATAGTTGTTGGGAGGAAAGTGCATTCCATGAGGCATTTGTTGATGAACTTCCTCATGTTCTTCTTGAGGGCCGTGAGGAACTTCCCTTGTTTGCTCCATCCTTTTCTTGGTGATGGGCTTGTCTTCTTCAATGGAGACATCTCCATCTATGATAACTCCAGCTGAGTAGCATAAATGGCATATGAGGTGGGGGAAGGCTAGCCGTGCCATGTATGAAGGCTTGTCAGCTATTTTGTAGAGTTCATTGGCTATGACTTCATGAACCTCTACTTCCTCTCCAATCATGATGCTATGAATCATGATGGCCCGATCCACAGTAACTTCAGATCGGTTGCTTGTAGGGATGATGGATCTTTGGATGAACTCCAACCATCCTCTAGCTACAGGCTTGAGGTCCAGTCTTCTTAGTTGGACCGGTTTGCCTTTGGAGTCTACTCTCCATTGGGCGCCTTCCACACAAATGTCCATTAGGACTTGGTCCAACCTTTGGTTGAAGTTGACCCTCCTTGTGTAGGGGCGTTCATCACCTTGCATCATGGGTAGATGAAACGCCAATCTCACATTTTCCGGACTGAAATCTAAGTATTTCCCCCGAACCATTGTGATATAGTTCTTTGGATTCGGGTTCATACTTTGATCATGGTTCCTAGTGATCCATGCATTAGCATAGAACTCTTGAACCATCAATAATCCGACTTGTTGCATGGGGTTGGTGATGACTTCCCACCCTCTTCTTTGGATCTCATGTCGGATTTCCGGATACTCATTCTTTTTGAGCTTGAAGGGGACCTCAGGGATCACCCTCTTCTTTGCCACAACATCATAGAAGTGGTCTTGGTGGCTCTTGGAGATGAATCTCTCCTTTTCCCATGACTCAGAAGTGGAATCTTTTGCCTTCCCTTTTCCTTTTCTTGAGGAAACTCCGGTCTTGGGTGCCATTGATGGTGAATGAAAAAAAATAAAAAGCTAGGCTTTTTACCACACCAAACTTAAAATTTGCTCGTCCTCGAGCAAAAAAAGAAAAGAAGAGTAGAAGAAGAAGAAGAGAATATTGGTAGAGAAGGAGAAGAGGGGTTCGGCTATAGGAGAGAAGAAGGGGTTTTTGTTGTGGGAGAATGAAGAAGAAAGGGGAGGTATTTATAGGGAGGGGGGAGGGTTAGGTTTCGGCCATTTTGGGTGGGAATGGGTGGGAAATTGAATTTGAATGTAATGGAGGTAGGTGGGGTTTATGGGGAAGAGGAGGTTGATGTGATTGGTGAGGGTTTTTGGGAAGGGTGATATTGAAAATGAGATTTGGATTAGGAGAGTGTGAATAGGATTAAAAGAAAAGGTAGGTGGGGATCCTGTGGGGTCCACAGATCCTGAGGTGAAAAGAAATACCATTCCTTCACCATATAGGCGTGTATATTGCCTTCATGCACCATTCTGGCGTTCAAACGCCCATTGGTGCATGTTCTGGGCGTTAAACGCCCATGTGATGCTTGTTTCTGGCGTTGAACGCCAGTTTCAAGCTTGTTTCTGGCGTTCAGCGCCAGATTGTCCTCTGCGTGCGCATCCTGGCGTTAAACGCCAGGATGTAGCTTGTTTTGGGCGTTCAGCGCCAGAGAGATGCTCTGTTCTGGCGTTGAACGCCAGCCAGATGCATCTTCTGGGCGTTGAATGCCAGCCCGTGCGTCCTCCAGGGTGAAAATTTTTTTCTTCTGTTTTTGACTCTGTTTTTAATTTCTTTGATTTTTTTCGTGATTCCTCATGATCATGTACCTAATTAAACACAAAAATAACACTAAAACAAAATAAAATAAAATTAGATAAATAAAATTGGGTTGCCTCCCAACAAGCGCTTCTTTAATGTCAATAGCTTGACAGTGGTTCTCATGGAACCACTAGATGATCAGGTCAATTTAGTGTGTTGTCTCCACACCAAACTTAGAGTTTGGATATGGAATTTGAACACCAAACTTAGAGTTTGGTTGTGGCCTCACAACACCAAACTTAGAGTTTGATTGTGTGGGCCCTTCTTGACCTTGAACTGAGAGAAGCTCTTCATGCTTGCTCTCTTTTGTCACAGAGGGATTTCCATGTGCTTGAAACACAAGGTATTCCCCATTCAATTGAAGGACTAACTCTCCTCTGTTGACATCTATCATAGCTCCTGCTGTGGCTAGGAAAGGTCTTCCTAGGATGATGCATTCATCATCTTCCTTCCTAGTATCTAGGATTATGAAATCAGTAGGGATGTAAAAGCCTTCAACCTTTACTAAAACGTCCTCTACTATTCCATAAGCTTGCCTCATTGACTTGTCTGCCAATTGTAATGAGAACAAGGCAGGTTGTACCTCAATGATCCCCAGCTTCTCTATTATAGAGAGTGGCATAAGGTTTATCCCTGACCCAAGATCACATAGAGCTTTTTCAAAGCTCATGGTGCCAATGGTGCAAGGTATTAAGAACTTGCCAGGATCTTGTTTCTTTTGAGGTAGAGTTTCCTGAATCCAAGTATCTAAGTCACTAATGAGCAAGGAAGGTTCACTTTCCCAAGTCTCATTACCAAATAACTTGGCATTCAGTTTCATGATAGCTCCTAAATATTGAGCAACTTGCTCTCCATTCACATCTTCATTCTCTTCAGAGGATGAATATTCTTCAGAGCTCATGAATGGCAGAAGGAGAATTAATGGAATCTCTATGGTCTCTAAGTGAGCCTCAGATTCCTCAGGATCCTTAATAGGAAACTCCTTCTTGTTTGAGGAATGTCCCAGGAGGTCTTCCTCACTAGGATTTTCGTCCTCCTCCTCCTTTATGCATTCGGCCACTTTGATTAAATCAATGGCCTTGCATTCTCCTTTTGGATTCTCTTCTGTATTGCTTGGGAGAATACTGGGAGGAGTTTCAATAACTTTCTTACTCAGCTGGCCTACTTGTGCCTCCAAATTTCTAATGGAGGATCTGGTTTCATTCATGAAACTGAAAGTGGCCTTTGACAGATCAGAGACTATATTAGCTAAATTAGAATTATTTTGTTCAGAGTTCTCTGTCTGTTGCTGAGAAGATGATGGATATGGCTTACTATTATTCAGCCTATTGCGTCCACCATTGTTAAAACCTTGTTGAGGTTTTTGTTGATCCTTCCATGAGAAATTTGGATGATTTCTCCATGATGAGTTATAGGTGTTTCCATAAGGTTCACCTAAGTAATTAACCTCTGCCATGGCAGGGTTCTCAGGATCATAAGCTTCTTCAGAAGCTACCTCTCTAGTACTGTTGGATGCATGTTGCAATCCATTCAGATTTTGAGAGATCATGTTGACCTGTTGAGTCAACACTTTGTTCTGAGCCAATATGGCATTCAGAGCATCAATTTCAAGAACTCCTTTCTTCTGAGGTACCCCATTATTCACGGAATTCCTCTCAGAGGTATACATGAACTGGTTGTTTGCAACCATGTCAATGAGTTCTTGTGCCTCTTCAGGCGTTTTCTTCAGGTGGATAGATCCACCTGCAGAATGGTCCAATGACATTTTCGAAAATTCAGAGAGACCATAATAGAATATATCTAATAGGGTCCATTCTGAAAACATGTCAGATGGACATCTCTTGGTCAGCTGCTTGTATCTTTCCCAAGCTTCATAGAGGGATTCACCATCTTTTTGTTTGAAGGTTTGAACATCCACTCTTAGCTTGCTCAGCTTTTGAGGAGGAAAGAATTTATCCAAGAAGGCAGTGACCAGCTTATCCCAGGAGTCCAGGCTATCCTTAGGTTGTGAATCCAACCATATTCTAGCTCTGTCTCTTACAGCAAAAGGGAAAAGCATGAGTCTGTAGACTTCAGGATTAACTCCATTCGTCTTTACAGTATCACATACCTGCAAGAACTCAGTTAAGAACTGATAAGGATCTTCAGATGGAAGTCCATAAAACTTGCAGTTTTGTTGCATTAAAGCAACTAGTTGAGGCTTAAGCTCAAAGTTATTGGCTCCAATGGCAGGAATGGAGATGCTTCTTCCATCAAACTTGGATGTTGGCTTTGTGAAGTCACCAAGCATTCTCCTTGCATTATTATTATTATTATTTTTGGCTGCCATATCCTTCTCCTGTTCGAAAATTTCTGAAAGGTTATTTCTGGATTGTTGTAATTTAGCTTCTCTTAATTTTCTCTTCAGAGTCCTTTCAGGTTCTGGATCAGCTTCAACAAGAGTGCCTTTATCCTTGTTCCTGCTCATAAGAAAGATAAGAAAACAAGAAAAGAAAGAGGAATTCTCTATGTCACAGTATAGAGATTCCTTTGTGTTAGTAGAAGAAGAAAGGGGTAGAAGAATGAAGAAGGATGAAGAAGAATTCGGATTTAGATGAAGTGAGGTGAAGAGAAGTGTTAGTAATTAATTAATTAAATAGAATAAGAAAAGAAAAAGAAATTTTCGAAAATAATTTTGAAAAAAAAATGGTTAGTGATTTTCGAAAATTAAAGATGAGATGAGATTAAAGTTTAAAACAAAAAGAATTTTTGAAAAAGAGAGGGATAATTTTCGAAAATTAGAGAGGGAAAAGTAGTTAGGTGGTTTTGAAAAAGATAAGGAACAAACAAAAAGTTAGTTAGTTGATTGAAAAAGATTTGAAATCAAATTTGAAAAAGGATAAGAAGATAAGAAGTTAGATGAGATATTTTGAAATCAAATTTTGAAAAAGATAAAATTTTTGAAAAAGATAAGATAAAAAGATAAAAAGATTTTTAAGAAAAAGATATTTTGAAAAAAGATTCAATTTTTAAAATTGACTTAACTAACAAGAAACTACAAGATAAGATTCTAGAACTTAAAGATTGAACCTTTCTTAACAAGAAAGTAACAAACTTCAAATTTTTGAACCAATCACATTAATTGTTAGCTAATTTTCGAAAATTAGATAAAAAGATAAGATAAAGATTTTGAAAATATTTTGAAAAATAATTTTTGAAATTTTCGAAATTTAAAAAAAATGAAAAAGATATGATTTTTGAAAAAGATTTTGAAAAGATAAGATTTTTTAAAATTGAAATTTTGACTTGACTTGTAAGAAACAACTAATTTTGAAAATTTTTGACCAAGTCAATCCCAAAATTTCGAAATTTTGGAGGGAAACAAGGAAAAGATATTTTTGAAATCTAATTTTGAATGAAAAACACAAAAATGACCCAAAACATGAAAATTTTGGATCAAGACACAAGATGCATACAAGAATGCTATGAATGTCAAGATGAACACCAAGAACACTTTGAAGATCATGATGAACATCAAAAACATTATTTTGAAAAATTTTTTGATGCAAAGAAAACATGCAAGACACCAAACTTAGAAATCTTTAATGCATGGAAAATATGAATGCAAAAATGCACATGAAAAACAACAAAAGACACAAAACAAAAAATCATCAAGATCAAACAAGAAGATTTGTCAAGAACAACTTGAAGATCATGAAGAACACTATGAATGCATGAATTTTCGAAAAATGCAAGAAAAATTTTTTTAAAAGCATGCAGTTGACACCAAACTTAAAAATTGACTCAAGACTCAAACAAGAAACACAAAATATTTTTGGTTTTTTATGATTTTCTAATTTTTTTGTATTTTTATTTATTTTTTCGAAAACAAAGTTTAGAAACACGAAAAATAAGAGAAAAATTTTGAAAAATATTTTTGAAAAATTTTTGAAAAGAAAATTACCTAATCTGAGCAACAAGATGAACCGTCAGTTGTCCATACTCGAACAATCCCCGGCAACGGCGCCAAAAACTTGGTGGACGAAATTGTGATCACTTGTTCTTTCTACTTGTAGGATGTATACTCTGAAGGCATTGTTTATTTTCTTCACAATCTCGTTCAACTAACCAGCAAGTGTACTGGGTCGTCCAAGTAATAAACCTTACGTGAGTAAGGGTCGAATCCACAGAGATTGTTGGTATGAAACAAGCTATGGTCACCTTGCAAATCTCAGTTAGGCAGATTAAAATAGTTTTATGGGTTTTCGAAAATATAAATAATGAAAGGGATAAAGATACTTATGCAGATTCATTGGTGGGAATTTCAGATAAGCGAATGGAGATGCTGTAGAGCTCTTGGACGCCTGCTCTCCTACTCCTTCTACTCAATCCTTCTTACTCCTTTCCATGGCAAGCTTTGTATAGGGGTTCACCATCAACTGTGGCTACTTTCATTCCTCACGGGGAAATATCCTGTGCGGCTGTCACTCGCACAGCTAACCAGTCTGGAGGCATCACCCATGGCTGATGGCTACATCCCATCCTCGCAGTGAAAACTATGCTAACGCACTCTGTCACAGTACGGCTAATCACCGGTTGGTTCCCGCTCCTACTGGAATAGAATCCCTCTTTTGCGTTTGTCACTAACGCCCAGCAGGTTAAAGTTTGAAGCACGTCACGGTCATTCATTACCGGAATCCTACTCGGAACACCACAGACAAGGTTGGACTTTCCGGATTCCCAGGATCCTACTCGGAATACCACAGACAAGGTGAGACTTTCCGGATCCTCATAAATGCCGCCATCTATCTAGCTTATACCACGAAGATTATGTTGGGGAATCTAAGAGATACACATTCAAGCTCTGTTGCATGTAGAACGTAAGTTGTTGTCAATCACGCGCGTTCATAAGTGAGAATGATGATGAGGGTAATTTGACTCATCACATTCATCATGTTCTTGGGTGCGAATGAATATCTTGGAATAAGAATAGAAGAGATTTGAATAAAAGAAGATAGAATTTCATTAATACTTGAGGTACAGCAGAGCTCCACACCCTTAATCTATGGTGTGCAGAAACTCCACCGTTGAAAATACATAAGCAAAGAGTTCAGGCATGGCCGAATGGCCAGCCCTCTCTAACGTGATCACAGGATTTAATTTTCAATCCTGGATCTGGTCAAAGACATCTAAAACAATAGATAAATGTTCTATTTATAATAAACTAGCTACTAGGGTTTACATGAATAAGTATTTGATGCATAAATTCACTTCCGGGGCCCACTTGGTGTATGCTTGGGCTGAGCTTGATGAATTCACGAGCTAAGGCATTACTTGGCGTTAAACTCCAGGTTATGACGTGTTTTGGGCGTTCAACTCCGGATCATGACGTTTTTCTGGCGTTTAACTTCAGACAGCAGCGTGTACTTGGCGTTCAACGCCAAGTTACGTCGTCATTCTTCAAATAAAGTATGGACTATTATATATTGCTGGAAAGCCCTGGATGTATACTTTCCAACGCCGTTGAGAGCGCGCCAATTGGAGTTCTGTAGCTCCAGAAAATCCATTTCGAGTGCAGGGAGGTCAGATTCCAACAGCATCAGCAGTCCTTTTGTCAGCCTTCTTCAGAGTTTTGCTCAAATCCCTCATTTTCAGTCAGAATTTACCTGAAATCATAAAAAACACACAAACTCATAGTAAAGTCCAGAAATGTGAATTTATCATAAAAACTAATGAAAACATCCCTAAAAGTAGCTTAAACTTACTAAAAACTATATAAAAACAATGCCAAAAAGCGTATAAATTATCCGCTCATCAGCCATGAATAACCACCATGCCATTATTGAAGAGATCAAGTTGCATGATCTCCATCCCTTCGAAAGAAGATGCCGCAATGATATGAGGAAGACGGACGTTGATTACAATGACTTTGTGGGCGGTTACTCAACACAATTCTTATTATTTAAATTTCTTATTAATGTCATTTTGTGAAATTAAAATTTATTAAAATAATTTAAAATTATTAATTGAGTTGTCAAATTTTGGCAGTTTGACTATTAGTACCCAATACTTTTCCATTATAAAAACACAAATCAGTCCCACTCATCTGTGTATTTGTTCAATCTAGTCCTTACAACCGGTTGGCAGTAGCAAGTCCGATGCTGACATGTCAAGTAATGTATCTACGTGGCTTTGTCTCCTTCCTAACATGGACAAACCACCTCATAAATCACTCAACCGTCCAGCGTGATTCCTCCTCCGCTTCTTCCAATTCCTTTCCACTCCCGCCTCCTCCCTCTCTCTCTCTGAAATACTCTCTCTCCCTCTTCCTCTCTTCCATCTCTGCCACTGCCTCCCTCAGCTCTAAAACCCTAACCCTAACATTCCCAATCCGCCTCACCTCCTCTCCAGGATCATCATCAAAATCATCACCATCGCACTCACACTCCTCCTCATCCTCATCACACTCATCACACTCATCATCATCAATAATATCATCATCAAAACAGAAAATCCAAAGTTCTGCAATGAAATCACAGAATTAGAACTGTTTCTTGCAATCAAGGAAGATGAAGGAATATTGATATGTGCTTCAAGTGTTTGTGATACAAAGAGTTCATGTGTTATTTAGAAGATAGTAGTTTATGTTTTTAAAATATTTTAATTTAATTTGATATATTTTTATTTTTATTTATTTAATTACTAGATTGGGTCTTATGTTTCTGAGCTTTAGGGTTTTCTTTGTTTTAACCTAATGAGAGGTTATAAATACCTCCTTAGCTATTGTAGTCGTAGTAGAGAATGATTTAGAGGTTGAAAAACTCTTTTTTAGTTTCGTGATGAAACCATGGTGTGGACAATTGAGGTTGAGGAATCCCTCTCTTATTGCATCGGGAAATTGGATAGAAGGTTGAAGAGTCCCTTCGATTCAATTCCCAAACTATGGCGTTGACAAGTTAGGTTGAGGAGTCCCTTTCTTGTTGTGTCAAGAAATTGGGTAGAAAGTAGAGTAATTCTCTTTGTATTCAATTTCAATCTATCCTTTTTGTTTTTATTTCAATTTCAATGTATCTTTTCTATTCAATTTTAATTCTTGTCTTGTTTATCTTTTTATTTTTTTATAAGAAGATAAGGATTCAAACTGAACAAAAAGATACATTGAAATTGAAATAGAAACAAAAATGATAGATTGAAATTGAGTACAAAGAGAATCACTCTACTTTTTACCCAATTTATTGACGCAACAAGAAAGAGACTCCTCAACCTAACTTGTCAACGCTATAGTGTGGGAATCGAAGCGAAGGGACTCATCAACCTTCTACTCAATTTTCCGATGCAACAAGAGTGGGACTCCTCAATCTCAATTGTTCATATCATGGTTTCATCACGAAACCAAAAAAGGAGTTTTCAAACTTCTAAACCATTCTATGTTTCGATTACTCTAGTTTATGAGATATTTATAGTCTCTTATTAGGTTAAAATATAGAAAATTCTGACCCACAAACATAAGACCCAATCTAGTAATTAAATAAACAAAATAAAAAATACATTAAATTAAATTAAAATATTCTAAAAATATAAATTAATATATTCTAAATAACACTTGAACTCTTCGTATGACAAATATTTGAAGCACGTATCATTCTCCTCCTCTTCAAAAAAGATTCGTCCTCGAATCTTGTAGGTGAAAAAATGGTATATGAAAAGGACAATAATTATAAGAAAGATAATGAAACGCAAACAAAAACAAGAACACGAGAACTTAAAAAAATACGCGACAAACACTGGAGTTTTTTATGATAAAAGAAGAACAAATATAGATTAATAAGAATTAATCTAATACCTGAAATCTGATACTAAATGATAAAGAAATAAAATATAAACAAAAAGATAAGGATTTAAACTAAATAAAAAAATACATTGAAATTGAATATAAACAAAAATGATAGATTGAAATTGATTACAAAGAGAATCACTCTACTTTCTACCCAATTTCTTGATGCAACAAGAAAAGGACTCCTCAATCTAACTTGTCAACGCCATAGTTTGGGAATTGAATGGAAGAGACTTCTCAACCTTCTACTCAATTTCCCGATGCAACAAGAGAGGGACTCCTCAACCTCAATTGTCCACATCATGATTTTTATTACGAAACCAAAAAAAGGGTTTTCAAACCTCTAAATCATTTTATGTTACGACTACCCTTATTTATGAGGTATTTATAGCCTCTTATTAGGTTAAAATATAGAAAATCCTGAACCCACAAACATAAGGCCCAATCTAGTAATTAAATAAACAAAATCAAAGTGCATCAAATTAAATTAAAACATTCTAAAAATATAAGCTAATATCTTCTAAATAACACTTGAACTCTTCATATGACGAACATTTGAAGCACGTATCAAATATTGTCGAAGACTTCTTTGTGATAAAGAAAATTCATTCTCCCGATGATTGAGATTATCGAACCAATTGAAAGATTGAGGCGAGAGAGCTTGGATCTTCTGCTTGATGTTAAGGTACTGGCGGCACATGTTCTGGATCTTTATGTAGATGTTGCGCCATGATCACGTGAAAGGGAAGGCGGAGGGATTGCGGTGGTGATGGAGGGAGTTGACGTGGTCGGTGACAGGTTTAAATTTCTTCCTGCAGGTCTTGAGCTTAGCAAGAGATTTTGGTGGAGGGATAGAGAGTTTTAGAGGGAAAGGGAGGAGGCAGCAGTGGAAGAGAGGGAGCAGGAGAAGTAATGAAGAGATCACGCTGGACGGTTGAGAAATTGAGGGACTCAGAGACGATTTATCCCTATTACGAAGGAGACAGCAACGTAGATACGTCAGTATGTGAGCTAATGTCAACCGATTACAGAGACTGGATTGAACAAATACAAAAATAGGTAGGGATCGATTTGTGTTTTTTATAATTGTTAAGAGACATAACGTCTATCAGATGATTAATTAGAGATCAAAAAAGATTTTTACTCTTATACAAATGACCGTATTAGTTGTTCGTTCTTTAAAATAATTGTCTCTCTTTATTGATAACGATCCCATTTCAAATATTTTATCCATTTTAAGTTTCATTTTAAATCAATTCAATTATAATAAATATCAAAAAATGATGCTCAAAAAACATTCTATTAAAGTTGCTCTTAAAAATTGTTATTAGAAATATTTAGAAAGAATATAAAAGAAAATATATAGATAAATAAAATAAATAAAACAATTAGAAGTGATTATTTTAACTTAGATTATAAATTTAACTATTAAAAATATATTTTATTTGATGAATAAATTAATTATATATTATTATATAAATAAATTAACTAAATATTTAATTTAATTTATTAAATAAAATATATCTTTATCATTTTATCATTTATATATTTTAAAATCTATTTTATCATCAAAATTGTAATCTTTTTTATACTTGCTCTTTTAATTTCTCTTGGGCCTATTCGGTGTAGACTGTAGAAGTGGGGGTGTTGTATTCACTATTCAGATAATCAGATCACACGCTTCCGTAACAACCAATGTAGCTGATTCTGGACATAGCTACAATGTCTTCTCCCATTTTTTTTTTTTTTGTTTTTTTTTTCTTTTCTTTTTTTCCCCTTTTTTTCTGTGATATGGACGCTTAATATTTAATTACTTATTTTCAATTTGTGGATTCACGTTTATTTC
The DNA here is from genome assembly GCF_003086295.3 of Arachis hypogaea. NCBI lineage: Eukaryota > Viridiplantae > Streptophyta > Magnoliopsida > Fabales > Fabaceae > Arachis > Arachis hypogaea. The sequence goes on from NC_092045.1 coordinate 17,446,313, forward strand.
CTTATTCTAATTTATGGCTATAATGAGCAGACAACCACCGTGCTCATGTCAACTACATAATATTTAAAAATAAAAAAGATTTAAAAATTAAATTTGTGGTTCACAATTTTTATCGAGAAACAATCTCTTAAAGCTACTTTTATTCTAAAAACAACATAAGATAAGATATTGAGAATAAAATATTAAAAAAATATATAAAAATTAATATTTTTATATTTTATTTAACAATAAAATAAAATAAATGATAAAAATTTATTTTATTTTATTGTTAAATAAAATATAAAAATATTAATTTTTATATATTTTTTTAATATTTTATTCTCAATATCTTATCTTATGTTGTTTTTAGAATAAAAGTAGCTTTAAGGGATTGTTTCTCGATAAAAATTGTGAACCACAAATTATTTTATTTAACAATAAAATAAAATAAATGATAAAAATTTATTTTATTTTATTTTTTATTCAAAAAATTTAGAAATAAAAATATAATAACAAAAAATATAATTATAAAAAATTAATAATAATAATTAAAAAAATGAAAAATAAATTATATTTTTTATTAATGTTTCTCTATCTTTAATGTCAAAATAAAAATAAAATATACTAATTAAATATTTTTGGATATAATATATTTATATATTTATCAAACACAATTTTATATTTATCTTTATCTTTATTTCAATCTATTTTATTCTTATAAATAAATGCAGTCTTATTTCATAGAAAGTGAAAGAACATTTCATTCATGTATTCAATATATAAAATGGCATAAATAATTAAATATATAAGATATATTTGATCATTTATATTAATTCAAAAATGCTTCAAACACAACTCGAGTACAAGGGAAAAGTTTAAAAATGTTAATGAAAAAAATATTTCATAAAGTATTTAAATTAATATATACAATAATAACACATGCATTTACATAAATGACATAATTTTTTATAATTTGTTACAGGGCTGCTACACATCTATATAACCATATAACCAAGTTGACCCAAGCTCAAATAGATTCAGGCGCATTAAATAGAAAGTGAAAAATACGCGCCAGACATAAAAAAACCCCTCCTTTTTCATTCGCGTTTCATTATGAAAGAACGTTACATCTTTAACACGAAACCAACACAACAAAATACTCATTCTCTTTGAATCTCTCTGAACATCACTCAAACTTCAATCACATTCTTTGTGGAAACCACTACTGCAAAAGAATCAGAAGAAGATTTCGCAAGCAATAACCAGAAGCAAACGAAAACAGCAACAAAGACTACAAAAGGTATGAGAAAACTACTGTTCATTTAAAATCTTGCAATGTCACGTTTCACCTAGTTTCATTTTAGTTTTACTAGTTTGATTTGCTTCGTTTAGTAGATTGAACTATTGTGAATGATTTTTATAGTATAACTAGGGCTTTAAGATATACGTGCTTGTTCTTATTGGCCAGGATAGTTTAACTAGAGCTCTGTTACTATCTTCAGTACTTCTTTTGCATTGAAGAATACTATTCTTGTTGATTAAAAGTTGATAATGATTTATTAACCACATCTACGTTTTTCGGTTCGGTGGTCTTTGTGATTTTGGTTCTGTGCATGAAGGATTTTCGGTTCGGTGGGTTGTGGTATTTTAATTAACTTGATTAAGATATACATGCTTGTGGTTGTTGATGTAATGAATGAGTTTTGTTTAGGACAATTCATATTAGAGACAACTCTTTCACTTTGATAAGCCATACTACTGTAAAATTGTCTCATTATATTTGATTAAGATATATGTGGTTGTTCTTATTTGTGTGAATAGTTTAACTAGAGCTTTGAAAATGATTGTTACTATCTTCAGTACTTCTTTTGCATGGAGGAATAGTATACTTGTTGATTGAAAGTTGATCATCATTTATTAATCACATGAACATTTTTCAGTTCGGTACCCTTTATGATTTTGGATCTGTGAGTTAACTATTTTTGGTTCGATAGGTTGTGGCATTTTAATTGACTTGTTTAACATATACATGCTTCTGGTTGTTGATGTATTGAATGAGTTTTGTTTAGGACAATTCACATTAGAGACAACTCTTTCACTTTGATAAGCCATACTACTGTCAAATTGTCTCATTATATTGGATAGATTTCAGCACGAATGGTAGTTGACCTTGATACTTAAAAAAAGATAACAAGTTTCGGTAAGAGTTTTTAAAGAAGTCAATTTGAAAAAGTTATTTTGAAAGAACACTTAATTCATGAAATTTGAAAAACTTTTCTTTTGGAAGATGTTGATTTGATTAAGATATATGTGGTTGTTCTTATTTTTGTGGATAGTTTAACTAGAGCTTTAAAAATGATTATTACTATCTTCAGTATTTCTTTTGCATGGAGTAATAGTATTCTTGTTGATTGAAAGTTGATCATCATTTATTAACCATCCATGAACATTTTTCGGTTCGGCAGCCTTTGTAATTTTGGTTCTGTGAGTGAACGATTTTCGATTCAGTGGGTTATGGCATTTTAATTGACTTGATTAAGATATACATGCTTGTGCTTGTTGATATATTAAATGAAATATTGACCAAAATTTTTCATTACAGCAAAACACAACAAGAAAATGGCAACAATGAAGGAGAAGGCACATTATAACGTAAGCAGATTAAATATATTTATCCGCTTTCATTCGAATAATATCTATTTTGTATTATAAATATATCCTCACATTCTGTTTCAAAACTTGCAGAAAACTCACTATTGCATATGTCAAACAAAGGCAATAGCAGCAGTGTACAAGAAAATGAGTCAAGAAAAGAAATATATTGGGAAGAAATGGGATTTGGTGCCCTAGCAAATGTCTCAGAGATGAACGTCTCTAATACACTGTTGAAAGAATTGCTTGATCGGTTTGATGAAGAGAGAGGATGCCTGAAAAATCTTCAGGAGAGAATATACATAACTCCTCGGAAAGTAGCAGCTGCCCTCGGCATAACCAACGGAGGTAATACATTTTCCACTTACTGCTTATTTTCAGTTCATTGGTGTCCAGAAAATTAAACTGAACGTTTTTGTCTTATTTTTGCTATTAAAATATTGTAGGAAATCTTTTTCCTAAAAAGGTTGATTACAACGACCTGAATCCAGCAGACAAGGAAATATTTGACAGCGTCAAAAATATTTCCTTGGCTACTTTGACAAAGAATGTGCTGGATATGAATGTAGAAGGAGAGGAGAACCGAAAAAAAATTTAAGAGGACTTTTGTTGTCTTCATACAAAAGTGCTTCTTGCTCCCCACAACAATAAGTGTGGCCTCCACAAGCCACCAATCTTTCATGTGGACAACATTCGGGAGTGGAATTGGGCAAAGCATGTTCTCAACTTCTTAATGAAAGGAGTTGAAAATAAGAAAAAGGGGAAGAAATAGTCTGTTGATGGCTGTGTTTTTGTATTAATGTTGATATACTTCCACGAAATCAAGTTCCTTTGCCCGTTTGCACCTGATGCTCCCCCTGCACCATGGGTGGCCCATTGGACAAGGGAAATGATGATTGAACGGGATTTCATCCGAAGCAACACAACCATTGGTAAATACTCTACTAAAATTTCCCGAAAAATTTGCTTTCAAATGCTTTTAAAATACTCTACTAACTAAATAAACTTCTATTTTAGGTTATAATTAATATATTTGTCCTACTTGAAATTGTTAGTTTGTTCATTTGAAGGTTTTTGCATTAAGAAACATTTTTTTATGAATAAATAGTTGTCACATATTATTCACCATATGAATGTTTTCGGTTCGGTAGGATTTTTTTATTCGGTTCACCGGATTGTTAATTTGTTATTTTGATGATTAAATAATTGAGATCTTATTTCTATTTTAGGGACTTCTGTACAGAAAGGAAAAAAAGAAAGAAAAAACAAAAACAAGTAACCTAGACAAAAAAGAAAAAGGAAAGAAAATAAAAAAGAAAATTGTTGACACGGATTCTTCTTCAGAAGAGGAAAGACTTTCCAAATCTGAATCCGAAAGCCAGTAAGTTTAATTTTCATATTAATTTCATTTAATTTGTATTTGCTTAAATTTGTTCTTATGTGCTTGTTCTTATGTATTGCAGAGAAGAAGAAATAAAAAAACCGCAACAAAGAAAAGAAAACAACCACTGAAGGTGGTTAAAAAACAAACAAAAAAAACAAAGCATGTGCCTATAGATTCAGAGAGCACAAACGAATCTGAAAGCGATTAAGTATTGCATAATTTCTGTGAGACATTTTGTTCATTGCATATATATTTATTTTCGGTTCGGTGGGCTTCTAAGTTTCGGTTTAGCACTTTAATTTATTTCGATTTGGTGGTGTCTGTGAGTTTGGTTGACTTCATTGTTAGTGTCTTGTCTCCAGTATAAATTCAATGTGTTTATCTATTTTACAGAGAAAATAAAATCAAGAATACACCCGTAATAAAAAGAAAACAACCGGAAAGGGTGGCAAAAACACCAGCCCAACCTCACAAGGAGTAAGTTTCTCAAATCATATTTTCTTTTATTGATACTTACGTTCTAGATTCTTTGATACTTATTTTGTGAAATTTTAGAACTGAACAAGCAAAAGACAATGCTGCCAAAAGAAGAAAGCGAGCATTGGAAATGATAAGAGAAAAAAGATCAAAGAAAAGAAATGATGGAGCTCAGTCAGCAAACGTTGCTCCGGATTTGTTTGACTCTCCAAAGGCACAAAATGAATTCTCTCAGACATAAGATTCAGTTTATTATTCCCGAATTCTTTTTCTTACTTTGCTTACTTTTGCTACAACCTTTTCTAATTCCTCTAGATTCAATTATTAATATTTATTTAGCTTGCTTAGAGTGCCGACTGTAAATATGGATAGTGAGCAACTCTTGCAGACTCAAGGAAGCTCTACACCTTCTGTAAATGCTGCGAGCAATACGAGGTAAATTGGTTCACTGCATATTGTATTTTCAGTTCGGTGGTTGCCAAAAAATGAATTTAATGTGTTTTTAGACCTCTACTTTTAATCTTGGTTTCTAATTTTAATTTGTTATCTTTTTTTTAGGAAAAATACCTCAGATAGCACGGTTAAATATTTTAGAAAAAAAGAAAATCTTTCCAAGAAAGACTCTTAAAACTCCACCAGTGTAAGTTAAAAATATTTATGTTACTCTTTTAGATTTAGTTAATAATTATTGTTTAATTAATCACAAGAAAATTGTGTTTAAATGTCACTAGAGCTACACCTGATTCTGACCTACAAATCGTTGAGTTTCAAGAACAAACTCGTTCTCAAGCTTTGGAAGTGTGAGTTTTTCAATGTGCGAATTCCTATTTTTTCAAAACAAATTCTAATTATTCAACATTAAATTTATCCTTGTTTACATTCCTTAGACCTCCTCTTGCATTGTCTTTCCCAAGTTCAGTTCAGGAAGAGTTGATGAAGGATGACTTCATCTATGTTCGTCCACAAAAGGAAACACAACAAACTTCTAATAATGAGTAAGTTAATAAATATTTATTCACCACATGAATCTTGTTCAATGTTTACTGCTTATACATGGTTTAATTATGGTTCAGTTGAAACCAGAAATGAATTCAATGTGTTATTGTCTTTGGACTCTCTTCTGTTTATTACAACTGCCCTCAAGAAGCTAAAAAACATGGTGTTACAGTGTCTCTTACGAGTTCTGTAATTGATGACTTATTTAAAGATGACTATGTGTATGAAGTTTCTAATGAAGAGTAAGTTTCACATAAAAATTCTTTTTATTAATTTTAATGGTTGTTATTGAACTATTTTCTATTTAATACAACAACCCTACCAAAGAACAATAGCAACAAGCCCAAGAATCACCGGTGCAATAGCAATCAGAACAAGAAGCACCAGTTAATGTGTAAGTATAAAATTCTTTAATATCACCTTTGTTTAATATAATTTCGGTTCACTATAAGTTTGGATTTAGATTCACGATATGTTTGGATTTCGGTTCACTATAATGATTAATGTAATTTTTGTTAAATATCATTGTTAAATATGATAATAGTTTGGGATAATGATAGAAATGTTTACTGTTTAATGCAGCAGACCTCTGGAACAGCAACAACAGCCTTGTGAAGAACCAACAACGCAGCAATCCAAACAAGAAGCACCTGTTGATGTGTAAGTTTTACTGCTTATATAAATATCGATAATATTTACTACTTATATATGGTTTAATTATGGTTCAGTTGAAACCAAAAATGAATTCAATGTGTTGTTGTCTTTGGACTCTCTTTTGTTTCTTATAGCTGCCCTCTAGAACCCAAAAAGTAGGGTGTTACAGGGTCTCTTACAAGTTCTGTTATTGAAGAGTTTTTCAAGGATGCCGATGTCTATTAAGTTTCTGATGAAGAACAATTCCAAGAACCTCTGGTGGCACGACAATCAGAAAAAGAAACTCTAATCTTGTCATCATTTGATAGGTATGTTACTTGCTTTTCTTTAATATAATTTTTGTTTAATATCATTTTGGTTCACTGTAAGTTTAGATTTAGGTTCACTATTTGTTTGAAATTCGGTTCACTATATTGATTAATATGAATTTTGTTTAATATCATTGTTAAATATCTATCATCCTGCAGTGCTGCTCAACCTAGGAAAAGGGAAGATGAAAGGCCTTCCTTTAGCCTTGGGATAAATCCACCAGCATCTCAACCAACTCAGCCCTTTCAAGAGAGTGTTTCACAGCTTGAAATCCAGGCAGAGGCGGTGGTAGATGCTGAAGTGACAGCAACATTAAAATTGCTGAAGGAACATCTTCAGAACCAACCTTACCAGTGGCTCAAGTTTACAAAACCCCGCAGAAAAAGATAAAAATCACGAACGAGCTGATTGAAAAGTGTTATCATTGGATGACACATGTGAAATAGACAAAAGATGGTAGCAATGAATATGAACCAGTATTTGTCTTGAAACATGAGGCACTCTACGAGGGATTAAGAGAATATTTCATGTCTTTAATGCTCGAAGAACAAGTGCATGCCGTGGTAAATCTTTTGCCAATTGCGTTAACATTAATGATTTTTTTTAAACACTCTTATATAGTATATCTCATAAATTTTCATCCTGTAGGTGGTTAGTATACACATCATGATTCTCAACGAAATAAAAACTAAGCGGTATCAGGAACAAATATATATTGTGCCATTGGATATTATGGTAAGCTAAATTTCTTATTCACTGCTGATTACTTTTTGGTTCGGTCAGAATGTTAATATTGGTTCACCTGATTCTTATGTCTTCTGTTGAGTTCTTTTGCATTAAGAAAACTTTTCTCTTGATGATTGAATGTTTTTCACGTTTTATTCAGCATATGATTTGTGTTCGGTTCAGTGAAAATGTGATTTAACTGATGTTCATTTTGCAGAATTTTATGTTGGGAACACATGGCGTGAAATACATTTACAAGAGTACAAACAAAGCCTACAGGTTTGATATTGAGCAGTATGCCCACCACCGCTAGTTTCTTGACAAAAGAAAACTTGCATCGCATCCATTTGTAAGTTGTAATATCTAAAAATTCTTTGATAATTCTCTTGTTTGCTATTGTTTCGACTGAAATATTCTATAATTTTCCGAACCTTTAGCTATTTGTCCCAATTTGCAATGGAGGGCATTGGTAGTTGTGGATTACTGATGTAAACAAAAAAATTCTATGTCCTTGACCCTATCAACAATGAGCCAGAAAATATACCTGATTCGAGAAAGCAACTGAACAAATTTGTTGTAAGTTATTTTCTTGTAAATTATTCAAATTATTCTGTACATGAGAGAAGATTGGTTCACTGTTGTTGATTCTGTTTATTTACTTTTTTTTGTCTCTTTCAGGATTTAATAATTTTCCAGATGATGGTGTACGATGGGGCGGAACCCTTAATGGAGGATGGACTGGGAGAGGAAGCAAAGTATATCCAATTGAATGGTCAACGTACAAAGTAAGAATCTTTCTCTTCTATAGTGCTATTTTTAATGTGTTTTATTTTATATACTATTGATCGTATTATACTCAATTTTTGCTTAGCTATGATTGTGGAATATACGTGATGAAATGGTTCGAAATAATAGATCCACAAAAAATAAAAAGCGGGAAGAGATTAAAGCTTGGACATAAGTAAGTACTTTCTAAATTAATAAACTTCTTTCTTTTCTTATTTCATTCAGTTAAGTTGATATTGTAACTAGAGCTTTGAAGTTGGTTGTTACTCTGTTTAATAGTTCTTTTCCATGCAGAAATACTATTCTTGTTGATTGAAATTTGATCACCATTTATTCACTATATAAACAATTTTCGGTTCGGTGGCTCTTATAATTTTGATTCACCAAGTGAATATTTTTCGGTTTGGCGGCCTCCTTTTAATTTGTTCAGGGTTTAGGTTTACTGTGATTGTATTTTTACAGTATAATTAAGGCTTTGAATGAAATTTGTTGTTATTTAATGTGATTTTGATTTAGTTGATATTTAATGTGTTCAGGTTTAGGGTTATTGTGATTGCATTTTTACAGTATTATTAGCGCTTTGAATGATATTGTTTTTATTTCATTTGGGTTCATTTCTTATGTAACTAATTCATTTCAATTGAAATGTAGAAAGATATTGATGAGTTCAGATACAGTCTAAATCTTCTGTTTCATGAAATGAACAAAATCAGAGACCAAGTGATTTGAGAATCTGAAGCAATAAAACTCTCCAAGCCATCTGCTTTCCTCTCCAGCCCTTATTGTAAATACACATCTGGCGATTTAGATAGCAAATAGCATATAATAGTTGTAATTAATAATATTTTGTTTAACTTGTTTAACAAGTAAAAAATGCTTACTTCAAATGTATATATGTCAATGTATGTATCAAACAATGCATATAGTAGTTGTATATATTTTGTTTAACTTGTTAAAAAAACAAACAATGCTTCTTTCAAATGTATATATGTCAATGTTAATGTATATATCTATTCTTAATATCAACGTATGTATAAATTGTTAATATTTATATTTGATTCAAGATGGATTACTCATCTGAGATGTTAATTTATATATATGTTGGAACTGTCTGGCTACTGTTTTATTCCAAGTTCTCAGTGATTGCAATCACTGTATTTACCAATACATTCGAACTCCAAAATAACATAGTGAACCAAAATTAATACACTGGGTGAACCAAAAGGTAGAAACACACTGAACCCCTAAACACTGAACCCTAAACCCTAAACTCTAAACACTAAAACCAGAACCCTGAACCCATAAACCCTAAATCCCTAAAACCCTAAAACCTAAACCCTAAACCCTACACCCTAAAACGTAAACCCTAAACCCTGAACCCGAACCCTGAACGCGAACCCTGAAGTCTGAACTCTGATCCCTGAACGCTAAACCCGAACCCTGAACTGTGAACTCCGAACCTTGAATGCTAAACCCTAAACCCTAAAACCTAAACCCTAAACCCTAAACCCTACTGTAAACCCTAAACCCTTAAAACTCGGAATCCTGAACCCTAAACCCTAGACCCCTAAACCCTAAACCCTCAACCATGAACACGGTGAACCGAAATTAATACACGGGGTGAACCGAAAGTTTGAAACACACCTTGTACACTGAACCTTGAACCCATAAACCCTAAAACTCTAAACCCTGAAATCCTAAACCCTAAACTTTAAACCCTAAACCCTAAACCCTGAACTCTGAACTCTGAACCATGAACAAAAAAAATTCTAATTATTCAACTTAGAAATTAATACACAAGACGAATCGAAAAACTGCATATATCAATATAGAATTTCACAAAAAAAGTGACTATTCATTAAAGACTATAAACATTCAGAAATTAAACCGGCTATAACCATGGTAAACCAAAATTTACTCATGGGTGAACAAAAATTTACATTAATAAAACTAAAACTTGTACAATCCTCTCTTGGATAATTCATATCTAGTGTATTGTAAAGAGTGGAGCTTGACTGAATCGATGATCTGGAGTCTAAAAGGTTCAACTATAAAAGACATAATTATGTATTAGCAAAATAAACATTTGAATTTTTAACTAATCAAGAGCAAGTCAATTTTACCTCACTTGGAGCTGTCTTTTTCTTTTTCTTCATGGCATTTGAGATCTTTTTTTCCAGGTTTGATCCAAGTCTGTTCTTGGGCCGACCTCTTATTTTGACACGTGGTGGGCCTTGAAGGTCATTCACATTGCTTAATGTCGCTTCTTCGTGGGTTAACTCTTCAGACTCTGATGCAAATTCTCATATATTGTGTGACTGAAACACCAATTCTTCAAATCTCTTACTTCTTGGCTCCAATAGAGGTTCATCTTGGCTGCTCTTAATGTGTGTATGACTTCTCTTTATGTTCTTGCTCCAACGTTCCAATATGTATTTCGGTGCCACATTATCCACTCGCTCAAAGCTTAGGACACTTAAGGAATGGCGGCACAATATGCCCCAAGACTCAAACAGCAAGCAATGACACTTTACATCTCGTGATACTGCATCGTAGGTGATGACAAACTTATTGAATGTGGAGTTGGAAACTTGCTCTATTACTTCATATGCTGTGAAACCTAGAGTGGAATGCATTGATCTTGTGATACAATTCACTTTACCTCTGAATTGAGCTTGAACTTCCTTGAACTTCTCATGGGTATATACATGCTGAAACTGTGCCTCTATTGCTGATTTTGTTGAATACGGTATCACGGTGTGAAAATCTGCAGCATTAAATTCTCTCTCTGCTTGCTCTCTGCTTGCTAGGCAACTGTCGTATTGCTTCACGAATTGTCTCAATGAGCTATTCCATGTGATGAACTTGTTGAAAAATAAATGCATACTCTCGCTCATTTGCGTGCTTCTCATCCCAGCCCAAAAGTGGTGATCCAAGTAAACCGGAATCCATATATGGCAATCCTCGTATAGCTCTGCATACCAAACCGAAACTATAAGGTCTGGTGAATCGAAAACGGTGCATGCTTTGGGAAAAAAAGATATGAGCATAAAAATAATTCGAATTGAAACCTCAATTACCTGAAAGCCACTTGTTGCCTCCGAGGCCATACTTTGTAAGAAAATCGTTCCAGTTTCTGTCAAATGCATCTTTTGTGTACGAGTTCCAAACAACATGGCTCATCTCTTGTTTAATATCGATGTGCCCCTTGTAACCATTTAATTTGCTTGGAATCTTCTTCATAATGTGCCAGATGCACTAGCGGTGAATTGTTATTGGCATGCACAACTCAATTGCCCTTTGAATCGATGCACATTGATCAGTAAGAATACCTTTTGGTGCCTTTCCTCCTATGCAACGTAACCAACACTCAAATAGCCATTTGAATGATTGGATGTCCTCATTTTTCATCAGCGCGCATCCAAGAAGTGTCGACTGACCGTGATGATTCATACCAACAAAAGAACCTAAAACCAAATTGTACCTGCATAAATAACAACCACAAAATGGTGAACCGAAATATATACACTCATTGAACATCAAAAATATGTTTAAATGAACCGAATACCTGTTTGTGTTATAGGTAGTGTCAAATGAAACCACGTCTCCGAAATAATCAAATGCAGCTCTGCTTCTTGCATCAGCCTAAAATGCATGCTTAATGCAGTGATCGCCTTCAAGGTTGAGCTCAAAGAAGAAATTTTGGTTCTTCTCTTTCATTCTAACTAGGTACTTCCTAAATTCTTTGGCATCGTCTTCTTCGGAAATATTTCGTACTTCCCTTGTGATGTAATTTCTTATGTCTTTTTCTATAAAACTTAGTTCACGGTGGCTGCAAGTTGCTGCCACAAATGATTGGTAAGTTTTGCTCGGTCTGATTCCGACTTCCTCGTGGGTTTCGATGCTACGGCGCACGAACATGCTAAGCTCCCTGTGTTGTTTGAGCATCTCAGCCTGGTCTGGACAACAAGGATGTGAGTGATTCAAAACAACTTTGGAAATTATCCAAAGACCAACATCCTTCATTTTGTGTACGTAAATTCTGGCCGGACAATTTAACCCAGCTGAAGGGTTTGTCTTCAAAGTTGGAGATATCTTTAATTTCCACCTCCCCTCTCTAGGGCATACAATTAGTTGATTCTTAATCTTGTCTGCGTCTCGAGTCGTGTTCCTTATTTTGGTAGAAAAACCGGCAAGTTTGGAATAATGTTTGTAGAACTTTCCAACTTCTTCTAGTGTCTTGAAAATCATTCCCACCTTTGGGACAAATTTTTCATCCACAACACAGCTGGTCTGCATGATGAACCAAAACCTTAATTACAGTGAAACAATTATATAGTGCTTAAGGAACAAAATAGAATATATTTGTCTAATTTTTTTTAGACTCATTTTTGCATACCGAACCAAAAACATGCACATGGTGAATCAACTCTTTAGTACTTACCGAACCGAAAAGTTACTCACAATTACTCACAGTTAGTCACAGTTACTCACATTCACAGTTACATATTATCAAATCAATTCAATGCAATTCAGATATAGATCACTTCAGTCCATTCAATTCACTTCAAATAAAATTAGCAATTTCATTCCATTGAATTAGATTCAAAATTCAATAATCCAAACCTCATCAAATTGATATGTTTCGGAAGAATTATCCAAATCGCATTCATTCAACTGATTTGAAGTTGATTCATTCATTGTTTCAATTCAAAAGTGCATATCGAAGAAGAAAACGAAGAAGAAGATGAATGACGAAGCTAATTACGTTGAAGTCAATCCAAATCCATAATGCAGAGAAGAAAAATGCGAATAAAGGAGAGCAACGAATTTAATCAGTTTGAAGAAGAAGAAGAAGAAGAAGAAGAAGAAGAAGAAGAAGAAGAAGAAGAAGAAGAAAAAGAAGAAGAAGAAGAAGAAGAAGAAGAAGAAGAAGAAGAAGAAGAAGAAGAAGAAGAAGAAGAAGAAGAAGAAGGAGGAGGAGGAGGATGTAACACCCTAATATTCAAATCCTTATGCTCGAGTCATAAGTCAATGATATTACGGTGGTACGACTCTCAGGTGGATTTTTAATATATAAATATAGGTAATTTCGAAAGGAGTATTAATCGAGAAGCCTGAAAAGAGTGGAAATAAAATCGCGAAGACGTAACACTCACGTTTCAACAACGAAAAGTTAAACTGTGAAGCCGAAAGCGATATACGGACAAGGCATAAAGGAGATTAAGAGATAGATAACAGATAGATATATATAACATAAGTAATAGCCACTAGTCGCGACCCGCGAAGTTTAGGCCGGCTAGGGTACAGTATGAAAGTAACTGACAACAGTACATCCTAATCTCTCCCAAAGGAAACATAAGAGCCTCTATAGGCATGTTCCAAAAGAGTTCAACACATAATATAATCTTTTCAAAACAAAGGTGGAGAGATTCTAAGCAAAACACAAGGTAGAGAAAATAAATATCTTCGCCGTCTCTCAGACGAACCGCAGCTCACTTCTGAGCACTTGAACCTGTATTTGAAAAACAAGAAATATATACGGAATGAGAACCCCGGGCCCATGGGTTCCCAGTACGGTAAAAGTGCCAAATAAATACAATGCACTGCAATAAAAACTCACTAAGCATCCTAAACTCCTTTTCACCAAGTATCCAGCCTAGATTCTCACTAATCCATGAATAGGCATCTGTCGTAAGGGGATACTAAATCTAGTTCGTGTTACACATGTTTCCCAACTCGCTGATTCTTCCATGAATCAGACTCAGAATCATAAGCAAAACCATCACCAGTTGTTCTGCCTCAGCAACTCTATATCAATACATCATACCCTCGCCTGGAGCTAGTGAAATCACATCACTGCGTCTACCCAGGGGGGCTCAAATTATCTCATTCAAAAATCATCATCATCATGCAATCGCATCATCAATTCATCTCATCAAGAACAGCCCTCAACATCCACCGACACCAACATGAGGGATCTCTCAGTTGTACAAACACAAGCAATACAGACAAGTAATACACAAATAAGGTACAAGTAGAACAAGTAGCACATAATCAGGTAACATAGCATATATGATGTAGAAATCCAAAACAAATAGGCAAACCCAAACAATTCAAACATATGCAAATGATGTATGCCTGCCCTATGGCTGATGATATCATCTGTCGGTTATATAGCCAACCCGACACATCCTGGTAGCTAACCATGGACAGAAACACCCCTTGCGGAGCAAGTAGGTTTGAGCTACAACCCCCTTGCTACTACCCGCTCAGCCCAGAGCCAGTGGAACAACCACTACTGCGGCTACTACCCAGGCGGGTGTTTAACAGCTCAACCTGGAGCGAGTGGATTCACCACTACTGCCGCTACTACCCAGGTGTCACAATCTCTGACCTGGAGCAAGTGGGACGAACCACAAGCCTTGCTACTGCCCAGGTATCTTAAGCATTAACCCGGAGCAAGCGGGACGAACCACGACCCTTGCTACTGCCCAGGTATCTTAAGCATTAACCCGGAGCAAGCGGGACGAACCACGACCCTTGCTACTGCCCAGGTATCTTAAGCATATATTCATTCAATCTCAATTCATATTATCAATTCTCATTGTTATCAAATCTCAAACATTAACCTAGAGCAAGTGGGACGAACCCCAACCCTTACTACTACCCAGGTATCAGAGTTACATTCATTCAAAACTCCATAATTAACTCATTTATCATAAACATCATTTTTCGTCTCATACCCGGAGCAAGTGGACAACGCCACTGCCTACTACCCGGGGTTACACATCACATTTCAACATTTTCCATTATTATCCATTTAACACATTCATTCATTAATCATATATGCATTTATACTCAGCCATAATCAATAATGGCTTTGCCGTGACCCGGCAATAACTCAGCCATCCGGCTCATGGTTCAATCAAGAACTAGCCATTTATCAATAAATATAGCCCTTCGGCTCATGGCATACACGGTACTCCTACCGCCATCCTCCATATCTCATATAATCATCGTTGATCACCATTGATCATAACTTTTTCCCTTGCTTCACTCGCAAGTTACCACATCCCCTAGTTCCTTTCTCATTACTAAGCATATCATAATGATTTAATACATAAGGGGTGAGATCGGAGGCTTAGAAGTATGAGATTTGGCTTTTAAAACTCAAATATCAACTTTGGCATGAAAACAATGCCACGCGTACGCGTACTCCACGCGCACGCGTGGATGGCCTTAAAAACTCATCGACGCGCAAGCGTCATGCACGCTAACGCGTGGATTAAAAATTTGCCAAATCGACACGCACGCGTCAACCACGCGTACGCGTGGATACTCTCGTGCCCCAGGCACAAAGCTGGCACAGTTCTGGCACAACTCTCTGGAAAATGGCTGGCCATTGGGTGCAGCACTATCGGCGCGCCCGCGCACATCACGCGCACGCGTGGATGGCGCTTTCTGGAAGATCGGCGCGTACGCGCCAAGTGCGCCCACGCGCAAGGGGTTATTCTGCTAAAAATTTTCTAAGTTAAAAACTGCAGAATTCACAGATTTAGACCCCAATCTTCCAATGGACATAACTTCCTCATTTTAAATCATTTTTCATCCGTTCTTCGAACGGCATGGACATCCCGGATCCCATTTCATTTCTAAACAGATTTGGCGCAAAACAGAGATCCGTAGTCCAAGTTATGTCTCACCAAAGTATGCCCAAAAACCATATTTTTCATAAAAACCACAAAGTGCCATTTCAAAACAAACCATTTCCAACCCTTTTCAAAATCAATCAAAACATGCCAATTTCATCCCTTTTCTTTGAAATCAATTGAAATGTATCAAATTCAACGTCAAGCCTCCTCGACTCACACATTGACACATTACCACAATTCACAAAACTGCCATATAACCATTTTTACCCATTTCAAACAAATGGCTAAATTACAAACACATCAACATGTCATACATCCTTCATCATCCCAATTTCCAACAATACTATTTCCAATCAACCATCATTATACATGATCAATATCATACTCACTATCACGTGGTTTCATCCCCAAATCAACCTCAATCATTCCTCAAACATATATCACAACATACATATCTCTCATGCATTATCATACCATCAAGGCATCAATAATCATGATCACATATATGACCACATAACATACCTCAACCAAAACCAAACATACCTCATCTATACAATTTCATCCAAAATTACCAATTTCCACACTTCAACTCCTCAAACCTCATTATTCAATAACCAACCCAATCATTCATATAATCATTATCTGAAATTCATCCAATCACTTGTGTCATCATACAATGCACACATCAACTTACCTTACTTACCTCTTTTCGGCCTCTGGCCCAAAATTCACGGCCTCCGGCCCAATTTCACAATTTAAATGCATAAACCACAAATCAATACTCATTACCCAATATATCAAATTTTCAATACACCAAGCATACAAGGCCACACAATTCTCAACCCAATCATCAATTCACATTACATACCAACTATGCATATTAGCACCAACCATTTACACAATCCAAACTTAATCCTAGGGGCATCTAGCCTAGGAATTCTCATCACACCACACGGTACTTAAATGAAACTTAAACCGTACCTCTTATAGCCAAATCAATTGAGCCTCTTCTTTAGAAGTCTCCACCAACCTTAGTCCCAAGCCTCACCAAAGCTTCTCAAGCAACACCAATCTCCCAATTGTGCACCAAGATCATCAAATACACTAACATAACCAATATCACATACATACATCAACCTAGGGCTCATAAAAATGACAAATCACAAGGGTTTGAGCACTTCTTACCTCAGCCCATGAAGTAGGGATAGAACCCACTTGGAATCCATGTTGGAGTATCCCTAAACACCCAAAATCACAAGATTTCAACACTAACCACCCAAAAACGTGTAACAGTGGAGAATATCGAAAACTGGGCAGAGATGAATGGAATACTCACCACAAAACTTAGATAGAATTGTAGAGGATGAGAAGAGCGACGCGTGGCCTCAAACGGCTCGTCAATCGGAGCTCCGTAGCTCAAGTTATGGTGATTTGAAGATCAAAGAGAGTTATGTTTTCTCTCTTCTCTTCTCTCTTCTCTATTTCAGCGCCCCAACCTCTCTTTTAGGGTAAAAATGAGCTGAAATGCTCATAACTAATGTTTATATATGTTGGGTCTTGGGCCCACTTAGGCTCAGTTCACTTATTTTTGTCCGTTGGCCCAATTTTGGGCCAAAACCTTTAAGATTAGCGCTCCAAATCGCACTTTAAATATTTCTACCTTCCCTAATCATAATTCCTCATTTCTTAATCCTATTTACTCATAATCAATTTTCTCAATTGCAGTACCAGACAGGCCTCAGCCGGTACTGCTGGTCAAAATTCCACTGCGCGCTTTTACGCAGAAAACTATGTCTTCCGACTCGGAAAAATTCACTGAATCCAGATATCATATTTAAATCATCAAATTCCAATTGCCAAATCTTCCACCCATATTCGCTCCTACTTAACTTATTATTTGATTAATTTCGGTTAGACCGGGTATTACAGAGGAGGAGGAGGAGGAGGAGGTTGACGTTGTATGAAAAAGTTTACGTTGAAAAAGGTTAATCACGCAAAATAAGGATTAGGTTATATATATTATATGAGGCGTGTGTAGATAAACGAGTGTGTGGGGGCGTAGAGTGAAAAATACTTGAATAACATCCATATAATTTTTACATGGATATAGAGCTTTTCTGAATTTGTTAATAGAGTAGTGTAATAAAAAATAATGAAATATATTAATAGAACCTATGTTTTATAAATAACATATATCAACTTAAAATTCTTACAAATATATGGACATATATCTTTAGGTTTGGCCAGGGACTAATTTTAAAAATTATTAGTACGTTTCCATGTTCTCGATTTTTTTTTTTTTTTTTGGATACATTAGAGACTCAATTGAATGTGTTTATTCCCGTAATCATGTTAGATCTGCAGAGTGTGCCGTCCATGCCAATTTTGGATAGGATAAGGGTACTCTTTATGACGTGGCAGTGGTACAATTATACTGAAAGAGACAAAATATTATAATGTGAATTGACCGATTAATAAACATGATTAATTTTATATAATTTTATATACGATTAAGAAAAACGTGAAAACAATTTATATAACAAGTAAAATTTTATGTGACCAGTATCTTATAAAATCAATTAAGATAAAAAAAATTGAAAACATTCTTTTGACGAACTAATATTCTATATCTCTTCTGCATTTCGATATTCAAACTGTGAATAAGTATAGTCATAATAAATTAAGAAAAGTAATCAATCATAACTTTTTGTTAGAATTTTATTATCATACTAAAACGATAATATTGATTTTTAGATAAATAAACAAATTTCTTCAATATATATTAAAAAATAAGCAGGTGTGCATGGAAGTCGTGGGTATCGAGAACCTTGCACGGCACTATATAAAAGGAATGAAGGATACACAATTTTGTTTGGAATTTTAATTTTTTTATTGGATTTAACTAATATGTATTTTTAAAACACATGATAAATTTATTATTAATAAATAATTTGAAATATTTTTATTTAATAAATATAAAATAAATACATTAAAATTTTAAATTTTTTAAAAAAATTTAATTTATAATCTTAAATTCTTTTTTTATTTAATATTTTACAACAAACAACATTGCATTGATTGCATTCACACAAACCAAGAGGGACACGACACAACCTAAAGTACTGTGTTGTGTCTCCCTCCAGACACCCCAAATCAAATCTTAAAGACTAAACAATACCAATGGACCCGTCCCAAAAAAAAAAAAAAAAATAGCAATGGAGAAAAAGAATTAAAGAGAAAAAAAGGAGACGGTAGCAACTTCATGACTTGCTACTCAAAGCATTATATACATTGGTGGAAATGGCCATCACACTTGTTACTACAGCTAGTATAATCATAACTAGTGCTATAATTTTGTCCCTTCTCGTTGATACCTCATAAGCATCCCTGAAAATTGGAAACAAACAATGTGATTAACCAGTTTTATTCACTCATGCATGAAAAATGTGCTTTTATCATTTATGCATACAATTCTTGCATCCCAAACATGTTTGTATTGTAGGTCTCTCATTTTGTTGTCTCTATTTCAGATCTAACTTCTGTTTTCTTGTATTTAATGAAAAAATATTTTTTGTCACAAAAGTAGGACATCAATTCTAACACTTCCGGTAAAAATACTGTGTGGATATAAAAAAATATTACCAAATCCATTATTATGTACATATATAAATATATATATTACTTAACTCATTTTTAATAGATATTTTGTATTTCAATATGTATTTTATATCATAATTAATTTAATGGTTGATTTTTAATGTACACATAGCATGATTACACATTTTAAATGTAAGTTCTTATTTTTGGTCCCATCGTATTTGTATAATAAGAAACAATTAAGATAAAAATAGTTATTTAATGACCCATTTTTCATATATTCATTTGAGACTTATCACCTTATTAGCTATTACTATATAATGGAATATAGTTCTTACTTAAGTGTGTGGCCCGCACTTCATGCTATCCTATAGTGTGATAAATGAACAAATCCAATAAGATAATGAGATAAAATACCTTAAAACAATAGCTCCTGGGAAAACAAAGGCAAGGCACAACGCAGTTGTGGATCCCAGAAACTGAAAGAAGTACCAAATATCCGGAATAGCTATGGCGGCAAGGTAGCTGACGACTAGAAGCACCAGAGTAAGGATCACAAATCTTTTGTTGTCATTGGCAAGCATAGGCTTCTTGGGGAAGAGGAGTTCATCTATGTTGGCTCTCAGGGAGAAGTTCAAAAGAGGAAACACCAGCATGATGTGTAATGCATAGCTTATGCGGACCACACCATTGAGCAAGGAACCAACTGCAGAACCAGCATTCTGATCGAAATTGATCAGAATGTCCGATTGTGTCGAGTCTCCGAATAAGAGGTACCCGAATAGACCGATTGCAAAGTATATGACAGCACAGAGCATCAAGGCTAGTCGAACCGCTTTGGTCATGTGGGATGCCTTGGCAAGCTCAAACCCAATTGGATGCACTGCAAGTTAAATCAACTAACTAAATTATATGCATACATTGCCTAACTAATAAAATTGCAAAGAAATGTCAAATCAGTATACATCAATTACACCAAATAGGCCAATACCAAATAATCAGCAAGGTAAATATTTCTAAGCTTGTTCTAAAAAAAAAGAGCAAATTTGGCAACTATCAAAACCAAACATCACATGCTAAGTAGTGAATAGGCCATGTAACTAATTAAGTACCATTGAAATGAAATGTGAAGGCCGTAACTACAACTGGAACTGCCGTGAAGAGATCAAAGAAGGATGTTTGGTAATCTAAGCGAGGAAACAATCTTGGGGTTTGTGTTTTTCCTTGCAAGACTGCAACAACTGCCATCCCAGAACATATTGCAACAAACACCACTGCCAGAAAAGTTGACACTGCTGAACTGTACTTCAAGGATTCTGCAAATTTCAAAACACCAAAAACATCAAAAAATTATGTTATAACTAAGTTTTTGAAAGATTAATTTAATACTGACCTACACGTTTGTACAAGACCAATGGAAGCATAACAAAGACCAAGGTTATGAACAAAGCAAATTCCCTGGAATTCCACCAATGAATCCCAAACCACTGCTGCAGAAGGCCCAAGTGCACTTCTCCACCTTCATTTCCCTTTCCAGATAGCACATCCCCTGTTTCACCACTCCAAATTTCACCCACAAACATTAATAATAATGATAATAAATGATAAAATGAAAAACAATTACTACTCATTACTCATAAAAACCTTTCTTTGACCTAAAATCAACTAAATAAACAAACCAAGCTTCTCTATACAAATATTCACCACTCAAACTAAGCTAGCTTAATATCATAACTTCATAATAAGTTATTAAAAAAAACAAAGGTACAATTTTAGCACTTATTTTAGGACACTACTTTCATTCATAAACAACAAAAGCATAAGAGTTAATTTCATTCATTAATTAAGTAAGTCAGAGTAATTAACACTCAATTTTTCTTATCTTTTTTTTATGAGAAAGGAATTAGATTGAATTAAATTCTGACCAATAATAATTAGGTATAGAATCAAGGCTCCAACGTTTGTGACGATGACACAAACTTGTACGGCAAGTGCTCCGAAGGTTCCGAACGCTTCTCTCATGACGCCGGCGTACGTCGTCGTTTTGCCGGAGTGCGTGAACCTCAACAGAAACTCAACTGACACTTCAGCGAGAACTGCGATCACTGCAATCATGGCAAACGCAGGTATAACGCCGAGGACCTTTAGGATCGCCGGGATCGACATGATTCCTGCGCCGACGATGGTCGTCGCCACGTTGAAGACGGCGCCAGAGACTGACGCCGGTTGAGTAGAGGATCCGGTGGATTCCGGCAGGAGGGGGACGTTGACACCCGCCGCCGGCGACATCTCGGCGGTGAAGTAGCGGTGGATAAGGTCCAAAATTGGTGGTGGAACCTAGGGACTAAGAAATGAAATTATGCTTGAAAGTTGAAATGGAACTATATGCGCAATTTAAACACGTTACTTAAAACGTGTTACTACTCTCTATTTTATATTTTATCATATTTTTAGCTTTTTTTTACAGATAATATATACTAAAATCAACTATTAAAATCAATTATTAATATAATTATTAAAATTAATTATTAATATAAAATATATATATTAATTAAATTTAATTAGTTTAGTAGTAAATTCATTAGTATAAAAATATCAAAATTTGAATTCTATTTTATATATGTAATAACTAATAATAAATTCTTAAATAAAATTTGATACTACAAACAATTAAAAAATACTGTAATAAATTAAAATATAAAATATATATTAAAATATAAAATATATATTAAAAGTAAACTAAATAAAATATATATATCTTCACTTGCTTGACCAAGAAAAAGAGAAAGGGAAATAAAAATTAATAAAATAGCTAGCTGCAACTTGCAATTGGTGATAATTGGAAGGAAGGTTAGTTAATGAATTAATAATGAAACACCAATATTGAACTTTTGGGTGAAAATTCGTACCAATTTTCCGGGGGTTGGAAACGTTTGAATCGTTGGTGGGTTTTGACTGGAGATCATGATCAAATTTTTATTTTAAAAACATTTTTTATTTTGGTGTACAAACTTCCAACAATTAATTCGTCGTTAATTTATACTTCTTAGATTTATTTATTGGATTTACTTATGACGCATATTAAGGTTATTAATTTAAAATTATTATAAAAATATATGAAATTTATTTTTTTAATACATTTATTATGGATTTATTAAAAAATTATTAAATTTTCACTAACAATAACCTTAATATTTTAGTTGAACTTATTACTTTCATTTAAATTCTTTTTGTGTAAAATTTAATATTAAATTATTAATTATATTATTTTTATAAACTTATTAATTATATTATTATTATATGTAAAAAAGTTTTGATAAATATTATCTATTTTATATATTTTCGTTGATTACGTAAAAGGATGGTAAGGATTATTAGTTTTTTTTAAATAAATAAACAAAATTTTTATTTACAAAAATATATAATTTATAACGATTTTATTGATTTACATTCTATGATTTATCTCGTTTATCGTGTAAAAAAGATAAGCCACAATATAATGTGGTCGTGTGATGTTTACACACGTCGTGTGTAAGGTCCTTATTTCATTTATAATGTAAACGAGATAAGTAATAATCGCACCTATATATAGAACTCGTTTACAACACCATTTGACTTCACTTTTCATTTATTTCTTTTATTTTTCTCCCACTTTTAGTTTTTTTTAATCATATTATCGAAATACTCGAAGATTATGGTATGCGCAGATGTACGGGATGAGGACATCAACCGCTTGAACGCGACGTGACATATCGCTGAAGCAATCAACTTCTAGGTTAGTATTATTATTTTCATGTTTAAGTTAAATAAGTATATATTTATAGAATCATTAGTGTACTTTTATAAATATAGTATATATTAAGTGGTAAAATGTATTGTTAATAAGTGTTAATTGATAGGTATATTTTAAGGTTTAGTTAAATTATTTTATTAAGTAAATATTTATTGCATTTTGTTATTTATTTAATTTGATTTCTATATTTTTAATTTTAATTTTGATAATTTGGTAGATAATTTTTCTTAGTCAGTATTAATGGATATGTATGATTTTAGTTATTAGTTAAATTAATTTATTAAGTAAACCGTTGTGTCATTTTGTTTTTATTTAATTTAATTTCTATATTTTTAATTTTAATGCTGATAGTTTTGTAGATAAATTTTTTTAACTGTTATTCAATGTTTTAATGGGAATTACGAACAATCGATATATTTTTTCGAACGGTCAACCTTTAAAAATTAATTATTCTATTTCTAATTGAGTTATGAAATGTGGAATATTTGTTTAGTATAATTTTATTTTTTTATTTCGACATTTAAATGTTTACTTTTGAAATAGATTTCTTATTCCAGTTTTTTATTTTTTACTAGAGGCCTCGCCAATATCTATGTTGTAATCATCTCCACCCAAGTTGGAAAAGGAGTATTCTCATGCATTGCGTCCAAATCCAACGTATGATAGTGACTGGATACAGTTGATAAGGCCAGAGTTGGGTGTGGGACAGGTAGAAGATACCGAACTGATGTGTCGACCGGTGTATCTGGGACAAACTCCTCCTCTTCATCATCTTCAGAAGAACCACTATCGTTGCTATCGGTAACATACTTCCTATCAGACTCCTCACCATCTACGTCCATGTGTTCCACTAGATTAGCACACCAGTGCAGAGGAGGTGGTGCAATAGGTGGATCATCACAAAATTTGAGTAGCCAGATCCACCACCACAAACATCACCAACCCCCGCAGAAAGCTCAATCACTTGTTCCGCCATAATTCTCCCATGGATGTTAAACATGAGGCGCACATGCTCTTCACCATGGAGCCAAAACAGACGAAACCAAAAAAGCTCAATTTTCCATCAGTGCTAGCAACCTATATCCAACCCTTCCAACCTTTTTCTCCCGCTAGGACCAAAGCTCCTCAATATCAGATTCTTTCGTTCGGACAAAGAACTTACTCGCTGAGTGTGCAACAGAATGAGATTATCACGTTCAAATATCATCCCCAATGTCATTGTTTCTCATATGACAATTGGGATACACACTTACAACTACATGCCCACTACTAATAGACATTTTTTCTTAATTTTTGGAAGAAAAATGGAAGAGAAGAAAAAATAAAATGTTTGTGGAGAATCCAAATGGTTACAACTCTTTTTATAGCTGCTAAAAATTTATCATACCGTATTTCGTTTACAGTGTAAACGAAATAACATTGTGTATATCTCGTTTACAGTGTATAGTTTATACTATAAACGAGATAGACACATTTCACATACCGTGTCTTATCTCGTTTACAGTGTAAATAAGATACACATAATGTTATTTTGTTTATACTGTAAACGAGATAAGTAATAGAGTGCAAATCGATAAAAACGTTACAAATTACATATTTCATAAATAAAAGATTTATTTTATTTATTTAAAAAAATTCTTATAAGAAAACTAAAAGAGAATAAGTGAAATGGTTGTGAAGAATCCAAATGGTTGCAACTCCTTTTATAGCTACTGAAAATTTGGTCTATCGTATCTTGTTTACAGTGTAAATGAAATAACACTGTGTAAACGAGATAAGTAATAGAGTACAAATTGATAAAAAAGCTACAAATTACATATTTTTGTAAATAAAATATTTATTTTATTTATTTAAAAAATTCATTATTAGTAAGGTGTTTGGAAACTTTAAAATATAATTTAACACTTAAAGGTTTAATTACTCTGGAAGTCCCTATAGTTTCACCGAATTTTCAATTACGTCCCTATACTTTTTTTCTTTTTAATTGGGTCCCTATACATTAATTTTTTTTTAATTTAATCCCTACCGTGATAAAACTGTTTAAAATAACGGAATATTCCATTAAAAAATCGAATATTCTCATAATTAGATTAAAAGACCCACTTAAAAACACCTCTATTTTTTTTAAATACCAAAAGTACCCTTTATATTTTGTCCCCCAATTCAGAGAACCCTAACTACCCCTAAGTTATTCTCCTAAGTTTCCAATTGGATTTCTCCTTCGTCGCACTCTGCTGCCGTCTTCCATGGCGGCGGCGTCATCGTCCGTCGCCGGGTGGTCGTCGTCTCTCTGCGTCGTCCACGGGCCCACGGGTAAAGTGCGTGTAAAGTTTTCTCTCTGAAAATCGTGTAAAGTGCGTTTCTCCTCCATGGGTCTGTCGTCTTCATCCATAGACTTCGGCGTCTTCATCCATAGCCGTCAGTCCGTCATCTTCATCCAAAGCCTATGTCGGTTTCTGAAGATCTTCACTGACTGATCCGTCGAAGCCCTGTTCGCCACTCGGCAGGACTCGCCTCACGTTGCCACGCCTCGTTGCGTCGCGCCGCGCCTTGCCTCGCCTTGCTGCTTGTACACTCGATCTGCCAGAACAAGTAAGTTAGTTTCTGGTTGTACCATATATTAAGGTGGTACCCTTTGTGCCTTCAATCATGAACCATATATTATTTACCACAAACGCACACATAGCAACAATTTTGTTTTACTATTAGAGAGAAATGAATTACAAATTGTGATTAAGCTTTATCACTATTCTCAAATGCAGATCAATACACAAAAAATTGATTACAGTTGTCCAATTCTAAAAATTGACAACTCCTTTAGTTTATTTGTTCACTACAGTTGTCCAATTCTAAAAATATATGAATATATGTGATGAATTGACATATGAATTAGTTTTGCTAATTATGAATTTTGTTTATTGTTGATTGTCGTTAGTGTGATGATGCTGGTTTCTTAGGATTCTGTTTCTTTTTTTTATGTAGTTATTGTTCTTGTTGGAGCTTTTGAGGTTGATGTTTCTAACTGGTCTCCCTTTTCTCTGAATGGCAGAAAAAGCATATTTACTGAAGCTACTGTAGTCTTCTTTGCTTATGTTGGATTTGATGCAGTTTCCAATTCTGCCAAAAAATCTAAGAGATCGCATGTATTTTATCTTGCGACTTGAAAATTTCTCCACTGAGTTATGAATTTGCTAGATGTCATATATTTTACTGGATGTAGAGGCATTAGATAGTATGTATTTGATTTTGTTTTAAGTAGTTACTGCCACTGTTGCTTTAATGCTTTATTACTACTATGACTAATACGAATAATTATTGATATCATCATTGCTAATAAGATCAAGTCATTTTGTAAATGTGCTTGTACTACTGTATATCTGTGTAACAAAGCTACTATCACAGAATAATATATGGATCTGTTGCAACTAATTGAAAGTCTTGTATTCCATTCAAAGTTTTTCTCTTCTTCTATCCTCTTATGGATAGTCTCTTGATTTTAGGTCACCCTTTAACTATATATGTAACGTATGCCCGGAATCCTTGAAGAAGATTGCTCCCACTTGAATGAATGTTTCCCTGGCAATGAAGAAGGATCGTAAAACAGATAAAGCTTTTGGATGGGTGCTTGAAATGTAATAATTGTCCTTCTCTAGATTCAGGAGAAACTTTTTTTAATGAATTTTTCCTGTCATGAATTCACACAAATGTAAAATATTACATGATCATAATGAATACTTGGATGATAGAAACTGAATTATATATATATATATATATATATATATATATATATATATATATATATATATTGCTATTATTTCTGTTTCATTTTATCCATTCTTTTTTTAATGTTCTTAAGGTATTTTAAAAGTCAAAAAAAAAAGAGAAGGTATTTTTGGTACAATTTGTATATAAATAAGTAAAATAATGATAGTAACAAAATAAAAGGGATTATAAGAATATCTTTTATGTCGTAGAATCATTGAAATAGGGATTATAGGAATATCTTTCATTGAATATTTATAGTTTCATCGAATTTTCAATTAAGTCCTTATATTTTTTTCTTTTCAATTAGGTCCCTAAGGGTATACAAGTAATTTCACAATTCACTAACAGTTTTTTGACGTTTAACGTTAACAAGGACTAAATTGAAAAAAAATGTATAGGGTCCCAATTGAAAAGAAAAAAAAAGTATAGGGACCTAATTGAAAATTCAGTGAAACTATAGGGACCTGCAGAGTAATTAAACATTTTTTAAAAATATTATGTATTTGAATTTTTTTATTTTTAAAAACTAGTGTATTTTTTAAAGTTCTTAATAGATGTATAATTATTTATGTACTTTTTTTAGATACATTGTTCTATAACATGTCATTGTAATTTTTGTAACCAAAATATACACTACAACAAACAGGGGTTTTTGCAACGATAGAAAACAGTTGTTATAAATCGAAAAACCGTTTCTAAAATTTTAGGCAATGGTTTGATAACAGTTTTTGACCTGTGGTATATGCGCCTGTTACCAATGCTAATGAGGCAACAGTTTTTTACCTAAGGCAACGACAACAAAAAAAAATTGTTGCCAAAGTTATTGGCATAGACAACGGTTTTGACAACTATTTTTAAAAAAATGGTTTAGAACCGTTACTAGATAGACAACGATTTAGAATCGATCTCTTTTACGACGTAACGGTTTAAAATCATAACTGGATTGGCAACAGTTTTAAGCTGTTGTAGTTTTATTATTCACAAAGACAATGATTTAAAAGTGTTGCCTTTGGTGTTGTTTTTTCTTTGCAACGGTTTTAATACCATTGCCATTTTGTAGCTTCCTTTGACAACAGCTTTAACACCATTATCTTTTGTAACTTTTGACAACGGTATTTTGTAGTTATATATTTCTTTATTTACAGTAGTTTTCTCATGTTGCATTGAAATTAATATTCCAACTATTTAAATTAAATCACTAAAGAAAACTAATTGAACATTTGATTTATAACGTATTCTATAAGGTAGCATTTGTTTGCAGAGACTAGAGGATAGAGACTCAGTATTATGTTTTTTGAGCTAGAGACTGGTACTTAAATTTATGTCTCCGTCTTCAAAATTTCAGTATTTCAGTACCTTCAAAAAGTAGGGATAATGGAGACTGAAAATTTTAAAGATGGGGACAGAAATTTTAATTACAAATTATACCTAAATTATTCCCATTCTAATTCAATAATTCCAATATTACCCTAATGTAAATCAGGGCTTCATTGTTAACCCTCCTGACTCCTTCATATTCTCATTCTTCTTCAAGGACATCACTGCAGCCTCTTCATCACTAGTTGAAGAACAGCCACCTCCTCGCCGCTGGCGTAGCCACCGCTAGGTAAGTGAGTTAGTATCTTCAAGTTCATCTTCGTAGCCCTCATGTTCTCATCTCGTTTTCTCTCTCACAGGACAACACTCAAAGAACCAAGCTGCCACCTCTCCCCTGTTGCTGTCAATGTCAACCACCAACTCGTCGTCCTAACTGTTGTGACCTAGGTTATTTGTAGTCAAATGTTGTTTAATTTACTAATTCCGTTTATTTTTTTTGTTGTGCCCTAATCTATGGATTTGGTCATGACCTATCAATAGGACTTTTCTCTTCTCTTGATATTCAATTACTGTTGTGTAATGCTTAAATCAAATTTTTGTGTCTTTGAAAGGTGTATTTGTACTCAGAAAATCTTAAACTTTTGTTTTGTTTGGTTACTTTGATTTAGAGAAATTAAAGTTTGAAAAGAGACAAGTTACTATTTTGCTTGGTTTGTTGTTATTTTCTTAATGGTGTGAAGTAGTAGCACTAAAGTTAAAGAAATTCTTTGTCTTTGTGACTTTGTCCTATATTCAGAGATTTGCGATCTATTTTTTAGAATTATTAATGCCATCTGTTACATGGGAATGAATCGTAATTTATAATTAACAGGAGTAAGAGATTTATGGTCTGCTTAATTCTATATACACACGGATTATCATGATTGAAAGTCATTATATAAGAAGTTACATAGCTAGATACATGTATGACCCCTTTGAAAATTTATATGATGGTTTGTTCTAATATTTATTAAGATTTAACGGCATAAATTTTATCTTCTTGATCTTGTTATAAACCATATTGGTCTATCACTCTCTCTCTGTCTCTCACACAGGATTAAATAATATTGATATAGCATGGTTATAATGCCTAGCTATATATGTGTGTCTGTGAGAATGAGAAACAAACTTTTGTCAAATTTGTCCTAGTTAACTAAGTCATTATATTACTTTAGATTATGTGCTCATGTTATTAAATCATTCTTCCTAATTATGCTACATGAAGAATATACACAGTTATATCATTTGTTATCTTTATCTTTTTGTGCATTTCAAGTTTCTTATTCTTCTTTTTGCTTCTAAGAAGATAAAGAAGAGTTTGCATGAGAAGTGTTAGATTAAGTTGAATGTTTATGCATTTTCTAATGTAATGACTTTGCTAGGAAAAAATGGAGCGATCGAAAATTATTAAGAGATGCGTGTCTTTTTATGAAGAGATTAGATCTAAGCATGAAGATTTGATATTGTTTTTTGTTCTTATATTATTTGTTTACTTTAAGGATAGAAGTAGTGGACAACTTTCGTTAGGCAGAAGAATGAATATTAGAACTAGATGTGAGGCTTTAGAGCGTATTGTTGGCGAGGGTGATAGAAATTGTATTTGAGAGTTGAGAATGAACACAAATGCCTTTACTAATTTGTGTAAGTTGCTCCAAGTTCGAGGACTTAAAGAGGATGGTCATGTAAGCTTGCCGAAGCAAGTTGCAACTTTCTTAATTATCCTAGTGCATCACAAAAAAAAAACGTAGTTTGCAGGTTAGATTTTGTAAGTCCAGAGAAATAGTTAGTAAGTATTTTAATAAGATTTTAAAGGCTATTATATGTATTCAAAGCATTTTATTTGCCAAGGCCACATCAGTTGAAGAGGATTATGTTGACCCCACATGGAGAAAGTTTAAGGTATAGCTTACTCGATTATGTGTATGATTTATTTTTCAGCCTAAAGAATTCTATATCTGAGTATCATAACTTTCTATGGATTATAGGGTTGCTTGGGAGTATTAGATGGCACTTATATAGAGGTGACAATTTCTGAGTCTGAAAAGTCAAGATATCGAACAAGAAAGGGTAAAATATGTACCAATGTCTTAGGAGTGTGTAACCGGGAGATAGGATTTGTTTATGTACTCAGTGGATGGGAGGTATCGACATCTGATTCACGAATACTTCGAGATACAATCACTCGTCGTAATAGTCTTAAGATATCCCACGATAATCATGCCATCTTTGGATTTAAGCCTATAAATATAGCTTAAGTTCACGATACTTAAGCTTAAGTTGTTTGTATTACTTGTCTATAGGTAATTACTATTTAGTTGATACTGGTTACACAAATGATCCTGGGTTTCTAGCACCATATAAAGACACTCGATATCATGTTAGAGAGTGGGCCCAAGGAGCACGTGCACTTCGCAATTACCAAGAATATTTTAATAGGGTTCATTCTTTTGCAAGGAATACTATTGAGTGATGCTTTGGTTTGCTCAGGAAGAGATGGTCAACATTAAGAAGCCCTAGCTTTTACCCTCTAAAGACACAAAGTCAAATAATTATTGCTTGTTATTTGCTGCAAAACTTTATTCGAAAGAATATGGATATGGATCTGGAGGAGCAAGGTAGCATATTGGAGGAATTTTTGCCTGATGGAGATAAAGCACAGGATGAAATGATTGATGTGGTTGAAAATATGAACGAGTGGACACACTGGTGTGACAACATAGCAATTGAGATGCATGAAGAGTGACGAACTAGTCGTATGAAGTTGTAATAGCTTAATTTGTGTTGTAGCAAATTAATGAGTGTTGTCATCGATTAATTTATATTGTAATAGCTGCATTTTAGTTTGTAAAACCTGTTGTGAATGGAAACATTGTAATAGCAAATTTTTATTTATAATAGCAATTATTTGTTTGTGGTTATTTAAAATGTTTGTGGCTATTAAAACCGTTTATGGTTGTTTTTCACAATTGTATTTGTTTGTAGTTTAGGGTTTACACTTGTTGTATTTGCTTGTGGTTATTTATGTTAATTTTGTTAGGTGATAATGGAGAACAAACGCATATGGAGTGATGAAGAGACTAATGCTTTTATTGGCTTCATGGAGGAGTTTGTTGTAGATGGTCAGAGGGCTAATTGTGGTCAATTCAAACTCAAAACTTTTGAGAAACTAGCTCTGAAGATGCTGGAGGCCTTCCTTGGATACCCTAAACGCGAAACATTGCAAGAATAAACATAAGTGGTTGAAGGAGAAGTATTAGTAGGCTACAGACATGCTTGCATGCAGTAGATTTGGTTGGAATAATGAAAAACAATGTGTCGAAGTTGACAGCAAAGATGTCCTTGATACATGGTTGAAGGTCTGTGTAATGTTATTCTTACTTGAATGACTTTATCTTTTTTTATATACTGACTATAATTCTGTTTTTATTTTCGCAGGCACATCCAACCAAGTTCTATAGTTCTGGCAAGCCCTTTTCTCTATTTCACCGGTTGGAGGGTATAGTCGGTAAGGATAAAGCCACGGGAGCAGGTGCAGTTAATGGCTTTGATGAAGAGGAACATGTTAATAAAGAAACTGAAAACTAAGCAATTAGATTTGATGACTCTGAGATATCTCCAAATCCAGACATTGACGGAGGGCAAGCAGTACAAGGACAAGCCTCACATTCTAAAGCTAGTGCGAGTGGAGGAAGCACAAGGCAATATGGGAAGAAGAGAAAGCAAGCTGATGTTTTAGAGGGGATGGCTGACCATATCCAGAAATCTTCCGTTGACCAAAGGAAGAATGCCCAACTACTTGCTGATGTCATCGTTGGTGTAAATGAAAAGTTTAAGGTCGGTGAGAAACTTACATAACTTGGGTTCGATGATGACGAGGTGGTGAAGATAGTGTTGAAGTTTGCTGAGAGTTTGAATCTGTGTGCTCACTTCTGGGGCTTGTCAGATTCACATAAGATTGTCCTTGTGCGTTCCATTATCTGAAGTTGTCATGTGATCGAAACTTGTTATGTTGCTTAGGGTATTATGTTGGAACTATAGGGTTTTAGTATGCATTAGATGGGTATACTTTAGGTGGTTTAAGGTATAACTTATATTTGGTATACATTTGGCTGGATATTGTGGTAGTGTTTTTCTTTTGGTATGTATTAAGTAGGTGCGTTGATGCTTAGTACAATATTTTGGTTTTAATTGTGTTATTGAGCACAAAACATTTCAATATAAGTTGACTGTTATTTTAATTTTTGATTTTTTTGCTGGAAAATTATTTGGTCTATTTCAATATGATATAAAGAGGAATATCATTTTGTTTTTTGGCCTGAGAAAATGCTTGTTAGGGAATGCAAAGTGGGTATAAAGATTTGAGCTTTGTATCTTGTCTTGAGGATTTTTTAGTGGCGAAGGAGGAGTGAATGAGTGTAGATATTTTATGGTGATGATAATGTGCTTTCTTTAGGAAAGAAGGCATGCCGCCTTTTTGCAACAGGAGGGGATGATAAAAATATCAACCTTGGATTATGGCTACTGGTGGATCATTAGTTAGCTTAAGAAGGGTCATGTGCATTGTGTTGCAACTTATGTTATTGTTTGTGGCAGCAAAGCCATGATCTTAACAATACCGGATGGATATGAAGGGATACATACATACATACATACATACATACATACAAAGGGATCTTTAACAATGAAGGGATGCATTCATACATATAAGGGTCATAGTCAGGATATTAGTACTACCAAATTCACCCCAGACGGCCGTTGGGTAGTTTTTGGTATTTCATTAAAGAAAATAATTTATACAATTTGTCATTTGCCTGTTTCAATTCAAATGTCAAATTACAACTTAAACAACAATACTATGATCAGGACAATACAGACTACAGAAACAAAAAGTTGAAAGAACGCTAACAATTTCATAAACACAACTTCATTATGGAGTTTTACAAATTGTTTGATCAACTTTAAATTGCAATTCAAATGACAAGAGCGATCATCTACAACTTCAGAATGTTGGATACTTGGACCTGTCCATCTAAACCATCCACATCGTCTTATAGGACAGGCATAATATTTTCTATCCGGGTTGGCAATGCTGTTTGAGACTTGTAACAGAGCTCTTAAACCACACTCACAAAAACGTTCGCCCATTACATTACCACTGTCGTAGGAACCAATTGTAGATCTTCTACTTATAGATGCCATGATTGCTTAGGCTGCTGAACCTAAAGGCCAAATCAGATTTCAAATCAGATAACAATTGCTTCTCTCACAAAGGATAAGTTAATAAGTTCCCAAGTGATACATTCACAGCTTCTTGCATTAGAAAATCATATAAGTAATTTAAGTATCTCCTTATAATATGTGATATGAAGATCAAAACTTAAGAAGCACTGAATTTAATGTCACCAAAGTTAATAAAAGGCAATGTTTTTTAACTTGCCTTTTAACAATTGGCACATTGATATGAAAAGTTTAAGTCACCAGCTTCTCCTTTAACTTTGGATCTTGTTGGAGTACAAATTTGTACCCATTGCTCTATGAAGTCACTGTGAATGATCAAATAAAAATTAAAAAGGAAAGGAGATATGTGTAAATTACCACAAGGCCTAAAAAGCTACTACAGAAGATTAAGATTTTTATCGTGCGTGTGTTTGCTTCCTTTCCTTTCGATTTGTACTTACTTTAGCTATTTTATCTCTTCTTGGCAAATTTATTAAATCTTATTTCTACTTTTAATTCTAACCCATAATTTTTTTAAATAAAGAAGTAGCTTAAATACAACTCTATCTATAACTTTTTTTAATAAGTCATTAACTACAAATATAACTCTATCTCTATACCTTCTTCATTTGGTTAGGTGGCTGGATCAGGAATTGAATTTAAGAAAAATGTGTAGTATAATGCATATTTAGAATCATGACTCAATCTTCTCCATGCTTATTCACATAATTCCTACCATTAACTTGTCAACATTTAGCCTTTGACACAAGGGATAAAGGCAGTGACAGATCCAGAAAATTTTATCAGTGGCAGAAAAATATATATAGTATAATAATAATAACTTTTATAATTATACTATAGTATTATAAAATTTGATTATTCCTCAAATTATTTAACTAACAAATTAAAATAATAAAATAATAATTTAAATAATAAATAATTTAAAATTCTATTCTTCTGGGTTTCATATTTTGAAAAGATTGAATAATCTTTTCATTTTCAATACAATCAAATGTCTCTCTTTCTATGTATGTCACTAAACAATCATTTAAAAATTCATCTCTCATACGGTTGTGAAGCCGAATCTTTATGATGTTCATAGCAAAAAAAGTTCTTTCAACTGATGCAGTTGCTACAAGCAAAACTAAAGCTAACTTCAAAAGAAGAAACACTAATGGATAAACAATATTTTTTCGAGTCTCAACCAATTTCTAAGAAAGTGCACCAATCCCATTTAAGTTTGAGAATTGATCATCAGAACACACATCTAGTATGAAGTTCTCAAGTTGACTATCAAGTGCCAAAAATTGAGTAGAAGAAAATTCTAATGGATAGAATTGAGCTAACTGGATTAACTTCTCCTTATCAAACGCAAGAAATGAGTGTCTTGGATTTATACAAGCTATACAAAGAAGTAATTAAGTATTCACCTCTGTAAAATGATTGTTGAGTTCTTGAAGTTGTCTATCAACTACTTGATAGAATATCTCAACTTGAAAATGATGCAAATTTGAGATCTTTTGAGCTTTGCGTCTTGATCTTCCTTGTGACACAAATATATCATCCATTTTTAGAACAGTAATATTATATTTGTCACAAAACAATGAGACTTCGTCAAGTAAAAGAGACCAACCATCATCTCTTATAGTTTGCAACCGTTGCTTAGACACTTTAACCAATGCCATAGCATTTACAATATCTTGATCATTCATTTCTAATGCTTGAGATAATTCATTAGTAACTCCCAAGATATTTTTCATCAAGTGCAGGTTGAAAATGAATTCAAAGGATTGAATGACACTCAATAAAAGACATGCTTCAACTCTTTGTTCTTAATTATTTCCATTTTTCTCAACATATTCAAGAACATTGACCACGGAAGGAAACAAAGAAATTAATCTAAGTATAGTTCCATAGTGTGAACCCCATCTAGTATCTCTAGCTTTTTTCAAAGCTATTTCTTGATTCAAACCACGTCCACTAACAACTTCTCCACATTGTAATGCTTCAGTTGTCTTAGTCATCTGACTATCACGAAGCATATCCCTTTGTTTACACAAAGTTCCAACAATATTGCACAAATTGGTTAACAAATTAAAAAGCAAAGCAATTTCAACTTGTTTTCTTATAACCGTTACAAGAGCTAACTGAAGTTGGTGAGCAAAGCAATGTACATAGAAAGCATAAGCATTTTCTTTCAATATCAAAGTTTTCAAACCATTAAATTCTCCTTGCATGTTACTTGCACCATTATATCCTTGGTCACGTACTCTTGATAAACTTAAATTATATGTTTCTAATAATGACTCCAATGCTAATTTTAGAGATAAAGCATTAGTATTAGAAACATGAACAAGATCAAGAAAATGCTCCCTAACTTGCCCTTCTTTATTCACATACCTTAAACAAACTGACATTTGCTCCTTAATAGAAATGTCGCGGGCTTCATCAACCAAAACAGCAAACAATTCATCCCCAAGATCATTAACAATAACTTTTTTCATTTCACTTGCAACAGCTCTTACAATATCTTTTTGAATTGAGGGAGCTCTTAGTTTAAGATTCCCACGAGCATTTTTGAAAGCACGATCAATCTCTTCATTATGTTGCGCAAGAAAGCACGATCAATCAATTGTGGCTATCAAGTGAATTTGATAATTTTTTAGCTTGCTTAGATTATTTTTCAATAGCAGCACTAATGTGTTATTTTGGTTTCAAAAGTGCTTCACATTTTTTCCAAGCTTGATTATGAGCACTATCATGAATCCCAACATGAGTTTGTAATCTCTCTTTTTTTCCAATTTGAAAAGCCATTGGTTACAAAAGTATCGCCACCTTCAGTCTCAGGTTTCATAAGATAACAACAAAGACAAAAAACAGCATCTTTTGATATACTATACTCTAACCAATTGCCATAATCATCAAACCAAGTAGGATTAAATCTTCGAAAAGAAGAACCACAAGCAGTTTGCGAAAAATCATGAGCCCTTGGTTGACAAGGATCTTTTTGCAAATATGCACATATAACTTTGTCTCTGTCATTTGGATGATAAGTTGAAATCTTTGGTCGTTGTCCTGGATCTGCTGTGAGACTCTCTACTTCGAATTCTAAAAACCTCCTCTTGTTAGAAGAGGTCGATAAATTGTTTTGGGATCCAATCTCCAATAATAAATTTCTTTTGAAATATTTCTCCATTACTAATAGAATAAAATTATAAACCTAAATTAATTCACAATTCTATACAAATTGAGAAGTTCAGTATAAAATTATAAATACAAAATTAATCAATTAATAAAATTAATGAAACCTATATTAAAACTCCATCAGAACACAATTACATCAGAACTCCATTAGAATTCCATCAGAACACAATTACATCAGTCATTAGAACACAATTGTTAATTAACAAAGTAACAAACAATTACATTAGAACTCCATCAGAACACAATTATATTAGAATAAATTCAATCACATTAGAACAAATTAATGAACTATATCAAATTAAATGAATTAATGAACTATATCAAATTAATAATAATGAAGCAAATGAGAATAAAAACTAAATGAAGCAACTAAGTGAACTAACTATATGAATTGTGAACTATGTGCTAACTATTGATTATTATTCAGTCACATAAAAATATAACACTCTAATAGAACTTGAATCTCAATGAACATAATGGATTTGCTTAGTTTAGTTGCTCATAATTTTTTGTTTCAACTTAACAAGAAAACCAACACAATACCACCTAAGAGGCTAAAACCTAACTAATGCCATGTTACACAAACCATTCCTTTATTCTAAATCTTCATTCGGCCATTCCCCACCCCAAAGCTTATTTATTCATAATATACATATGCTATAATTAATTAGTTACAAGGTAGACTTGAAAATTGTTTGGTATTTACCACTCTTGATAGGTTGATTTGGGTTCCCAATTATTACCAAGACTCCAAGAGGCAAGAGTCTAAGGTTGAACTCCAGAAGAGGAACGCAGGTATGCAGCGGCAGAACCACACAAATCATAAGCAGTACCCAACGACAGAACCAACGGCACCCAGGACTCAGGCACGAAGGCACCCAGCGGTAGAACCAGCGACATCTCGCACCCTGAACTGCTGAAGACAGAACCAGATCCAGACACTGAAGGAACGGGAAGACAGAACCAGACGAGGATTGAAGCTGTGAAGACCGAGGAAGAAGAAGAAGAAGACACTGAAGGAACGCAGCTGTAGAAGTAGATGCGGGCACGCGGCGATGCAAGGAAAAATCGACGGAGTCGATGCAGGAGAAAGGCTGAACGGGACAGCGACAGAGAAACTGGCGGAGTGGGCGAGTGGCGGCAGACGGTAGTAACTCTGGAGGGCTAGAGTCTGGAAGCGGAGGTTGGAGGCTGGAGCAGAGGAACAAACTTAAAAAAGGGGAGAAAGAGAAGGGTTAGCCGGTTAGGGATTTAGAGGGTGGGGAGTGGGGTCAAAATTAATTGGATGGTGGAGACAAATTAGACATTTCACTAAAAACTACTAATTCATTTTTTCAAATTCACTGGGCGTAGTTGCCCCCACTAGCTGCTGAGTAAATCCGTCCCTGGATAAAGGGAAAAAATATTCAATGAAGTAAACTAACAAAACGATGTAATAGCTCAAGCATCTGTTGATCTAAATTAGGAATCAAATCGTGTCCAAATGCAATAAAATTGCATTCTTAAAATATAATACCAAAGATCTAAACTTCACCACCATGAACACATAATGTGAATTCTCATTCAAAGATTTAACAAAGAGCAAAACCAAGCTAATACTAATCAAACATTAATCTATCTGACTCAAAATCGTAATCTCTTCTAAAACTGAAGTTGCATCATAATGCATCATCAATCACAATAATCTGATTTAATAAAACTCATTATGCTTGAATCCTTTATCATTGTGAAGAAGAAGCATCTTGATTCAGTTTGCCACAACAGAAAGCAATACAACAGTGAGCCTTTAAGCACAAGCAAATTGGAAATCATATAATCATGTGAAGAAAATCAATTGAAATAAGATAAATTTAATGGCTATACTAAATCAGATTAAATTTTAAACAAATGTTAAACCAAATATCAACATTGAACTCATGAACTTACCAAGTCTGTTGAGAGACAAAGACCCGAGACAAGAGACACAGCTCTGAGACGGTGACGATGGTGGCGGCGCAGACCCAGAAGCATGCAAACTGCAGCAACTATAGGACCGTCAGACGCTTGAAGACGCGATTGTGAATCGCTGGAGACAGACGTGCCACTGTCGCTCGGTAGTCCTCGCGGTTTCTGCCGGCGACGGAAAAGACCGGAGGATTTGGGGAGAAGAGACGAGAAGGGGTCTGGAGTGGGTTAGGGCACCAAGGTAGCATTTCTGAAAAAATGAATTTGGGTTTGGGGTTAGGGTCTCATTGTAAGGTTAAGGGTAATTTTGTAAATTTAAACATTTCGGTCTCTAGTTTTAATTCAAACCAGACAAGATACTGAGACATAATTCAGTTCTGTACACTTATACACCAAACACAATACTGAGATTTATTTTAGTTTTTGTCTCTCAGTCATTGTCTCTCAGTCTCTGTCTCACTACCAAACGCTACCTAAGATTCATACATGTTTGTGACCTAAAAAAAGATTTTAGAAGTCAAATAAACTAAGACACTTTAAAATCACATAATAAGAGTCTAAGTCATAACAATATCTAAGCATAAACAAAAGAGATTTGATATATTACAATAGCAAATAGACTCCCCATCATCTCCACAAATTGATGATTTTTACTCTCTAGTGTTTGATCTTCACAATGTGTGATTAAGTTCTCCCTAACCTTCATAATGATTTTTCTGTGAATAAAAAAATTAGCAAATTAAATATAATACTAAACCTAGTGCTAATAATGCTTACTAACAGAGAGAGGGGACGAGGGAAAGAAAGATAACTACTAGTGATTTTTCTTATGCATTTCCTTATTAATAGCTAGGTCATAATAGCTAATATTAATTTGGTCAAGCAAATTAATAATTTCATTTAAATATAATGCAGGAAGAAACAAGCTACCAATGCAAAGATAAGTAAAACATCATTTGAAATTGTAAAATATGTCTGAAGAGGCTGCCATTGACAATTATTCTTGTGCTTCAGTTCAATTGTGTTAAACAAACAAGATGGAAGATTTGTTACTAATAAACCATCATTTAATTCCATAGAAAAAGTCAATATATGATTTTGACTTCCTGATATATATGATCTATAAGTAAATTGGTAAGTTTTAAAAAAATTTTAGAATAATGAATTCAATATAATTTATTATATAAGTAAATATCATATCAGTATGAAATTGTTAGTTCTTCAAGATATGAGACTATGAGTTACCAATAAGCTGTACATGAAAACAAGATAAGCTAAATTCTAAAATACAACCCATAAGACAGGTGTTCAAGTTAAGAGTTTCTTTGGATAGTCTAAAGAAACATCTAGAGGAATAAATGCAAATAAGAATGTTAACAGATAATGGACAAACTGAGTTTGTATAATATTGCAATTACTGATTTATAATTCTTAAAGATATAACATTACTTTGGCTATAAGTGAACATCGCAAAAATTGACAACAACAACATTGAAGTTGAAGAATTCTACATTGAAACTTTACAAATCACTTGATAGTAATACAAACAAAAGAAATAATGACCAGAAAAGATAAGAGTTCCTAACCCAACAAGAACAATATTCTTATGAAATTAAACAAGAAAACACAAACCCATTTGAAACATCAACATGGAAAAATAATTATTTATTTATTTCGGGAAAGGTTTACCTCGCTTATTGCTCTTTTCAAACCATACATTATGACATAAGTTTTGCTTACTCTGAAATAAAATCATAACAAAATAGTAAGCATAGAAGAAGTTTAAGGGAAAAAAGAGTAGAATTTAAATTAGGTTAAAAAGAGTAGAAAAACGATGCTCATTTTCACAGTAGTCAATTCTAAACTCTAAACTTAATTTTAAAGTAACAGAATCAAAGCACTAAATCAATTTTACAGTAACAGAATCCAAACCATAAACCCCGATTCCATAGGAATTTCATCAATTTGAAATGTTAGAAACGGCTAACTTGCAATAGAGGAGGTGGTCGGCGATGTAGCAGATTTTTCATCACGGAGCCGAAGTGGCAAAGATTCTTTTTGGAGCTTCAGTATCATGAGATCCAGTTGCTGCTCTGACATTCACCTAGCCATAATTTATGTTTGAAAAATTGTAGAAAGTATCCCAACCAAGAATCAAGAACAAATTAGAAATTATAACAAAAAACAGAATGCAAACACTAAATAATAAACATTAAATAACAACATAGAAGTGAATCAAAACCAAAAACAAAACAGCAATAATTTACTGAATCAATAACAAATTAAACACAAAAAATAGCAGCAGCTATCAAAACAGTAGTGAAGATAAAAAAATTAAAATAAAGAAGAATATCATAGCAAGAAAATGCATTTTAATATGTGAGTACTTTTGCAAGTCAGTCTAGTCTGAATTCCTCCACTGAAATTTTTTGGGGATAGAAAAATACCATAGCATATAGAATGTCAAGCTCATTATTGTCTTTGACACAGGATCAAGATCAACTTTTTCTTGCTCAAGGCTATAGGAGAAATAACTAAAAAGAGAAAGAGAAAGTGTGATCAAAGAGAATATGTGGAAGAAAAAATTAGAGTAGCAATTCCTTGCTAACCTAACACTGTCTTTCTCAAAACAAACATTAAATAATAACTCCATATAAGTTATATCCTTCAGAAATAGAAATTGATATCGATTTTTCTTATGTGTGTCCTTCTTAATAAATTCATATTCATCAAAATTAAACTTTTGAGCTAAGAAATGACTGCAACCGTCAAGTTTGCATTGTAATTGAATCACTGCATTCAAAGAATGCACTATCATTATTACGTCTAATTGTTGGATTCGGATAAACATCCAATATTATACATTCAGTAGTCATTTGTAAAAAATTTAAAAGAGAAAGAGATGTGAGAATTGTGAGAGTGGGATGTAGCGAAATTTGTATGAATGTTCTGGTATTTATAGATAAATTTTTAAGCGTTATTGTTTTTTTCGCAAGCATTACACGAAAAAACATTTAAAAATTTTTCCAAATTTCACAAGCATGTACTGCATAAACATCAATTTCTTTTTCGCCATGTTTTCGCAGAAGCCTTTAGCGAAAATGGCAATCTATTTAGCCTTGTTTTAGCATGTTAAGATTGCTAAAACGTAATATTTCATTTTTGTATCCAATGTAAGCAAAAATACAATTAAATATTCAGAAAGCGGTATATTTCTGTATTCGCATTTAAAGTGATAAATAATGAATTTTTTATTTATAATTATTTTTATTTTTAAAATTTTGTGAAAATATGTAAAAATAAAAAATAAAACTTAAACTAAATGGACCATGAGAATTAGGGCTGGCAATGGGTAGGGTAGGTAGGGTTTGGACTCTACCCTAACTCTACCCGCGGGTTGAAAACTTTTTTAAAATTCTATCCTACCCTACCCGCGAGTTGAGAATTTCTCAACCCTAACTTTACCCCGCACCCTAAAATTCTAAACCCTACCATACTCGATCCTACCCGCAGAAAAATAAAAAATTTTCAAACAAATATAAAATTCAACCATTCCAAATTTCATACATATTAATAAAATAGAAAATAAAAAACTAAGTTCAAATTAAAATTAAAATTAAAAATAATAAAATTTTAAAGAAATATAACATAAAATTAAAAATAATATGATTATCAACTAGTTTAGTAGTTATTTCAAATTTTTATAAGAGAAAGATTGTGGATTCAACACTCACTTTCTTCATTACATATATAACTTTTACATATATATTATATAATATATTAGGGTGTGGATAGGGTAGGGTAGGATATACCCTGAACTCGTACCCTACCCTACTCACAGACAATCCTACCCAATTCGCAACGGGTAGCGTAAACAATCCTACCCGAATGGATTGATCCAGGTTGAATACCCGCGGGTAGGATATAGATTGCTACTCCTAAATTGAGAATACACTTTTTTTTGGGTACAATACAAAGAGAATACACTTTTACTCCAGGTCATGAATTTGGGCTTATGAACGGTAGTGTAAGCTCAAAATAATTGAGCCCACGTAATAACAATAAAGAATTAACATAAAGTATTGCTGCCCCGTTTTTTTTTTTTTTTGGTGTCTAAACAAGGAAAGAAACAAAGCAAAAACTATCCTAAATCCGAGCGGATGATTCGTTGAAGATCAACACAAGGCTCAGACCAAATAACATGATTAGAGTTATTCTTGGCACTATATTTAGCCATCCAATCCGCAGCTCTATTTGCTTCTCGGGACACCCATTCAACGTGAACAAGCCAAGGACGAGATAAAAGCTCCTGAATCTTGTGAACCAAATCTGTTACTTCAGATGAATACCCACTTGTAAGCTCATGCATGATGGGCAGAATGTCAAGGCAATCCGTTTCACATATAATATCCCTCAAACCGCAATCCCAAGCTAAAACCAGCCCCCTCCAAGCAGCAAATAATTCACATCTGATTATAGACCAAGGGGGAATGCTTCCAGAGCAGCCCGAGATCCAATCTCCCTTAGAATCTCTAATAATACACCCAAATCCCGCTAAATTTGAATCCATATACAAGCTTGCATCACAATTAACTTTAAAACTATTACCTACCGGTGGTTCCCAACACAGGCAATTTCGGAGAGACCTAAAGGCATTGCTTCGATTCCTGTAAACCTGTAAGTCCTTGGCGGTAATTCTGGCCAAGGCAACAACCTTGTGGTCTGTCCAAGGGTTGTCAGTATTGAATATGTCATTGCACCTATGTCTCCATACCCACCAAAGTCCTGCACCAAAGGACGCCTCATTGTTAGCCAAGGCCTTCCGAAACCACTCTTCAAGAGCAGTACCAGTCGTCGAGTCCAGGATACTAGGATCCAACATATACCAAATTGCCTTTGATCGTTCACAGTCTCTAAGGCAATGCTCCATAGTCTCCTGCGCCTTGTTACATCTCTTACACATATCTGAAGAA
This sequence comes from Arachis hypogaea, assembly GCF_003086295.3. Taxonomy (NCBI): domain Eukaryota; kingdom Viridiplantae; phylum Streptophyta; class Magnoliopsida; order Fabales; family Fabaceae; genus Arachis; species Arachis hypogaea. Next base: position 17,489,780 of record NC_092045.1, read on the forward strand.
GCTAAATGCCGCTTGAATCGAAAGGTCTCAGTTGGTAGAGCATCATGTAAGCCAAGCCACATAGTAAATTTGAACTTCTCTGGAATGTTTGTGTTCCACAACCAGTTCCAATTACTATTGGCATTCCAATTTAATGCTTTCTTTAATAACCATCTGTAACCCTCCCTTGCACTATACTTTTTTGATGCTGCAGGCCACCACTCCCACTGTGGCTCCAACTCAGTCGAACTAGGATATCTCAGACCACAAATAAACTGCTTAATCTCATGCGGAATAGGCGTGGTAAGACTATCAACCTCCCAAGACACCCCTTTCCACAAGTCAGCCACCATGAAATCTGATTCAGAAATATGTACATAAGGAACAAGGTTGCAAAGTTTACCAAAAGGAGTCCACTCATCATACCAAACTGATTTGTGGACATCTCCAATATTCCAATGAAGCCCTTCCTTGAGATGCTCATAGGCACTAACAATGTTCTTCCAGGTAGCCGATGAAGAATTTCTACTGTTTCCGTTCATACCAGATTGATTCCTGAGATATTTATGCTTCAAAACCTGCACCCATAACTTCTCACTATTGTTTAGACAATCCCATACCAACTTTCCCAAAAGCGCCATGTTAGCACAGGAAGTATCCCTAATACCCAATCCTCCTGCCTTTTTAGGAGTTATGGCGACCTCCCACCTGACCAGAGGCAGCCCTTTTCCAGTCGCTTGGCCTTTCCACAAGAACTGTCTCATTAAGGAATCAATTTTATTACATGCATACTTCGGGAGAAGAGAAATTTGCATTTCATAAACTGGGATAGAGGTCATAACCGATTTAACAAGACAAAGCCTCCCTGCCTTATTTAGTAGGCGTCCTTTCCAACTGGAGAGCTTTCTCGAAATTTTTTCAATAACCTCCTGAGCCGTCTTCCTGGAAGCCCCGTTTTAATACCAAAAGCCCCGTTTTAATACCAAAAATATATAAAGTATGGCAAAAAAAAAAAAAAGGAAAATTACTTAACTAAGAAAAAACTTAACTAAGAAATTACTTTCCTTTCCCGAAAAGAAAGAGCAAAGAATTCGACCAAAAAAAATCTTCTGAAACCCCTTTTTCCTTTTTCTTCTCAGTCTTCTTTTGCCGTTGTTGTGCTAGTTTTGGACTCGGTCCTCTGCAGAGTCCAACGCTTCTCTCTCTCTTATTCGGTGATTTATCTTTGTTTCACGGCAACTTATTAGGAAGAAGAAGAAGAAAAAAAAAAGTAGCAGTGTTGTGTGAGAATTGATCGTTGGAAATGGCGGATCAATTATCGAAGGCAGAAGAATACGAGAAGAAAGCAGAGAAGAAGCTGAATGGTTGGGGCTTGTTTGGCTCCAAATATGAGGATGCTGCTGATCTCTTCGATAAAGCTGCCAATTCCTTCAAGCTCGCTAAATCATGTATCCATTCTACTCATCTCCTAAATTATTCTCAATTTTCATTTATTTATTTTCTTAGTCTTTTTAAGATTTAGTGTCTCTCTCCACCTCTGTCTGTTTTTGTTTACCGAGAATTTTTTAAATGATTTCTCTCTCTTTTCTTCTTTTTTATTTTTGTTAGTTTTATTGGTTGTGTTGTTATTGCGATGATACGATCGGTGATCGGAAGTTACTTCGGCTACTTTAGCTTGTTGTTGAATCCGAGATGGCCTATTGCAGATTTGAAATGTTACCAATGGTTGAAGTATAAGTTTAATCAGATTTTGCTGGAAAATGTTTTGACCTGATTTTTGTTGATCGATTAGTTGCTTAGGAAGTAAAATCGGAGAATTTTGTGAACCTGATGTAATCACAATTTATTGAGAAATTGGTTGGATTTAGGCTAGAGATTTTCCAGCTAAGAGAAGTGAATGATTTATTCTTAACGATATTCTAGGTGCTTTTTTTAAAATAAAAAAAGATTTGATGATCATGATATTACAATTGATGAACAATGTTTTCTTTTGCTGCCTGTATTCTGCTGTGCTCAGCTTCACTTTGATCAGCATTAAGTAATCACTTTATTTTGTTGGTGTAATTGACTTAATATTTTGGAGTAAATATACTTCTTGTCCCTAACAATTGTAATTTTTTTTCAAAAATACCCTAACATTTAATTTCATGCAATATTGTCCCTAATGTTTTTGATTTGTGTCAAAATTATCTCTAGTTAACTCCATGTAAAACGTTTTAGAGACAATTGAAAACTTCCTGGGGCAGTTTTGACACAAATCGAAAATGTTAGGGACAAAATTGAATGAAACTAATCTTTAGGGGTATTTTTGAAGAAAATCGCAAACGTTTCTTACCCTAATATTTTGGTATGAAGCAGTTCTATATGTTGTTCTTTATTCGATTATTGTGGCATCTGTAGGGGACAAAGCGGGAGCAACATACCTCAGGTTGGCAAGTTGCCATTTGAAGGTAATGGGATCGAAATGTTTGGAGCACCGTCTAATAGGGTTTATCTTGCTGTCTAGTTTTGAATCCTTTGTTGGTCAGTAAGCCTGTATGATAATGTAGTTTTCTGCTTGTAGTTGGAAAGTAAACATGAAGCTGCCCAAGCCTATGTCGATGCTGCTCATTGCTATAAAAAGACTAATATAAATGGTATGCAAGTTAGTCATTACTATTTATATAAACTAAAATTTTTTTATTGAGGTTCTGAACGCAAGAATACTACTGTGTTGACATTGTATGCAAAAGATTTTGCTGGTAAAATTAAAATAATCAATGTTATTGGCATTAGTTATCAGAATCTGTTTCTGGAGAACTGGAGAAGAACAGATGATTTTTACAGATTAATTTAGTCCTAATCCTTTTATCTTCTTTGTCTTCTTTTTTTTATTGTGCCTTGTATATTCTCTTACTTCTCTTAAGTGTCAGTTGTATCGGTGTCATATAAAGAAGTTTCAGCCATTCTGCTATTATATGACATAAGAAATTGTTCTGTTATTCCACTTTTAAGTTTTCTTTTGGTGTAAAACACGTACATTACCTCACATGTAGGTAACAAGCACTATGTACTCTTTCGAGGTTTTCTTAAGTCAGATATTGTGATTAAGTTTTTCACGTGTAAGTTGGTTATGTTTGATTTCTATTTGCATTTTTTGTTTTAGGGTTTATATTTATTATTTGTCATGTTAACTATTTTTAGATTGGGATTCATTGTTATGTAGCTAAGTTCAGAAAAAAATAATAGAGCAGCCTAGGCTGCCTAGCATGTGAAAGAATGTTTTCACTTTTAGTATTGAAGGCAGTAGTATGCTTAATGTGAAGCTCTTCTTTTCTTCCCTTTTTTTCCCTTTCATCGTATACAGAGGCTGTAAATTGCCTGGACCATGCTGTGAATCTATTCTGTGATATTGGAAGACTCTCCATGGCTGCTAGATATTTGAAGGTACACTGTAGTGTAAATTCAGTGTTTTTTTGTTTTTTTTTTTTTTTTTTTGGGGGGGGGGGGGGGGCGGGGGGGAGATTTGTTAGATGTGGTATCCCTTTTATTGGGCACCCTTTGTAATGACTTGTTATGTTCTGAGGTTTGTGCAATTGGACACATTAAGTTGATAAAGCTTCGAAAGTACATGCCTTTACTTGGTTTTGCTATTGTACACTCAGGAAATTGCTGAATTGTACGAGTCTCAACAGAATATTGAGCAGGCTGTTGTTTACTATGAAAAATCAGCTGATTTTTTCCAAAATGAAGAAGTTACAACTAGTGCAAACCAGTGCAAGCAAAAGGTTGCTCAATATGCTGCCCAGCTAGAACAGTGAGATTTTTTACTTTCTGAGTTCTCTTTCTTTTACTGTTGTGTTATGGCTTGAATAATATTGTTTCCATTACCAACATGACTTTTTTCTTTATTTGTTTAGTAATTTAGACTGGGGTATTTGGTTTCCAGCCTTTTTCGGAGGTCAGCATTTTCTTAATCCACTGTAGGTTGCTGAAGTTTCAAGGATTATATAGGAAAACCTATAGACTAAACTGATGTCTAGCATTTTTATTTTTTACGATCTGTTTTATGTTGACACTTATGCATGCTGGTAATGGTAGTCCACAGCTACATTTGGGCTATCATAAATCGATGTGTATGTTATGCACTAGTTACAGCAGGAACTGCAAGAATAATGTTAAAAAATTCAAACCTTATTTTCTAAATGGGAACTTATCGGAGCGTTGCCTTTGTGTTTAGCCGAATATTAACTGTTTCTGTTTTATGGCAACTCCTCAGATATCAAAAATCAATTGACATTTATGAAGCCATAGCTCGCCAGTCTCTCAACAATAACTTGCTGAAGTATGGAGTTAAAGGACATCTTCTTAATGCTGGTATTTGCGAACTCTGTAAAGGGGATCTCGTTGCTATAAACAATGCACTAGAGAGATATCAGGTCTGAGAAATTTCCATAATTTACATTTTGAGACTGGACATCTTTTAGTTGCTCAACTTTTTGGCTACATACTTCGTTTGCAGGAGCTGGATCCAACATTTTCAGGAACACGAGAATATAGATTTTTGACGGTAAAGTACCAGTTTTGAAATTTCATTATAAACTTTTTTATGATAAGATTAAAGTGGACTATAATATGTGGATTTTCCATAGCTTCCATCTCTACCGTAATGTTTAATTACAATTTGGCTGCTTTGTCATTACACTTATATTTACCATGAGACTTGCTGGCCTTTTTTTTTTTTTTTGTAGGATATTGCTTCTGCAATTGAAGAAGAAGATGTTGGACATTTTACTACCATTGTCAAGGAATTTGATAGCATGACCCCTCTGGTAAGTACACCAATAGTTTTGTATTTCCCAATGAATTTCTAATGTATTTTGTGTCCACATTTTATAATAGAAGTAATACAACTTTTTATAACTGAGTTCCATATTTTACAGAAATTAAATGGATAAATAATTCGATTAATGTATCCCTGATTGGATCTTCGTCCAGAAATTTTTTGGTTGGAGAATTCCATTCAAATCCACCTATTTGATATTGGGTATTATGAATTTGACTCAAGTGACCGTGATTGGGAATGGTCAAATAATTAGTAAGCTGACCCAGAAATTTGTAGGATTTCGACGAAAAACTTTGTAGCCAAAGGTTTTTTATCCCAAAATAGGGGAAAATGTTAGAGGGGATGGGTTTGCAGGATGTGCTTCAAAAGTAGTCTTTCTCCGTTTCATCGTTTCTGGTATACCGATTATGAGATGCTTAGGTTCAGATATTTCAGCTGATGGTCTCAGTTACCTGTTTCATCATTTATATATGCGAAAAGGAAACCTCAGGAAATAATTAATTTCTTTTGTTTTTGTTATACTATGCATTGCAATTTGACAACAAATCCTTAAATCGCACTGGTCGTTGATGCCTTTGTTCTGATTATCTGTTTCCCTCCATATCGCTAATCAATATTGCCTGTTTGTGCAGGATTCTTGGAAGACAACACTTCTTTTGAGGGTAAAGGAAAAGCTGAAGGCCAAAGAACTTGAGGAGGACGATCTTACTTAACTTGCACATTAGTTATTCTCTATCTTGGTTGAACCTCATGTTTGTTTGATGATTTTCATTGTACCACCATGCTTGTTTGTCCACTTTATTCATCTTACGTCTCTTCAGCACATATTGTACTTTCCTTGGTTTTTCTATTAAAGTGGTTGCCTGAATTTAAGAAATGAGTTATGAGGTTGCTCTATTTTGAAAAAGACTATGTAGTGCCTATTTGCTAATTTGAATGATGAGCCACCTTCACCCTTCAGTGTTAATTTATCATGAAGCTTTACGGTTCATTACTACTTTAATTTAAGCAATCAAATATTTGGTTTTAGACCCACTTAAGGAAATCATATGGAATTGAGAACCGCCACAATTTATTCTCTCTATGGAAACTTATATGCAAACCTTAAAATATGTGTATTCTGTTCAAATTGTTCCCTTTTGATGAAGTTTTATTTTTATTATTTTCTTTTACTATTGTCATTCGATGCCTTTTTTTTAATAAAAAAATCTTAAACGGCTCTGACAATTACATCAAAAGACAACGAAGTTTCGGTCCTTGGCTTTTAACTCCGTCCTCAAGTTATTTCCTTTGTCAATAATTTTTTTAGAGCTAATGGAGGATGAATACGTGACACATTAAGTTGATGATGTGTCAGTTAAATACCAATCTAGATGGCAGATTCCTCTAGCAATATACCAATTTGGATGGCAGATTCCTCTAGCAATTCTACTAAAAAATGAAATGTTAAATCACGATGACACAAAACCCTTCTTTTGTTCTTTGGAATTACAAAAAATCCTAATCTTCTTTCTCTAAAAATTCGTTGATGATGCTTCACTCCGAAAAAGAAGTTGGTTTCGACGGAACTATTGACGGCGCCATGACAAAAGAATTTACTGTGGAGGTAACCTTCATTATTCACTCTTTCTGTCACTGCGTATGATCATGTTGACTTTGTTTTAATCTTCTCTCTGTCATTGAATATGCTTTGAAACCTGTGATTTGGAGTATAGTTTATAATTAAATTTTACATGATGGGCATGGCTTAGGCCATTAGAATCACAATGACAGAATAAAGAGATAAGGTATCACAAGAAAAACATTAATTATATTCACAATGACAGAATAAAGAGATAAGATATCACAAGAAAAACATTAATTATATTCGGAGGTGAAGATTTTTTTTCAATCCATTTAAAACGTGTCCATTATATTAAAGTATTATTGTTATTATGTTATTAAGCTTTTAGTCTTTAGTAGTGTTATTATGAAACTATTTTAAAATGTATTAACTATTGTTATTGGTACTGAATTTGTCTTTTTTTGCTGCTGCAGATGTCTAATTTTGTAGTGTCCGTATTTAATTATGGTGGGAGACTTGGAAAGGATAATAATGAAGTGTTGTAGTATTTGAAAAGAAATATACATAAATTTATTTCAATGGACTTAGATTTAGTGAACTTTTTTCTGAAAGAACTACTAAAGAGTTTAGGATATGCTGATTATATTACAATGTATTGGTTAGAACCCATAGCTCGTAATTTAAAATTTGGACTTCATGTGATTAAAGGAGATTCTGAGATAAATGATTTGAGAAACAATTTATTAGCAAATGACTGTCTGAAATTTTAATTTATACTTTGAACACTCGGTTGGTGAGCTTTGTTATTTAACGAGAATTTAGGTCGAGCTGCCGATCAAGTTAATGATTCTTCCTCCTCATTCTCATCTGATAATGATGACGGGAGTTCCAAAGATGAGACATACAAGCCTCCTTCAGATGCATACGATGAGGGTAGTGACATTGATGGTGATGAAGGCATAATGAAGCTGAGGACGTTTACTAAAAAGGAGAAGGTTAACAATTTAGCAAAGGGAAAAGATGAGTGTGGTCATGGGAAGGGTAGTGCTGATGGGAAAGATAAAGAAATGTGCTAGGCCCAACTTTAGTCCTAGTGGAGGGGTGATGTTAGAGTTAGTTCAAGGGACAACATATGGACTTGGTTGTTGTAAGGCCTAACCTAATTCTAGACAAGATAAAAGTGGGTTCAAGTCACATTAAGAGTGTTGAACCCATTATAGAAGGGATTGATTTTGAAGAAGAGAAGGAGTATGTTTATGAAAGTGAAACATTTGTCTCTCCTGGTTCATTAGATGATGAGGGAGGTAATAAATACAAATGGCCATAGTACAAAACTGGATATGGCTATAGAAAAGTGTACTTTGAGTTGGATATAGAGTTTGACACAATGGCCTAGTTCAAAGAGTGCTTGAAGGTGGCTGAGGCATGTAATGTAGTGACAAAAGTATTTGCCTCAAATTAAAGCCACACAGGTTCGAATCCTAGCAGTGGTAGCTAGGTTAGTGTATATGTGTGAGTGTGTTTGTATGTCCAAAAAAAAGAGTGCTTGAAGGATTACTTTGTCTATGAAAAAAAGAAATGTCAATATATTAGGAACAAATTAGAAAGAATTAAGACGACGTGTACTGAAGATAGATGTATGTGATTAATCTATACTTCATATAATTCTAGAGATTATTGCTATCAGATCAAAATTTTTGTAAATAACCATATGTGTGGGAGGAAGTTTGGTTCTAATCAGGCCGACCAACAGTGGGTTGCAAGCAAGCTGGTTAAGGTTTTGGAAACTCAGCCAGACTTGACATTCAAAGAGGCTAAGGTGCACATGGTTCAAGAGTATTAACGTGCAACTCCATGACAAGATGATCACAAGAGTCTTAAAGGCTGCAAGGGAACAAGTAATTGGGAAAGGAGAACAATACGGTAAAATACAAGACTACTTGAGTGAACTATTAGGGAGCATTCTAGATTCTACTGCAATGATGTGGACCATACCTCAATCCAAATTTTTATATATTCATCCATCAAAAAATGTGATTACACATTTATAATATAATCTAATTTCTTTCAACATAATATGATTTTAGATTAAAGCGATAGCAAATTCATTAACATAAAAATATAACCTTATATAGATTTAGTTATATCTCAAAAGCATTACACAGCAACATAATTATCGCAAAATGTCAAAAATAAAGTCATGACAACTGCTTAAGGCATGTCTTAAAGGCTAATGCAATTATGATACTAATTATACCCAAAATTATAAGCCTAAAATATTTGAGGTAATATCTACCATCTTAGGATCCAATTTTGTTTTGAATTTTCAAATCTAATTCCATATCTAATTTCTTCTATGTTCTATTTCTTTCAATCTCCTTTCTACTAAAATAATATTCTTGGAAGTATTGCTTTTATCAGTATTTTTTTCAACTAATACATCTAGCCACTTGAAATACTTGCAATGTGGGATGGGTGTTTGAAAATTAAAAATTTTGATCGCAAAAAATACAAAAATTATATAAATTTTTAGATTTAAAAAATATATAAAACAATCAACTTCATAAAAAATTATCAATCAATACTTACATTGTAATTAGGGTATTTTGGGAAGAACCTATCTGGGTTCAGTTTGTGCAAGATTAGAAGAGAATCGCGTAGGTGCCAGAACGATCTCCATGGCTCACGGTGGTAGCACTGTTAGAGTTCTACACAAGGAAAAAGAGGCACTTAAGGTTCTATGCAAAGAGGAAGAGGCACTTAGGATTTGCTCATGTTCTATGCAATTGAAAGAGACGAAGTTATATTTTTAAAAAACTGTCAAGGGTCAGATTGGATGATTCATTAATATGCCAATCTAAGCTAGCACTTAACGGACACATCACCATTTTAATGTGTCACGTATTCACGTTTTGTTAACTCCAAAGATAGATTTTAACAGAGGGCCTAACTTGTATCACGAAAAAAATATCAGAAGTCAAAAGGTGATTTTTTTTTCTTTTTTTTAGGAACCTTGTTGTCTTTTGAAAAAATTGTCAAAAACCGAATTGGGTATTCACTTTATATATATATATATATATATATATATATATATATATATATATATATATATATATATATATATATATATATATATATATTAGGAGTTTTGTGTGAAATACAAAATTTTTGGGGTTTTTCTAAACTTTTTCCAGAATAGCGGATAAATCTAAATCGTGAGTGAGCAATTTCATCATGACTACTAATTTTTATTTTTTAAAAATTTAAAAATTGAAAAAGTGAAATAGTCATTTCTATTCCTGCAGTACCCTATACATGTGAAACACTAAAATGCATCATTTTGTGGGAAAACATAACTCCCACTGCCACAAAATATAATTTCCGACATTTGATAGAGCAAAAGATGTTAGAAGTTGAAGTGACATTATTCATACCAATCATTTGGTTGAAGGGACTTTGATTACAATATTTTATTCACTATAGGAGTTTCTGATTACAAAATTTTTAAAATTATAAAGGCCTATTTAAAAATAGAGGGAAACTATCAAGCCTTAAAAAAGAATTAAACCTAAGGAACATTATGAATAACGAAATTGGTCCTAAAACAAATTATTTCCCCTCAATTTTGGGGGAACAAGTATAGAAATTTGAAAAATTGAAACAGAATAATTGTTAAAATTCCTGAATGTTCTCATTTTATTTGGTTCTTGTAATGACTCTCTGAGTAAGATGTACAAGGGCTCTCCTTGATTTTTTCACTTCCTCATCATCACTGTCTGGTAAGGAATCAATTGCTGCTGCTGCAAGGTTAGCATGCATTATGGCCAGGTCTTTTGTCCTTTGTATACCTCTGCTCTTTCCAAGGTATTCAAGAGCCTATATTTGCAAATATACAAATATACATTAAACATGTTAGCAGGAAAAAAAAAAAAAAAGAGAAATTACAATACATAACTATGAACTTTCCAAGATAACCCTAATATATTTGTTGCTAAAATGACAAGCCTGCACGTCAACCCGCATGATGCAAAAACATGATATCATGATCACAGAAAGAATGAAATGAACTTCAAATTAACGACTACAAATTATACTCAATGCCATAGCAGAACTTGCTACAGCTCAATGCATCTGAAACTTTTTGAGGTGCCAAGAATCTTGGTATATGTCACATGCATACTTGCTCTTGCTAAGTTACGTTATATGATAGTTGGAGGCTTCCTGGTACTTATCAATAATCTATTCAGCCTAAAGTTGTAAGTTGTATTGAGAAGTATAATATGAACACTTGTTCATCATAAATGATTATGGTATATCAGATATTTTATAATGGATGCATGTGCCATGTGTTAGCATACAGGGGTCTTCAAGTGGCTGACACGAACACCTATCAAATAAATGTGCTTTCTAGGCAGTTGGACATATGCAATACGTTAAGCTTGGGGAGAGTTGATCCTTGACATTAAGCTATCAAAACTTTTCATCCATTTGCATCCCAATTCTTAATTAAATTAATTAAAATTTTAACCATAGGACAAAATAGGCACAAGTATTTTTCATGGTTCTAAGCCCAGAGGATTATTTAATATTTACACGTTATTCCAATGGAGATACTGTCAAAATTGAGCTTTGTCTTAACACGGTAGTTATTAGTTATTACTTTCCGAAGGGAGAAAATATTGATGAAATCAGTCACATTAACTTACAATATCAACATTGTCAGGGTTGTCAAAGCCCTTATCAACAATTGCACGCAGCTGAGGGAACTCCTCCATTGCAAACAATATTGGAGCAGTTACAATTCCCTACCAAATTGGATAAATAGTGGGTCAAGAACTCAGTATCGAAGGAAGGCAGAAATCAAGTCATCGGAAACAAGAATGGACATGGATAATGCATTTGACAAAATGATCAAATTGTGGATTCATATGCTTTTCATCAAAATATTTTAAACTAGATTGGAGATAAAAACTGAGGACTAATGAAGAATCAGAAGTATTTGAAAGTACATGGCGAATGTCTGACAAAGAACCCTTTCCAAGGGAAGCCGATGTGCCTGTGAAATCAAGCACATCATCTATCAACTGAAACGCCAATCCCTACAAAAGAGGAAAGGGGGTCAGATTGTGCTGTCCAGAAAAAAATAAATTCACAAACATTCACAATAAACAAGGACTGGTATATAAAAAGATATCAGCTGAAATGTTGCTCCGATGCCAGATAAAATGAAGGGCACATCTTAAAGGCTAAATGCAATATCTTTCTTTCTGTAAAGACTCGGTATTTAAAAGTGTAACATGTACTTAAAAATGAAAACCCAAGTATACAAACCAGATTTTTTCCATAGTCAAAAGCAAGCATTGCAACTTCTGCTGTTTGGCCAGCTAGGATGGCTATTGCCTTGCAACTATTTGAAATCAATGATGCTGTCTTGTAATATGTCTTCTGCATATAATATTCCATACTGAAAATATAAACGATTGTTAGAAATCCAACAAACGCGTCCAAGACTTGCCCTTAATTATGTATTCGTGCAAGAGAAAATCAAATAAACTTTACTATCTATCTAACTTTTGCCATAAGTAATTCAGATATAGTGGTACAAATTATTTAGAATGAATATAAACTTCCCACGTACAGGTCCTGTGTACAGAGACCATAGAAGCATAGTCGTCACAAATATAACGCATACCTACACCGCTGATCTGCTGTCGTACTCATTTGCATGGTCTCTCCTGTTACAAGATGTTCTACAACTTTTGCCAACAAAGATACAACCTGCAGAAGTACAGTCCTTAGGTAAATATAAGGTGTTAAGTCCATAACTATTTTCCTCAACTTTATATTTTTACTATACAAAATATCAGCCACATGCCTTGGGTCTTACCTCTGTGTTTTGCAGAGAAGCCAAAGCAACACAAGCCCTAGAAAGCAAAAAATCCCCAGCCAACACTGCCAACTGCATCAAAAGTTACAAAAAGAAGGGTAAACTACCAAAATCGCCCCGAATTTTGAAAACGCTGACAATTACACCTCTTACTTTAGTTAACGTTAAAAATGTCCTCAAAATACTTTAAAACGCAACAAAAATACCTAAGGTTAAATATATACTCTCAAAATGTGCATTAGAGATCAGATTTTGATGCAGCGTTTTGCAAGGATGATTAGAAACACGAAACATTTTTATCCTTAAAATTTGGAGATTTTATGCTATGTATATTTTTTTGCGAATTTTTTTTTTTTTTGTTAATGGCCAACAGTACCTTTAAAAAATGAAAAAAAATCTAGAGATTGAATTTTGATACCTTTTTTGTATGTACTTTATAAATAATTTATCCGAAAATTCATACAAAATTTTGGTTCAAATACATAAGCGAGCGGTTTGCCAAATATAAAAGTCGTTTTCCACTTATAAAAAAAATAATATTCTTTTTGGTTATTTTGTCGCGTTTTATAACATTTTGAGGATATTTTTGTCATTATCAAAGGTGGAGGGTATTTTTGTTAGTGCTTTCAAAAATGGGGAGAAATTTTGGTAGTTTCCCCTAAAAAGAATATAGAAAAGCAACCATCTCAGAGAAGTTGTATCAACTATGGAAATATCATTAAACATTTGAGAACAGATCGAAAATACTAAGCAGGTAATATGAACACAACTTAATATACCTTATTGCCCATTACAAAATTTAATGAACCAATACCACGCCTGGTGTCTGCATCATCCAGAACATCATCATGAAGAAGACTAGCCACCTGTGGCAAATTATAACACCATTAGTTTGGCAGAAATCCACCCCCAACTCCCAAAACAAATAAATAACTTAACATTACGAATAAATAAAACAAGCAAAAGACAGAGTCAAATTGCAACAAAACAACTAGTTAATATCACTGGGTACTCTCCCCAAAGACTTAAGCAACACTAACTCATTCATAGTAGAGGTGGCAGGAGGCAGCTATTTTAGTAGACAGAAGTCCACAAAAGGTAATTTTATTGTCTTATTAAGGGAAAATAGAAAGACCAGGAAACATGATCATGTATGGCTTGAATGAAAAGTTTTTGCTATAGATATTAAAAAAACAGTAATTAATGGATAAAGTGATTAAACCAAAATGGATGGAGATGTAAATAAAATAAAATTCATGCTGGATGGACAAAATGGAGGTATGCTATCAAAGTTGTTTGAGATTATTTCTTTTAAAAAAAATAAAAAATTCCCACTAAAGCTTAAGGATAGATTTTACTCCACAACTGTCTAATCATTGCTATATGGGAGTTAAGATTGTTCGGTAAAAATTGAACAAGAAAATAAACTACACAGTAGCTATGTGACAGAGATGAGGATGTTGCATTGGATGTGTGCCTGGGTGGGCATACTAGAAGACGAAGAGATAAGATTTGGAATGAATGCGTGATAAAAAAAGTTGGGGTTGCACATATTGTTAAAAAGATGGTACAATCTCAGCTTAGGTGATTTGGATATGTGCAAAGGAGACCTACAGATACCAGAAAAAGGAGACTGGATGGATGAAAGAGGAGGAAGACCTAACTGTGGTGAAATTATTAAAAGATAATTAGATTATAAATGGTGTAAATTGATATATGGTTCACAACAAAACACTATGGTATTGTGTAATCCCTATAGCCAACTCAACCTTGTGGGGAAAAAAAGGCTGAGTTGTTTTTCTTGTTGTTTATGCATTATCTTATGGTCACACTTATCTTTCAATACTTTTCACACATGGCTAAACCTAGAACACATTCATAAAATTATCTCGCACTCAGCCTAAAAAAATGAATTTTCCCTTAAAACAACTGTAACCTGCGGGCAGAGATCATAAACACAATTCCATGCTTTGTGCAAACTTAAGTATAAGACATTTCTTCTTCCAATTCTGCCTACAAATTAATGAGCTTAATAAGTTCTGATTTATCTATTTTATATTTCATAGGAATTCCATCATACAATCATAAGCCAAAGAAACAATATAGATCAATAACCAACTACCATGTAAGTTCTATTTATTCATAAGAGAATCAACACTGTCAAGAAAGTATCATTTATTTAATACAGCACATTTTCTGAAGGACTCACATGGATCATCTCTGTTATTTCAGCTATGCATTGCTGTCTTGTGCGTAGATCTGTCGCAACACTGCCTCCTTGGTCGAAATGATGAGGTGGCTTGGGTGTTGATAGATTTAATGCTGTTGACATTAACAATAAAACCTGCAGAGATATACATACATCAACCATACCCTGTATATGAAAGCATCAAGGACAACAGAAACATGTTGATGCCAAATCCACTTTCCACATAAAATTGATAAAGTAAAATATGGCAATAATGCATCTAGATACTTAGAAATACTAAAACAAGGAAAAATTGGAGTTTTAGTTTGTAAAACCCGTCCATCGCACAGTCTGAACATTTAGGTTTCCCAAATATTTCCAAATTCCAATATTATAAAACATAGAAGAAAACATTTTTGGATAAGAGAATAACCATTAGATCAGATTACACTTAAAACTATTCTTACAGTTGGACGAAATCTTTTTCCTTCCACCCCCATTCTGAAGAAGTATTCAGCACTTGAGGCAAGCTTAGGAACCTGTCATATTCAATTTCACCATGAGCTACACCTGACTTTAAACAGAAATAAGTTTTGAAATTTTTTGTTACTTCCAAGCATTTGCATTAAAAGTAAATAAAAAACTTACAAACAACTTAATACCTCAGCAACTACCATCGCTCGCAAGTTGTTAGCAACAAGTGAGAGTTCATCAGCAACCATGGAAAATGGATCAAGTTCATCCTGACAAGTAACAACAGTACATATGTCTCAATAGAAGATTAGGAATGTGAAAATCATTGAGAAATGTAAGATTGAAGAGACATTCCCAATTAAATTCTTAAAAGGTATGATGAATAAGTTAATCTCTACTAGTCGAACTAGTTTAAGCTTCTCTGGAGAACATCTACAAATAATGTAGCAACTCAAACAGATTTTTTGAATTCTGTTCTGCAATGTAAAAGCTTCTATGTAAAGAAAGTGAAATATGATATAGCTTTAAAACTATAAGAAATGGGATTCAGAGCAGTATAGCAGTGTGCATAAATTAACTAACCTCAGAAATGGAGTGGCTTTGTTGATGGATTTTATATCTGCTACTATGCAATGCTGGCAGACCCTTTGTAAAAACAAAACTTCTGACCTGCATCTCACAATTAAAGCATTAGTAAAGTAGATTTCTCCAATTACTCTGTTAATCAACCAAGTTTCAATAGCATCAATCTTCCTCAGCCATAATATTCTAAAACTAGCACAAACTGTAACCACTTAAAATAAATCTCCATAATTGGTAAATTCAAAATTCCTTCTCGTTAACATAACTATTTTCAGCTAGGTATTCATTTTTTCTTTAAATCGCAATCATTTCCCCTTACTTCACAATTTAAAAAGAAGCATTAAATAAATTCACTGGTCTAACCCGCCACTTACCCTGACTCCTGTAGCAAGAACCACTATTCATGATTTGCTTCATATCAATTTCAAACTAGTGAACAAATATGAACCTACAATAATCATCTAGGTATGAAGTGCCTAATCCATCTTATATTGGAAGTAATAATTTAATCATTAGAGTATTGCGATTTTGAAACCAAACATTGTGGAAGCACTATGATTATGCTTATTGATAATAATAGAAAATTCAGAAAACATAAACCGATTCCAAATTTACACGTGGCTCCAATCGTTCCAATGAGTTGATTCAAAGGAATTAACTACTTTTAGATCCTAATTACAAACTCGAAGCAAAGTCGAAAGCAGGAAAAAGACATTTACCTTTTCAGTAGAGCCCATAGACGAGTGGTGTTTGTGAGAAGCAAGAAATTGGAGACTATGGAACCGACTTCCATTGAAGCTACCGCCGCCTCTGAGATTTCTCGAAATCCGTGACAGTCCGCGATAAAACGACATCCTATTGGAAGAAAGGGCAGTTGAAGTTAACAGTCAAAAGAGAGAGGCAGAGAGCACACACGACCGCCCTTGTTAGTTACTGGTGGATGCCGGCTGACCTAAGGTTGATGTAGGCGGCACGGAAATGGAACACGGACGTCGGCGTGGCCGGCGAGAAAGGCCGCCGTAAGATTTAGGTAGCGGCGCGTTCCGCACAAAAGAAAAGGGAGGAGTCGCGAGATGGATTGGGGAGAAGAGAAGAGCACACAGCAGCTACCGGCAGGAGAAGAATTAGTCTCTGGTCTCTGATGGTGTGTGAAGTTATGAACCTCACAGTTATTTGGAGTTTTACTTTCTTTCTTTCTTTCTTTCTTTTTTCCTGTGTTTCTAACTAAAATCACAATAACAATAATAAGGATTTTAATTTTGAAGAGTTGAGAGACCATCTAAAATATTTTACATAATTATTTAATTATATTTATTTAAATAATTATTTTATTATATATATATATATATTAAAATTAACTATTAAAATTATAATTTAATTTATTTTTATTATATATTTATTTTAATAGTTAATTTTAATATTTTAAATATATACAAAACTGTTTTTGAATCAAAATTAAATTTAATAATACATAAATAAATTTATGTTATTGTAGTAGTCATTACATTTAAATATTTTTTAAAAAATACAATTATATAAAATATTTTATATAATAATTTAATTATATTTATTTAAATAATTATTTTTATTAATATAACGTTACATAATTAAATATATATATAATTTTTTATCAAATTATACTTAATAATGTAAAAATGAATTTATGTTATTATAGTAATCATTTCACTTAAATATTTTTAAGTAAGTCTGATCATTTCTAACTCTCTTATTTTATTTTTTTCATTAACGTGCCTTTTTCTTATATTTTTTAATATTATTTCTTGTTGAAACTGTTTAAAATTTAAATCATTCTTTTGTTCTCATTTTTTCACTCTTTTGATCTAAATTTTCAATCCAAATTTTTAGTTTAGCTACCCTCGCTCTGATTTTTGTTTTCCATTGAGAATCCCTGTTTGCACACTCTATTACTTCTTCCAAATACACTATTCTCTAATTATTTTTCAAGCCAATTCTTCTCAATAGATTTTATTCTATTTTTCATTGCCATCAGTGTTCTTATTTTGTTTCTAATAATAAATTCAAAAATACTACGTTAAAATATAGAGGTGGATGCGGATCGGATTTGATATAGTCAAAATTTTGATTCGATCTGCACTAAAATTATCAAATCGGATCGGATCCAATATCCACAGTTTTTAAGTTTGGATCCGATCCGTACATCGGACCGAATATATCTGTAAAATGCAAAAACATTTTAAAAAATTTATTTTTATTAAAAAATTATAAAATTCATTTTTTTATTTTTTTTAAATATATTTACTTTTAAAATAATATTGAACATATTTTTTTAAATAATAAATTAAAATAATACAACATATATGATAATTATTAGTTGAAATAAAATATAGAAAGAATATTTATTTATTTATTTTTTATTTTTGTAAATACGCGGATATACAGATACCTATAGAAAACCCACAATCCGATTCTATTAGTGTGAGAATTGGATCTGATCCGATAACTTTACAGATCAAATCTATATCCACAATTTTTGATTCGGATTCGGATAAACGTTGTAGATATGTAATCCAATCCATGAACACGTCCCTGTTAAAATATATAAACTAAATGGATTTGGATCCTCTAAAGTTTGAATTTCGCTTTAGAGAATAAAGTGTAATCTTCTACCCTTGAATAGTCTCTTTCATATTTATTTTTGGTCCCACCTATAAAATCAATGGTGAGAAATCACACTTTACTCTTTAAAGTGAAATTCAAACTTTAGAGAATTCAAATCCAAACTAAATGGCTTCCTTGTCTAGTACTTGTCTAATATTTGTGTTCCAATAACAACAACAATTAGGCATTTCAAGATCTAATTAAGTACTTTGCGCTCTTAATTTTCAGGAATCAGAAAATACATCTGGATGACAGGATGAGTGTTAAAATATTTTGACTTCATGCTTTTGTTAGAGAAAAAAAGAGAATCATGCAGTTAGGCAAGGTATAAATAAATAGGAGCTTCTGTAGTGGTCAAGTGTTTAAGGTGGCTAAATAGTGGGAATTTGTAGTTGATTTATTGTTAAGAAAAAATAATTTATTTTAAGTAAATAAATATAAGATAATATTATTATTAATTTATGAAACTATATTCAATATATTAGGAGAAGCTTCTAATTCACTAGTAAAAAAACAATTTTTATTCAAAATTTGAATTAAGCTTGAATTATAGGACGTGCTATATGCAGGAGCAGTTATCAACATGGAGCATTAAAATAGGGTACATGACAGTCGTCAAGAAAATAAGTGTGGGAACAGTTACGAGTGCAATTCAAAATTTCTGCAAGTGGTGTACAAAAAGTAACTGTTAGCTGATATTAGGCTAGTCTATAAATAGAGCTTTAGAAAAACATTGTAATCAGTTCAGTTCTTCTTGGAAAACACTTGGAGACTCAAAAATGCTCTCAACCTCCCTGGTATCACAGAGTAAAATTGAGAATCTGAAGTAATTCCTCTGAACTCAAACACTTGTAATTTGTTTCTTTCCAGTTTTTATTAATAAAATTCCTCTACTTTTACTTGTTATTCTCTTTTACGTTCATGTTTCTTCCTTCATCTTCTTTTTAATTTCCTGTTTGTTACAATTTCTGCAATTTATTTCACCACTGGAACCTTGCATTTATATGTTTATTTGTTACTTTTATCCCTTTTAATTTTATTTGACGTTACAATTGTGACATTGAAACACCCACATTTTATTTTAAACATTAACAAAAATTTAAGTAAAACAAATTGGCACGTCCAGTGGGATCTTGTCAATAGATTGTAGTTTGTCAAAAGAAAAATCAAGAGTTTTGAATTTGCATGTGGTTGCGCAGTGGTAAGTTCGTACGTCCAGAGCCAAGGAAATCAGCGTTAATTGACATGTCAAATACTTCCTGCAGCATCTTCTACTTTCAGTGATGAGATTAGAGGAAATGAATGCGAAAATTCTCCCGTGATTTCAAACGCAGAGCCTACCTTACTGTCAGTGAGGCATGATGGCGTTGGCCATGCCTTTCCAGGATTAAATGCAACTCACATAAATACCATAGGGTGGCCACCTTATGGTTTGTCATCGGCGTATGTCCCCCCATGATGACACAAGGATTGCCTGTGCCTCTCTACTCAACTTTTCAAAATCTTCTTTATCAAAATTCATATGGCATGTCAAGTGTACTTATTTTTGGGGTGTCAGGTTCACACATATCACAACAAAATTTTTCACATGCTATTAACACAGGAAATAACAACGCATATAACTATACTACACCTACTGCTACTAGGGTAGAAAATTCTAGGCCTGTGTTTTCTGACAGGTCAAGAGCAATGCCTGTTAATCAATCTAGTCAAACTGTCGAATCTTTAGCAAACATTAGGCAACAGATGGGTGAAAGCTACCCTGATCTAGTAAACATGTTAACTCATCAAATGGTGACTGTTTTGAGTCTTTTCTTAAAAAACACAAATACTAGAATTGAACAGTTAAATAGACAAGTTAATAGAATTGCTACTGTGGTAAATTCAGAAGAAAATGACAACTATGGTTTAGGATTCAATGATGTCAACCAAAATGATGGAGCAATTTTTAATTATAATGTTCATATGTCTAGACATGGTCAAAATGCTGATAATATGTTAGAAAGACTTGGGCAAAATAATATTGGGGGGCAAGATGTCAATCAAGTGATTGAACAAATTCTAAAAAGATTGGGATTTAGTGTTGGATGTACAAATCAACCTCAGTTTATGTCTCCTTTTCCTAAATTTATCCAACAAACTGAATTACCAGAGAGATGGAAGTTTCCTAAGTCATTAACTATATTTTCTGAGGAAGATAAAAAATGGTCAGTAAAGCACATTGCTAGCTATACTGTCAAAATCAATGAAGTGGCATCAAATGAGTATTTAAATATGAAATTCTTTCCCTCCTCATTAACAAGAAATGCCTTTATATGGTTTTCTAATCTAAAGCCAAATTTGATTCACTCTTGGAGGCAATTAGAAAAAGGTTTTCATATATAATTTTTTTGTAGCGAATTAAGAATTAGTTTAAGTGATTTATTCTCCATCAAATGTAATGTCGGAGAATCAATTGATAAGTATTTGTCTAGATTCAAAAACATGAGAAATAGATGCTGTACTCCAGTTCCAGACTCTGAAATTGTCAAAATTGTCATAAATGGATTAGAATTTGGAATTAGAAAGAAATTTGTAAATCAACCAAAGTTCAAAAAACAGGACCGATCATCGAACCGCTCTAGCTACTGGTTCATTGGTTCACTGGTCCAACCGATCTAACCAGTGGTTCAATCGAAAAAACCGTTTTAGAATAAAATAATAAATAAATTATAAATAAACATCCTAAAATATAATTATAGTTTAATATATATCTTAAAATATCTTCCAAACTTATACCATGAAACTCGGCCAAATAATAATCTCCTTAACTAAGAGCAATTAAGAAATCACTAGGAGACCAACAATAACAAACCAACCAATTATAGCAGTTCATAACCCCCATGCAATATATTAGAGCCAGTGAAATGGTTACCTTTTATTTTTTACCCCCATTATGCTTGTAAAGAATATGGTAGTATGGTACATTACATTAATAATAACATTATGAAACCCAAAGTTCCTACATGAATTCCTTATGACCACCAGCCAACAATTTAACAAGAACAACAACAGAGAGCCTCATCCCACTAAATGGGATCCATTACATAGATCAAATAACAACATTACATCCTATATGTACTTAGCACATTTAACATACCCCCGAAACTTAGGAAAAAATTAGCACTATAAGATTAATATTAAGACTTGAATGAATAACTTCAAAAACTATTTTTCATGTGATATATAGCTCAAAGATATGTGAAGCTCAAAACAATATCTAAAATTATTTTATACAACACAATCTCTGAAATTAAGGAACTCTTTATTTGGGCAAAAAAAATCTAACCATAACAGGTGCAGCTTGAATTTCTGAATCAAAAATTTCATGCAATGCTTGCTCACTTTTCCCAAAATACTGGGTAACAATTTCAGGTCCATTTATTTGGAAAAAATTATCCCAATATCATGAGCACATAATTGAGCCAATGAAATCTTTCCTGTACCAGGTGGACCATGTAGAAGGACTCCTCTTGTGATACGTAAACCAAATCATGAAGACAATCACCATCTAAGCATAATTAAGTCACAACACAGTGAATAACAAACACAAAACAACAGCAATTGAATTTCCAGCAGCACATCACTTCACAAAGAAAGCATAAAACACAAAACATCAGCACAACAAAAAACAGTCAAGTAAAAGTGTAAAACACAACACAGCAGAACATCAGTAATCATGATCAATAATCAAAAGACATTCAATAATCAATTATCATAAGACCTTTAATAATTAGCGAAATCACAACACACAAAACAGGAACAGAACAGAACCAGAGCTCATCAGTAATCAAATAATCATTCAAAAAAATTAACATAAAACAATCAAATAATCAGTAATAAAAGAAGAGAGCAGGGGTTGGAGATTTTTAGAATGGCACGAGAGAGCAGCCCTGCGTGCGATGGACGACGGCAATGGCTCGACGGACAGACGAACAGCGGCTGAGTCTAGGGTTTTTAACTTTTTCTTTGGTTGAGAGGACTTGAGTTCTGGAGAGTGGAGAAGGAGAGAAGGGGGAAGGGGCTCTCAGCGCTACCGAAGCTTTGTTTTTTTTTTTTTTTTGAGTTGTAAACAAAACGGTGACGAGTCGACGACGAGCTGCTCCAAGGCTCGAACAGACTTGAAGAAAAACTAGAAATGGAACAAAAATTAAAGAAGAAGACCAAAGTGAAAATGAAGAAGAGAAGCCACTAACATGGGTCCGTGCCGAGAAGCCAGCGAAGATGAAGAGCCGAAGAGGAGCTGGGTTAGGCGGCGACGCTGAGTAGCTGAGTTAGGCGGCGACGATGGAGGGCTAGGCGGAGGACAACGCGGCTAGGGTTTCTTTCATTCAGAGTTCTATAGAACATGGATGAATGAATGATTGGGGGAAGAGGGGGGTTGGGTCACGAAACGAGTGGATCACTGGGTCGGTGGATCCGTTTCTTTTTTCATTTTTTTTTACAAAGTTTAAAAACGGCGCCATTTTATCCGAACCGGCCGGTTACCGATCCGGTCCAACCGGCCAATTTTTGGCCGGTTTGATGATTTTCTACCGGTTTTCCTTCGAACGGTTATAAAAGGAGGACCGAACCGGTTACACTACCGGTTTCTGGTTGAACCGGTTCGACCGACCAGTCCGGTCCGATTTTTAGAACCTTGAAATCAACACTATCATGACATGACTCAACTTACTGAATATGTTAGACAAATTGAACAGTTAAAAGCTGAGAAAGAAGCAAAGTATAAAGAGATGATAAAAGAGAGATTGAATATTCATCAAATATCTCATTAAATAAGCCATATAGAGGATGATCAAAAAGAAATTTCTGAAGTATAAGATGAATAACTTATCTGCAAATAAGGGTTTGATTTTGATAAACAAAAAATATGATAAAAAATGATCTCATCTTCTTTGTTTTTTATTGGTTTTCATTTTTTTTCTTTCATTCTGATCTTTACTTTTTCTTTTCTCTCTTCTTGCTCTGTTTCTCTATCTCTTTTTCTTTTTTATTCATCCTAATCGTCTTTGCCTTCTCTTTCTCATTTTTCTTATCTTTTAAATTTCTATTTCTTTCTTGTCTTTTAGTTCTAACTTTTATTTACCTTGTTATGGTCTTATTTAAAAAAAAAAGAGGCATCAAGTTTAAAATTTGGGACAAAAATAATCTCTCATTGACATTTGGGTATGTACTCCATAAATACAAAAGCCTAATTGACTTAGAAATTATGTTGAGTCTATTAGTGTTTGGAGTCAAAACTATTAAAATGTTAGTGTGGAGATTTTATAGGATTAGAAATTTTATCAAATTTAATTGACACCTAGAGTTTAACATATGAAAGAAAGGACTTCACGAAGTTAAGTTTCTGTTACTTCTAAAGTTAGAAAAATTGTGTCAATTAAAACAATGAAAGTGTGTGTCAAAAAACTCTTAACTGAAACATTAAAGGTCAAAACAAAGATCAATTGATACACATTTAATGTGTCAAAATTAGAACAGATATCATTTGATACACCTAAAAATTTCATACAAAAGAATAGATCCCATTGACAGTTCAACTATTAATGTGAAAATTTTATAAACTTAAAAATTCTGTTAAGTCTATTACTAGTAGGCATTTAATCTGTCAAGCAGATGTGTCTAAAATATCAATTGACTCTCAATATCAAAAATAAGAAAAATGTCAATAAACAACTAAGTTTTCTCACTTTCAATCATTGCATATCTTCAAGTGAGAAATCTTGAAGGGCATCTTGTTAGGCAAAAAATTATTATCACTTAAGAAAAAAATAATTTGTTTTAAGTAAATAAATATAAGATAATATTATTATTAACTTATGAAACCAGATTCAATATATCAGGGAAAGCTTTTAATTCACTAGCAAAGAAGCAATTTTTATTCAAAATTTGAATTAAGCCTGAATTATTGGACGTGCGATATGCAGGAGCAGTTATCAACATGGAGTGTCCAAATAGGGTACATGACGGTCATCAAGGAAACAAGTGCGGGAACAGTTACGAGTGCAATTCAAAATTTCGCAAGTGGTGTACAAAAAGTAACTGTCAGCTGACATTAGGCTAGTCTATAAATAAAATTTTAGGAAAACATTGTAATCAGTTCGGTTCTTCTTGAAAAATACTTAGAGACTCAAAAACGCTCTCGGCCTCCCTGGTATCACAGAGTAAAACTGAGAATCTTAAGTAATTCCTCTAAAGTCTGAACTCAAACTTGTACTTTTTTTTCTATTTTTAATCAAAGTTCTTTACTTTTTATTTATTCTTCTTAATCTTCTTCTTTCTTTCTCTTTTAATTTCTGCATTTTACTTTGTTTTCGGCACCTTGCATATTTTCTTTTCATCTTTAATTTTACTTTCGAAACTACAATTGAGACCTTGAGATACCCACAAAAGGAGTCGTTTCCGCTCCTTAAATTAAGATTGTGAAACAAAACTCGAAAATTGTTGATTTGTTTATTGTTAACAATGGAACAAAAATTTGAATAAAACACTTATATTATGAAATACAGTAAATTCACTAATGACAGTAAAACTAATAACAGTTGATAATAGTAATAGAGGATGAGATCAGAAATTTAAAATTTTGATTTGGAAAAAAAATTATTGAAGAAAATTAAAAAAATTTGAAAAATATAGTCAGAGTTTCAACAGGGAATTTAGTTGAATGTAAGTTTAGTGAGTCGGATTGAGTGGTTTTTCTTGAAGGCTCTTGGTCTCACTTTGTGGCCGGCGGTCATCTTCGGAGGTGAAATCCAGGACAAGCGTCCGTGAGTCATTGGCGGCGTACCTGTTAAGCGTAGATCGGAAAAGGTTGTGTGCGTGGATTCGGCTATCAAGGTGTCGGAAGCGGCTTGGAGGAAGGGGTTAATAGGCGCTATATTCAAAGGTATGTTATCATCATTTCTGTCTTTGTCCCCGTTGTTCTTGTTGAGCTCTTTGTTTTTTTTGTTAGTATCTTGGATAAGTATAGATCTTGGAGGCATGCTACTTGGTCATCTTTGGATTATTATTGAAACTTTCATGAAAGTGTCCAACCTCTTTTGGATTCTTAATTTTGTGAATAACAATGTAATATAGGTTTTGTATCCCTTATGTTCTGCTTGTGGATTTACTATTTTATTTTTGCATTACATAGTAAGAAAGAAATCTGTGTCATAACTTGTTGTAGCGAAAAAATATCTTGCCTCAAAATTGTGGGACCAGCCAAGACAACATTTCTACATGATGAAGGGAGCTTCGACGATCATAAACTACAAAGGACAGTTGGTGAACTCAACAATTCAGCATGACTAATAAAGTCCAAACATCTTTGGTGTCTAGTGCTTATGCCAGAAGCTCTAGATCATTATATTTATACGTTTAATGAGTAAAAAACTTTATGTATACCTTTAATTTGACTTGCAGAGATTGTTCGTCTTTTTATTGTACAAGACCATATGTGGTTTGATTCTTCCAAATGGTTTAGGAGAATTCACAAATGTTATGGTTGTGGACATATCCTATAGAACTCTCATGTTCTAATTCCTTATTTATATTGGTTAAGCTAACATGAAGATTGATTCTTATAGTTATTTTGTCACAAATTTAGTTGAATTAAGCCACAACTATAGTTAATTTTAAGGGAGAGGTTTGGTAATTTTACCTGTAAATTAGTTCTCAGACATAATTGAATGTGTTAACTCGGGTTGATATTTGATAATGATGAGGGTCGGATGCTTTATTTATTTATTGGAGGGTGAGGTAGAAATAAAATGGATCTTGATAAACGTTAGTCTCTGATAAATTTATGAAAAAACTGCAGTTTTACTCTGCATCAATATCTTTTTCCGATATGAAGTTGAAATAGTAGATTAATCTTCTATTTTTTTTTCCTCCTTAGTTCATTGCTGTCATTGTTGTAGAGTAGCTTATGCCTGATGTTGGAAAAATTTATTGCTTATGATAGTGGGTATGTGTCCCTTTTTTTTCCTGATTAAATATGCTAGACTGTTTGTTTAGGTGAATTTCTAAAAAATTATTTTTTTTAAAAGATCTTATAAAAAAGAAAAAGTAATTTTATGTTTGAAAATTTCATACAAAAAAAATCTTTTTATCTATTAATTATGTTTGTATATAACAATATAAAAATATTTTTTGTTTATTTATTATGTAAAAAACATCTTTTTTAAGAAAAAAAATCTTTTAGAAAAAGATGTAAATTGTAGTTTTTCAAAAAAAATATTTTTTTATTTTTCTAATACTTTTATTTTTATTACTAAAAATTTATCAAACACATTAAAAAATAAAAAAAATCTTTTTTTATCAAAATAATAACACCCAAACAAATATAAAATGGCATTTATATATGCAAAAAGCTGAAATTTTTATGTTTTACTAATAAAAATAGTCTTCAGGGTCCTAAGTTAGCACTTAGCACTATTATCAAGTTATATATATCTATTATCTGAAATAATTTACTTTCTATATCATTAATAGAGAAAAGTTTTTTTTCTTGTTAAAATTATTTGAAATTTCTGAGAAATTAAATAATTCAATTAACTGTCAAGACTCAAAAATGTTTTTGGACCATGAATTTCAGGTGAAATTAGTATTTTTTTATAATAGATTTTGTTACGGCCTGGCCCGGGATCCCCGCGGGTCAACCCGACCCGAGCTCCACCCGGCCCGGTCACGCGGCCTTCAACCGACCCGGACACGCGTCCCGTACGGCTCACACGTAGCTATAGGACAGCGTCCTTGGGGATATGGGCCTGACCTCCTGAGGGGGCCCACTACTGGCATGTATATAAGGGGAAGATTGGCTCTTCCCCCGAGGTACGTCATATCCTTTCACCTCATTATTCTGCCCGCCTGCACATCGCTGACTTGAGCGTCGGAGTGTCTTTGCAGGTGGCAACCCCCCCTTATCCTCTCTCCAGGACAAGTGCTCGGCTACTCGGCGGACCCGCAACCTGTGCGACCAAAGCTAAGGCGTCCTCACCCCTACACCAGCTCACCCGATCTGTCCGGAACCCGACAACCGAACATTGGCGCCGTCTGTAGGGACATCCTGCCTAAATGGAAGTCGTGCTGGGTCCCGGCGACCAAGCCCGAGCAGCCGGAGCGGAGGGGGCAGCCTCCGTCGCCTCACTAAAGGGACGGCGGAGGTCCCCCCAACGACACACGAGAACACGACCGTTTGGGGGAACGGGCGGCGACAGCGCCATAATAATGCAGGAGCTACGCCACAGAGTCCAGAACCTAGAACGACAGCTAGCCGACCGGGAGCGGGAGGGACGGTCTACCGATCCCAGCTATACCCCGTCTCCCGGGAGTGAGGAGGAAGACTCTCACAGAAGCCGCCCGCGGCGTACATCTGCATCCCGGACGGAAGCGGAGAGCACGCGGGAGGAGTCACCCATAATGAGAAGGCGAAATGACACGATCATCTACTCCCGCGGCAGAACAACCCGCCGAGCGGCGAGAGGTCGCGAGGACGGGGAAGGGAGATATGAGAGAACACGACAACCTGTAATAATGGGCGTCACCCCGTTCCACCGATCTATCCTCGAGGTCCGGTTGCCGAAACACTTCGACAAACCAACGGACATGAGGTATGACGGAACTCAAGACCCCCTAGAACACCTCACGGCCTTCGAGGCCAGGATGAATCTAGAGGGAGTGGGGGACGAAGTAAGATGCCGCGCCTTCCTGGTGACCCTAGCAGGGCCAGCGATCAGATGGTTTAACGGCCTCCCTCAAGGCTCCATCTACAGTTTCTCGGACATCAGCCGTGCATTCCTGGCCCAATTTACAACGCGGATAGCAAAGGCCAAGCACCCTATCAACCTTTTAGGGATAACCCAGAGACAAGGAGAGCCGACCAGGAGGTACTTAGATCGGTTCAACGACGAATGCTTGGAAATCGACGGCTTAACCGACTCCGTGGCCAGTCTCTGCCTGACAAACGGCCTCCTCAACGAGAACTTCCGAAAACACCTTACCACGAAACCGGTTTGGACAATGCATGAAATCCAGACGGTGGCCAAGAAGTACATAAACGACGAAGAAGTCAGCCGAGTCGTGGCTGCCAATAAGCGGCAGCCCGGTTACGGTCAGGCTCGGCAACAAGGTAACGAGGAAAGAGCAAAAGAAAAAGTTAGGGAGGAGGCAACAAACAAGGCACCTAGACCGTTCCCTCGAGTCGGGAAATTTACAAACTACACTCCACTCGCCCTCCCCATCGTGGAAGTCTATCAGCAAATAGCTGAGAAGGGGATTCTTCCGAAGCCCCGACCACTTAAGGACCGAACGGGAGGAAACAAGAACCTTTATTGTGATTATCATAAGGGTTATGGCCATCAAACGCAAGACTGTTTCGACCTGAAGAATGCACTAGAACAAGCGATAAGGGAAGGAAAGCTGGCAGCTTTCTCCCACCTCATCAGGGAACCGAGAAGACGTTATCGCGATCAAAACGAGGAAGGCAAAACCCCACCGGCCAAGCGGCGACAAGAACCCGAAGACAGAGACCACGGCCTCACTGTGATAAACGTGGTAACGGCAAAAAACGCCGCGCCAAAATCCCGATCGGCACACAAGAAAGACGCTAAGGTTCTGACGATCTCAACCCCGCCGATGCAAAGCTCTAAAAAACCTCCATCCATTTCTTTCGGCCCAGAAGACCAATGGTTCAGCGACGCCCCGGAAAACCCCCCATGGTCATAACGGCCAGAGTGGGAACCGGCCTCGTCAAACGGATCCTTGTCGACACAGGAGCTGATTCAAATATCATGTTCCGCAACGTGTTCGACGCACTAGGGCTAAAGGATGCCGACCTGACGACTCACCAGCACGGGGTTATCGGGTTAGGCAACCACTTCATCAAACCGGACGGAGTCATATCCCTACCAATCTCGGTGGGGCAAATCCAAGGCCGAAGATCGGCGATGGCCGAGTTCGTAATCCTCCGAGACTCCACGGCCTACAACATCATCTTGGGAAGAAAAACAATCAACGATTTTGAAGCCATAATCAACACCAAGCTGCTAGTTATGAAGTTCGTTACCGATGACGGATCCATAGGCACCATAAAGGGAGACCTCGAGACGGCGGTCGCTTGTGACAACGCCAGCCTTTCCCTTCGAAAGAAGTCCAAGGAAGCATCCGGCGTGTTCCTAGCCAACCTTGATGCCAGAGTAGAGGACAAGCCGAGGCCAGAACCAGAAGGGGACCTGGAGAAGTTTAGAATCGGTGACGAAGAGGAAAAGTTCACATTCGTTAACAAGAACCTCCCACACGAGCTGAAGGAACCTTTGATTGAAATGATAAGGGCCAACAGGGACTTGTTCGCCTGGACACCAGCCGACATGCCGGGCATAGATCCAAAAATCATCTCACATCATCTAGCCGTCAAGGCGGAAGCACGCCCAGTGGCTCAACGAAGGAGAAAGATGTCGGCGGAGAGAGCAGAGGAGGTAGCTAAGCAAACGGCCAGCCTCCTAGAAGCAGGCTTCATACGGGAAGTGGACTACTCGACATGGCTCTCGAATGTGGTATTGGTGAGAAAACACAATGGCAGGTGGAGAATGTGCGTGGACTACTCTGACCTTAACAAAGCATGCCCCAAAGATTGCTTCCCCCTCCCCAACATAGATGCACTCGTCGACGCCGCGGCGGGATATCGGTATCTAAGTTTCATGGACGCCTACTCCGGTTACAATCAGATACCGATGCACCGTCCCGACGAAGACAAGACGGCGTTCATAACGCCAAGAGGAACTTTCTGCTATAAGGTAATGCCATTCGGCTTAAAAAATGCGGGGGCAACATATCAAAGGCTGATGAACAGGATATTCCACGACCTCATAGGGAAAACAGTTGAAGTTTACGTGGACGACATCCTGGCAAAAACAACACGACCTGACGACCTTTTGAACGACCTGGCAAGCGTATTCGCGTCCCTCCGTCAACACGGTATGCGGCTGAACCCCCTCAAGTGCGCCTTCGCCATGGAAGCCGGCAAGTTCCTGGGATTTATGATAACTCAGAGAGGGGTAGAAGCTAACCCGGAGAAATGCCAGGCAATACTCCAGATGAAGAGCCCGGGTTGCATCAAGGACGTTCAGAGGTTGGCAGGACGGCTGACCTCATTATCCCGGTTTCTCGGAGCTTCGGCGACAAAGGCCCTACCATTCTTTAACCTCATGAAGAAAGGGATGGCATTTGAGTGGACACCCGCATGTGAAGAAGCCTTTCAGCACTTCAAGGAAATCCTGGCAGCACCTCCCGTTCTCGGGAAGCCAAAGGACGGGGAACCACTATACCTATACCTCGCTATAACAAGCGAAGCCCTGGCCGCAGTTCTGGTACGGGAGGACGGGAAAGCTCAACAGCCAGTCTATTTCATAAGCAGGGCCCTGCAAGGGGCAGAATTAAGATATAGCAAGTTGGAAAAGCTAGCCTTGGCACTTCTAACTTCCTCGAGAAGGTTAAAACAGTACTTCCAGAGTCACCAAGTTGTCGTCAGAACGGACCAAGGGATCCGGCAAGTTCTCCAAAAACCCGATCTGGCGGGAAGAATGATGACTTGGTCCATCGAACTCTCCCAATACGACATACGGTACGAACCCCGGCAAGCCATCAAGGCGCAGGCCATGGCGGATTTCTTAGTTGAAGTGACGGGAGACCCAAGCGAAGAGGTGGGTACACGGTGGAAGCTCCATGTGGACGGAGCCTCCAACCAGACCTTCGGAGGTGCCGGGATCATCCTGGAAAGCCCGATTGGGGTTGTATACGAACAGTCGGTCAGATTCGAGTTTCCCATCTCGAACAACCAGGCAGAATATGAAGCCCTTATAGGAGGCTTAATCCTAGCTGCAGAAGTCGGCGCAAGAAGACTGGAAATATGCAGCGATTCCCAAGTCGTCACTTCCCAAGTAAACGGTAGCTACCAAGCCAAAGACCCCTTGCTACAGAAGTACTTGGAAAAGGTTAAGAGCTTGAGCCAAAAGTTCGAAGAGGTCACGGTCCACCACGTACCTAGAGAAAGGAACACACGGGCAGACCTCCTATCAAAGTTGGCCAGCACAAAGCCAGGGGAAGGAAACCGATCCCTCATCCAAAGCATGGCAAGAGAACCGGCAATCACATTGCACATGACAACCCTAGGTCTTTCCTGGCTAGACCCCATCACCAACTTCCTAGAACACGGCAAACTCCCTAGTGATGAAAAGGATGTGGCGAAATTGAGGAGGGAAGCGGCCAAATACGCCGTCATCCAAGGACAGCTGTTCAGGAAGGGGCTCAACCAGCCCCTACTGAAGTGCCTACGCCCCGACCAGACGGACTACGTCCTCAGAGAAGTCCATGAGGGCTGCTGTGGGCACCACATCGGAGGTAAGGCCTTAGCGAGGAAACTAATCCGAGCCGGATATTACTGGCCGTCGATGATGACGGATTCCAAGGAGTATGTCAAAAAATGCGTAAAGTGCCAACAGAATGCCAACTTTTCCAGGGCGTCGGCCTCCGAGTTAAGCTTGCTAACGACCTCCCGACCATTTTCTCAATGGGGAGTCGACCTCCTAGGGCCCTTCCCAGTCGGCCCTGGGCAAGTCAAGTACCTCATAGTCGCAATTGACTACTTCACCAAATGGATAGAAGCCGAACCACTAGCTAGCATATCCTCGTCCAATTGCAGGAAATTCATGTGGAGGCAGGTGATAACGCGATTCGGGATACCAGAAGTCGTCATCTCAGACAACGGCACGCAGTTTACTGACAAGAAGTTCACGGAATTTCTCAACGGCCTGGGTATAAGGCAAAGGTTCTCTTCGGTAGAACACCCTCAGACAAACGGACAAGTAGAGTCCGCCAACAAGGTCATCCTTTCGGGGCTAAAAAAGAGGTTGGACAATAAAAAGGGCGCTTGGGCCGACGAACACGCGGCGGTCCTCTGGTCCTACCGAACAACCGAACAATCCTCCACTAAGGAAACTCCTTTCCGACTAACGTACGGGGTAGACGCAGTAATACCCGTAGAAATCGGTGAGTCGAGCCCACGGCTGCTTTTGAAAGGAGTGGAGGAAGCCATAGAAAAAGACCTGATAGATGAAACCAGGGAAATGGCCCATCTGACAGAAACGGCGCTAAAACAAAGAATGGCTCTGCGCTACAACACCAAAGTGATCAAGAGGGAATTTGAGCCGAACGACCTCGTCTTGAGGCGAAATGATATCGGCCTACCGACCCCCGGAGAAGGCAAGCTGGCGGCGAACTGGGAAGGCCCCTACAGAATCAAAAAAGTGCTGGGAAAAGGAGCATTCAAGTTGGAAAGGCTTGACGGCAAAGAAGTCCCGAGAACGTGGAACGCGGACAACCTAAGAAGATTCTACTCCTAGAGAGTGGCCCGACAAGCCGACCAGGCTAGCTAAGTAGTCAATTTGCAAATTTAACTTTTGAACTTCTCATAGCGACTTACGAGTCCTTTACACGATTACCGAATAAGATATACTTGTGCAAATTTTCTCTCCTGTTTTGTCACTCAATTTTCCAGATAGACCACCCCATCACGACCAACGACGACGCACGTTCCCGGGACTGATCACCCCGGGAACCTGTCAACCACCATCGTAACGACTACGCGAAATACCGTGGGCCATTGATATATGACGACAATAAACCAAAAACGGTTAATAGAAACGGAAACACGACCAGACGAAAAAGGAAAAGTTTATCACGACAACGCGAGCAAACGATTAATACGGTCACTGATCACAAGCCAAAATAAAACGGCTAAAATCAAATTGTTCACAAGCCAAAACGGCAAAAACTAAAATCGTTCACAAGTCAAAACAAAACGGCTAGACAAAAACTCTAAACAGAAGATTCATTTCTTGGGGGCGTCGACGACTTTGCCATCCTGAATAACTTTGAGAACTCCAATCGCCGACGTATCGAACTCGGGAGCAATGACCTTGACCTGAGCTTTAAGAGCCTCCTCGGTCGCCAAAATTGCACCCTTCCCCTGCTTCACGACATCTTTGTACTTAGCCTTCCACGTTGCTAATTCGGGCTCCACGGCCTTCTTCTCCTTTTCCACCTCGGCCACCCGTTTCTGCGCCGCGCCGACCTGGCCCTCCAAAGCCATCTCACGTTCGACAAGACGAGAAACCGTGGCGTCCGAATCCTCTAACTTCTTCTCAACAGTGGCAGTCTTTTTCTCGGCAGCAGTGGCCTTCTTCTCGGCGGCGTCAAGTTTTTCATTTGACTGAGTCAACTGCTCCCGGAGAGTCTCGACTTCAGTTTTTAGTTCATTGTTAGCCTTCCCACTAGCTTCCAACCTCCTGCGGAGGGACTCCATCCCGGACAGCTCAAACTCGGCCTTCCGGGCTATCACGGCACCCCGCAGAAGGGTTCGGTACATCCACCTCGCCTGCCCGGCAAGGGAAGACTCATGGAAGTACTCCTCAGTACCAGGGATCAGCTGGGAATCTATGAAGTTCCCAGCATCAAAATTTCTCTCCATGACGGTAAGGACTCCCTCGGGACTGGAGGACATCTTCCTCTTCCTCTTGGGGTTAGGAACCTCCTCCACGCCATCATCGGTTTCAGGGGCAGACGTCGAACCCCCGGTGCCTACCACTTCACGGAAAGGAGAGGCATGAACCGTTTTCTCGCCTTCGACCTGGGCGGCTTGGGTCGAGGTCCCGGTCCCGTCAACTGCGGCCTCCTGCCCTGAAGTAGTTTTGTCCTCCGGAGGAATTGCAGACTTCTCAGTGGCAGATTTTTCATTATCCCCTTCGTCATCACTGGCGCAGAGGAAAGTTTGGAACAAGTTGGGAAGACCAGTCACCGACGCAGACATCTCCACTGCAGAAAAGTAAAGAAGGTCGGTTAATCGCCGCAGAATATCAATAAAAGTAAAAAGGTAAAGGGTGAAGTACAAGTTTCTCACAAATATAATTACGACCGGACTCCCGGTCACCCATAAGGAGGTGGGGATTCACTAGGTTCTTCCCAAAGACTGCCACCAGCACTTCGGCAATCTGCCTATCCACCGCCGACATGCCGTTATAGGTTACCTTAATGAAGGTATTGGACCCTGCCCCGAAACTCCAATAGGTCGGGATGAGCCGTACTCCCTCCAACGACAACCAAAAGGGGTGACGACCTTTAACAGGGCGGACCTTGAAATATTTGTCCTTAAACCCGTGGTAGGAATCTTCAAACAAACCAAAAATCCTCCGACCTTGGGCAGACCGGAAGGACATGAACCCCTTTTTGTGTTTCCCCTCCTTGGAAGGGTTTGTGAGGGTGAAAAAGAAGAGGAAAACATCTACAGACACCGGCAGTTCGAGGTATTCACAAACCATCTCAAAACAGCGGATCGAGACCCAACTGCGACGGCGACACGGAAATTCGACTTAAAAGCGCCATTTGGAAGGCTGAGAACGGGATACGAACGCCGACTTGGGTGAACATGGACTTGTAGAACCAAATCCAGTCGGCAACTCGGGGGTGGTGGAAGTTGATTTCATACAATCGCTCGTGAGGAGCCGGGACGAAAACGTCATAATTGGCTTCCTCGTCAGTCCCTCCACACAAGTACCCGGCTTGTCGGAACTCGGTAAGCTCCTCCTCGCCCATTTGGTTAGGCGAATCTTTCAAGTCGGAAACGACCCAAGCATATGGATCGTACGCCGCGGGGTTAACGGAAGCCCGGGAAACCGTGCGAGCCATACCTACATGGGGGGACCATCCAGTCAGTCTAAGAGATCGGTTGCTCAGGCCGAATACAGACACTACCCCCACGACTTCCCGACCAAGGCCAATCAAGACTAAATCACGAAAAGAACGATAAAAGCCTACCCTGGAATGGTACTCCCCCCTAACACATCTAGTCGCAATTAAAAAAGCTACACAACGACAGCGAAAACAAAACAACAGACATGCAAAATAATGCATAAAAGAGAATGTGATTCGAAAGTTTACCTGAGTTAGTGAAAGAACGACGGAGCAGCATTAAAGAAAGATACGAAGGAAGAGGCGCACAAGCAGCACTGCAAAGAAATGATGGGATTTGGGAGCAAGAAGATGGCAGAAAAGGGAAGATACAAAGAAAGAAAGGAGTGCTTAAACTGGTCCATTTAAAAACTACCCCAGGAAGCGCGAAACGTCTGGGGGCAGAATGGTCTTTTCAGCAAGTGTTTTTTACCCCATTATGAGCATTTAATGTTCGGCGCTGGGAACGATGCGACGAAACGGTTGCTTGTGCAATCAAAAGACACGCGCGATGAGGACATATCCTTATCACGAGCGGCCGACCTGACCAGAACGGACGAGATACGAGACGACACGCCATCGATAGCTCCCACGACTATCACTGGCGCGTGGGGGCACTGTTACGGCCTGGCCCGGGATCCCCGCGGGTCAACCCGACCCGAGCTCCACCCGGCCCGGTCATGCGGCCTTCAACCGACCCGGACACGCGTCCCGTACGGCTCACACGTAGCTATAGGACAGCGTCCTTGGGGATATGGGCCTGACCTCCTGAGGGGGCCCACTACTGGCATGTATATAAGGGGAAGATTGGCTCTTCCCCTGAGGTACGTCATATCCTTTCACCTCATTATTCTGCCCGCCTGCACATCGCTGACTTGAGCGTCGAAGTGTCTTTGCAGGTGGCAACCCCCCCTTATCCTCTCTCCAGGACAAGTGCTCGGCTACTCGGCGGACCCGCAACCTGTGCGACCAAAGCTAAGGCGTCCTCACCCCTACACCAGCTCACCCGATCTGTCCGGAACCCGACAACCGAACAGATTTCTAATAGAATTCAAAAACATTAATGATTTTTAATATTTGGCATAAAAGAAAATTTAGAATGGATAACAATAAAAAAAATTTATTTTTTGTTACATGTATCTTTTTGTCATTGAATACTTTAAAATGCCAATATTAAAGAATGGTTGGGAGATGATATACTATGCGAAGTGTTAGAAGACATATATCTAAACAGTGAAAGTATTTTGTGATGCATTATTAAATGAAATATATCTGAATTAAGGAAATGTAAATGAAATTATAAAAAAATTAGAATTCCCATGTTATTTTTAAATTAAATATTGTTTTTGGGTTAGAATATATTTTTCTAAGAATAATATTTAAAATTTAAGATATTATTCTTATAAATTTGTCAAGTTATTTAATTTTTAACAAAAAATAATTAACTTCAAAATAAATTAATAACAAAAAAATGAGACTTCCAAAAAAGTCAATAACTTGTTTTTATTTATTTGTAAATAAAAATTTTTTTTAGTGAACAAGCATGAACATAAACATACACTTTAAATTCAAGTGAAGTAAAATTGTCACTCTAAAAAAATATGGAGGCTTGCGAATTAGAGATATCTAATATGTAAATTTTGCTTTATTAAGAAAGTTTGTTTGGCAATTACTGTATAATAAAGATAAGTTTTGGGTAAGAATTATGTTGGCAAAATATTTACTTTGAAGTTCTTGCTTTTCACCTAATTTTTCTAATAATGTTTCAAGCACTTGGCGAGCGATTTATAAAACAATAGAAAAGCTTCGATGGTTTTGATTAGTGTACAGGCAGTATGTCTCAATCCAAATATTATGCTTGGCGACCATGTGAAATGCTAACTCCTTTGTCTCCTTTTGTGCACATTTCTGATTCTCACTTGAAGCTAGACGATGTTTGACACCATGGACATTGGCGGTGGGATATTCTTTGCATAATGATTCCGGAAAAGTTAAACTTGATTTGATGCTCTTTGATCCTATCAAGCAGGCAGGAGATAAAACAGGTTGGTTTTGGACAAACTCAAATACTCTCACCTACTCGACTAAAAGTGGGTATAAATGGCTATTGAAGAAGAAATTTGGCTGGAATGATAATGAAAATTGGCTTTGACTTTGGCACTTGATAATACCGGAGAAGATAAAGTGTCTGCTCTGACATTACCTCAACAATGGAGTTCCCACAGCTAGTTACCGGTTTCAAAGAGGTCTTGCTACTTCTGATTTTTGTCAAATATGCTATCTTGCTCTAGAGGATATTAACCATTGCTTTAGGACTTGCCAAAAAGCTCGTCAGATTTGGATTAGCTTAAACTTGGGAATGATCGCTGAGGACTCTAGTTTGGATTTTGTGTCTTGGATTCGTTCTAACCTCAACAAAAATGAGTTTCTCTTTACAGCGGCCTTTTGGTGGATTTGAAGGGATAGGAACAATGACATCTTCCATCAAGATGGTCCATGGAGTAAGGAGAAAATTGTTCACTTAGTTAAACATGCTGCTCAAGATTTCTCTAATGTTGTTACCACCCAAAAATATATTATTCCTTCCTTTTTGTAATATAACTAGGAACCACCCTAATGAATGTCTGTAAAGTGAACTGCGATACAAGCATTTTTTAAAATAAGCAATTAGCTGGTTTTGAATGTATTATTAGAGACAGCATGGGAATTTGGATAAAAAATTGTTCTGCCAATATACCTCTTTCTAGTGTTCTCTGCTGTGAGTTTCATGCTATTTGGAGAGGGGTTGTTATGGCTTGGGATTGCAAGTACAAAGAGGTCATATGTGAAACTGATAATCTTGATGCGTTTCTTTTTGTTTCGCAAAGCACAACTAGTATGATTAAGAATGACTCTGATCTACTTGACAAAATAAAAAAGATGCTCCAGCGCAATTGGATAGCTACGTTAGTGCTCATCCAGCGCACAGTAAACAGAGCGGCTGATTTAATGGCTAAAACTACTGCTTTAAACAAGCAGGTGTACCTAGAGTAGTTACTGCCCCCTAATAATTTAGACATTATTATTAGAGAGGAGTACTACTCTTTCTCTTAGATAATTTTTCTTTGTGTTATGTTCAGTCACAAAAAAAAAACATGCACTTTGAATTACTCTACATCTCATACCTAATGGAATTTGGCAATGGAAAAAGCTCTACATCCATGTAAAAATACATGGATGTTATCCAAGTAACTTCCTCCACACATGCGTTCCCACACCCCACAGTCGTTTGTTATACACGCGCTTCATATAATGTATCGTGTTTTCGTGCTTCTTCTTCTTTTTCTTCTTCTTCTTCTTCAACCTAATAAAATTTATCGTTCTCTTCTGTTCGCGTTTTTCTTCTCTGCTCGCATTCTTCATTATTGATCTGCATTGAATTTAACGTAATAAGCTCCGTCGTTCTTCTTCTTCTTTGTTTTCTTCTTCGATCTACACTTCTGAATGGAAATAATGAATGATTCAACTTCAAATCAGTTGAATGAGGTTATTATGTTGAGACAGCTAGGGAATGATTGCTGCATGCTATCACAATAATCTTAAACATTGAACAAAGTAAAAGGAGGCCACCGAACCGAACAACATTCATTTGGTGAACCGAAATCACAAAGGCCACCAAACCGAACAATGTATATGTGGTGAATAAATAGTGATCAACTTTCAATCAATAAGAATAGTATTTCTCCTCCTCCTCCTCCTCCTCCTCCTCCTCCTCCTCCTCCTACCTAATAACATTCGTTGTTTTTCTCTGTTTGTGTTTTTCTTCTCTGCTTGCATTCTTCATTATTGATTTGCATTGAATTCAATGTAATAAGCTCCATCGTTCTTCTTCTTCTTCATTTTCTTCTTCGATCTACACTTCTGAATGAAAACAATGAATGATTCAACTTCAAATCAGTTAAATGAGGTTATTACATTGAGACAGGTAAGGAATGATTGCTGCATGCTACACAATAATCTTAAATATTGAACAAAGTAAAAGGAGGCCACCGAAGCGAACAACATTCATTTGGTGAACCAAAATCACAAAGGCCACCGAACCGAACAATGTACATGTGGTGAATAAATGGTGATCAACTTTCAATCAACAAGAATAGTATTTCTCCTCCTCTTCCTCCTCCCCTTCCTCCTCCTTCTTCTTTCAAATTTGTGCTCGTAGGTTCTTCTTCAGTTCAGTGGATAGTGTAACTAGGGCTTTGAAATTGGTTGTTACTCTGTTTAGTACTTCTTTTGCATGGAGAAATACTATTCTTGTTGATTGAAAGTTGATCACCATTTATTCACCACATGTACATTGTTTGGTTCGGTGTCCTTTGTGATTTCGGTTCACCAAATGAATGTTGTTCGGTTCGGTGGCCTCTTTTTACTTTGTTCAATGTTTAAGATTATTGTGATGCATTTCGAAAGAATAATCCAAATCGCACTCATTCAACTGATTTTAAAGTTGATTCATTCATTGTTTCAATTCAAAAGTCCAGATCGAAGAAGAAAACGAAGAAGAAGAAGAACCACAAAGCTAATTACGTTGAAGTCAATCCAGATCCATAACGAAGAATGTGAGTAGAGAAGAAGAAGAAGAACAAGAAAGAAAATACGAGCAGAGAAGAACGGTGAAGCCTATAGCGCAAGCAGAGAAGAAGAAGAAGAAGAAGAAGAAGAAGAAGAAGAAGAAGAAGAAGAAGAAGAAGAAGAAGAAGAAGAAGAAGAAGAAGAAGAAGAAAAAGAAGAAGAAGAACTGAGGAATAAGTAATATTTTTTCATAATCAGCGGGCGCGTGTTTTCACTCTCATTAATGTGCGTGACTCTATTTGGGATTGGGCCAACTTGGTTACATGATTACATGGATGTGTAGCGCGCCCGTTTTACAATATGGGTGTTCAACTATCGTTTTTTTGTACGACCCACTGCATATAAATTAATAAGAGGTTTTGTCCATTCATAAGCAGCCCACATGATAGACACATTTTTTGTCAAGACATTTCCAAACCCGTCCTGCGGTAACAAATAACAATTACCATGCTTCAATTGATTACCATTATAAGGAAAGGTATATAGAACCAACTCCAAATCAGTTAAGAATGGAACAACTTAATTAATTATAAATATAGTAATTAGTTTTATTTATTTATAATAACATCCTGAAACCATCTTGCCACATGTCATATGCTTATACGCTGGTCAAACCTTAACCACTCTTGGGCGCCATACAGGAGCGGAGCTTAGTTCAGACAAGGGAGGGCCATGCCCCCAAAACTTCTATTAAAAAATTAGTAATAGTTTTTTAAAAAATAAAAAATAGTTAAGTTGGCTCAAATATTATACTATAACTTAAAATACCAAAGTTCAATCTATATCTCTTGCTTTTATTGCCCAATAGTTTTTAGTTTTAAACATTCAAAACATGTTAGATTTAGACTGAATTGAGTGTATTCGCATTTCGCAACTCTCTATTCAATAAGCAACACTCCCTCTACCTTTGAGTTCAAATATAAAAAATTAGGTATTTTTTATTTATATAATTTAATATTATTTTATATTTGACTATTTATTTAATTTAATTTTTTATATGATAAAAAATATTAGAATATTCAATAAGTATTGATACTATCGTATTTGTATAAAGAAAAAGTATATGGAACTAACTCCTAATCAGCTAAAAATGGAACAACTTAATTAATTATAATTATATTAATAATTAATTTTAAATTTTTTAAATTCAAAATTTAAAAAATTTAAAATTGATTGAATAAACCTAATTAAAACCTATAAAAACATTTCTCTTCTCTCTCACATTAACCTATTCACCTCCAACAACCACACACACAGACTCCTCTCTCTCACCGTCAGGCCCTCTTCACTGGAAGTGAGCATTTTTAATGAAATTGGTTTTTCGTATCGGGTAGTTTCCATCATTGGTGGTGGAAAAAGGGAAATTGATCTGTATGCCTATATCTTTGGAGCTGATTTGGTTGTTTTCTTCTTATTTGCTATTTTTTATCAGTTAATTATGAAAGCTAACTGTAAGTTTCTTGAAGTCTATCAATTTGAAGATCAATTTTCAGAAGATTTTGTTTTAGTTTTGATGGTATTTTTTTTATTGAAACTCACCTTTTTCAGTCTCTCATATTTATATAAATTCACATCTATCTATTCACTCGGAGAACGAACTTAACCTGCAGGTTGTCTTTTTCTTGATCGTACTTGATCGCATCATATACTTATGTTCATTTGTAACAGTGAAGGTTATTTTATATTTATTCAACCTTATTCTCTTCACATATTTACAAGAATTGTTTGCTTGAAACTAGCTAGAAGATACACCATTGCAGATGGGCTGAAATGTGAAAAATTTCATAATAAAGGCGTTGACTCCTCCATGGCGAGTGATGGTTTCAAGCAGCCGAAATAATCTACCATAGTTTCAAGTGAATGAAGATTTGAGATCATGAACAATTATAAAAATATAAAAAAACATTCATTTAATATGAAAAAAAAACCATCCTACTGCTTAACAAAAGAAATATCTAGTTATATTTAATAAAAATAATTAGATATCTATAAAAATTAAAAAAAAATTATGAAATTCTTAAAGAAATAGAAACATTCACATTTGCAATACAAAAAATTCAAAAAATATATAAAAGAACATCCATTTAGTATGAAAAAGAAACATTCTGATACTTAGTAGAAGAAACATCATAATGCCTAGCATAAGCACCATCCACGTAGAGGTTTTGAATTCACCCAGAGACATTTGGCTAATTTTTTGCTAGTACCCTCTTGGTTCCCCAGTATTGTTGTTGTATAAATTGATAAAAAAATCAATAAATATTATAAATGTTAATATTTGTCCTTCTAACTTCTTTTTTACATATTTTACAGGATATATATTCAAATTTTTATATAAAATAATCATGAAAAATCAAAGAATTGATGCATTTTTTAAGAGGAAGGTTAATATTTAAGAAGGAGAACATATAACTTTTACAATATCAACACCTGTAGATAGTTCTTCTATTTTAATGAATCACGAAGAAAGTGAGATATAACCTTCAAAAGTTCAAAGAGTTGCATCTGATTAGTTTGACCTTAATTTTTTGAAACGAGAACCTAAAAAGGCTTTAAATTTGGCAATATCACCAAAATCAGAAAAATGGGGTTAGACGAGCTTATCTTAAATGGGGTCCATATTAAAACTATATTGACAATTATTTTCTATCTGGCCGCACCAAAATTTTATTTCAAACTCCGCAACTGGCGCCATAACCTTGACCACAAGAGGGATTTGGATTCTCTAAATTTTGAATTTAACTTTATAGGGTAAAGTATGATCTCTCACAATTTATTTCATAAGTAAGACCAAGAGAAAATATGAGAGAGAAACTATTCAAAGGTGAGAGTCTGAGAGATCACATTTTATTCTTTAAAGTAAAAATTCAAAATTTAGAAAATCTAAATATAATGCTTAATACTTTAGTCTAAGAATCAAAATAAACAATGAAAATAAAAGAGGGGAAGGTACAGGTTCATGCAA
Organism: Arachis hypogaea; assembly: GCF_003086295.3. Taxonomy (NCBI): domain Eukaryota; kingdom Viridiplantae; phylum Streptophyta; class Magnoliopsida; order Fabales; family Fabaceae; genus Arachis; species Arachis hypogaea. The sequence continues at coordinate 17,532,292 of NC_092045.1, forward strand.
AAATTGAGGAACTTCCTAATGTATTATGCTTCTCTATTTTTTTTCTACGATAGCTCTTAGTCTGTCAAATACAAAATTAATCCAAAATTTGTTACTGTATACATAACACGAAATTTGAACCTCCAACATTTATTTAGACGAATTAATAAGCTAATTATTAGACCACCTAAATTAGTTATATCTTTCTAATTTTAACCATGTAGTTCATAACTATAGTCCAAAATAGATGTCGCAGCCCAATATATTGAAATTCATAAACGCATTCTAGTGTTTTACTTCTAGTGTATCGCATGCCCTTCCTAAGATTATAATTATTATTACCCGTATGTGAATCTTTCGTTATCAACACGAAGTACAAAAGCACTCCCTCAAAGCTCAAGGTTCTGAGCATTAATGATTAGAAAGTCAAGAAAAGAAAAAAAATGAGTTTAATGAAGTTCTCTAATTCAAATGCTTGTGGTGTTTATGTATCAAGTGGTAATACCTAAAAATAAAGCATTTAGAATCGTAGCTTTGTTATTAACTCATGGGGCAAAGCACCCAAAAGGTGAAGCTAATAAGAAAATCAAAAGCTTGTTTCAAGAAAGAATTATAAGAAAAAGATTTCATAAAGTGAGCTAGATAGAAGCATCAATCATTTACATTTCTTTTGTGATTGTAGCATGCATAGAAAACTAGCTTGCCATGAACATTAACTTGCTATTCTTCTAACCTTGGACTGTAAATCTCTATTGCATGATTCTTTTCTTGCTTGAGGACAAGCAAGGTTTAAGTTTGGTATTGTGATGCGTTTGCATATTTGCTATATTAGCTTGTTGGTTTAGTTAGTTTTAGCTTAGTTTCATTCACTTTTTTAAAATAAACAAGCAATTTTGTGAGTTTTCCTCCATGCATTCATGAACCAAGAACTAAGTGAAATCTGGCATAATCTATGCAAATGATTCAAGAAGCTTATATGCAAGTTGATGTGAATAATTCCCTTGAAAATTAATGCATAAGATGGCAAAACTTTGAGGAAAATTCTTTGGTTTATGTTAGGTGATGAAGCAAGAAGATAATGGAGTAAGAAAATCTTAGAGCAAGGAGGAACAACAAGTTGGCAACTTGGAAACCAAGTTGGCAACGCCCATTTTTGTGCAACCAGGAGGAACAGCACGTTGGCAACTTGGAAACCAAGTTGGCAACGCCCATTTAGGTGCAGCCAGGAGGAGCAGCACGTTGGCAACTTGGAAACCAATTTGGCAACGTGCTAGTCTGTATCCAGCAGAGTTGGCAGCTTAACCTTACCTCCTTCAAGGATACATAACATGAACCACAGAGATCCAATTGACATGCTTCTAGTTGTGTTAGAAAGCTGACATCCAGAACTTTTCAACGATATACAATAGTTCATAATGTAGTATGAAATGGAAGCTCAAATCAGAGTCATCTTTAAGCCCCAAAAACAAGGAAATGAAGTTGTAAGTAGAGGAGGGGCGTTGTCACTGGCGTGTCCAGCAACAACGTGGGCAACAACGCCAGCAACCCTGGAAGATGATGTATTGCATGTTGCCAACCTGAGAACCAAGTTGGCAAAGCCAGGAAGCTACCAGAGAAGAAGGATTGTACGTTGTCGCTGGCGTGTTTGATAGTAACGTGGGCAACAACGCCCATGCAAAATTGGCAGCCTGACCTTGCCCTCTTCAATGGAGTATATCTTGAGCTACAAAACTCCAAATAAGGTGATTTCAGTGGCATTGGAAAGTAGACATCAAGAGATTTCCAACCATATATTATAGTATGGGATTGGAGTTTATTTGAAGATTCAAAAGCTTGCTTCATTTAGAGCCTCAGAAACTAAGTACGTTGGCACGGGCGTGTTCACCAAAAACGCCCAGGCAGCCTGACCTTGCCCTCTTCAACGGAGCATAAATTGAGCTATAGAGATCTAATTGAGGTGCTTTCAGTTGCGTTAGAAAGCTGACATTCAAAGCTTTCCAACCATGTATAATAGTCTATAGTGAAGCACAAAATTGAAGCTCAAACTAGAGGCAACTTTGGGAATCAAAACTGAGTTCAAAAAGGCAGAAAGGGCCAAGTGTTTGGCAATAACGCCCAGTTGGGCCAGGATTGATGAGAACTTGCTCTTTCTCTCTTTGCTCTCTTCAAAGGGGAATACTTCCTTCATTGGACCATGAATTTAACAAAGGAAAAGCCCACATTGCTAATCCAATTGAAGACCTCCAAATGAGTTTTAGGAGTAGTATAAATAGAGTAGAATTTTGTACTTGAGGGAACTTCTTCTAGACTTTTACTTTTACATTACTGCACTTTTACTTTTTAGATATTTTTAGAGACTCTTACACTTAGTTTTTAGTGAAGCTACTTTTCGGAAGCAATTTTGAATTTTTAGTTTTCTAAGAAATTCTTCTTCTTCACTCTTCATTTTCTTCTCTACTTAATTGGAATGTCTACTTTTGCATTTGTTGTTGAATTTAGAGCTATGATTCACTAAACCCCACTTTTATTAGGGGGAGGAGCTCTGTTTATTTGAATGGGTTGATAACTATTCTTTTCCTTCTCAATTCAAGTGGTGCATCCAAAGGGAAACTCTTGTTCTTCACAGATTCAATTACATTCGAGAGAAGGGTTGAATCTACATGAATTATATGGTGAACTTGAGAAAGAATCCATATAATTCAGTTTAGAGTTATTCTTTCATGATTTCTTTGATCAATACACTTTGCGTTGGTATGTGAGATGTAACCTCCCTTAGTTGAGATTCTAGAAGTTGTGTGGCTTTGGATTAGAAATTGAACTTCACCTCTTCTCATGACCAATTAAATCACAAGAGTGGCAATTGATTGTGTTGAGAGAAATTGAATTGCCAAGAGATTGGGATTCAGTTATTCACAATCCGCCATGGATCTATACCCATGATTGAGAAGGAGATGAGCAAAGTCAATTCATGACAATTTACATCTCTGATCCCTAATGATCTCTCCATCATTAATTCTCATCTCTTTTGTTCTTTAGTTCTTTGAATACCCACTACCCAATTCCCTTCTACATTCTTACAATTTATCATTCTTGCCATTTACATTCTGTTTTCTATTCCTTGAAATTTACCTCTCTATTCTCTACAATTCTGCAATATTTACTTTCTTGCAATTTATCTTCGATGTCATTTAAGTTTCTTACACTTTAAGTTTCAGTTATTTACTTTAATTTTTCTCCTTTATTCTAGTTCTTTAAATTCCTTGTCATTTAACTTTTCGCAATTATATTAAAAAATCAAATCTCATGAATTCAAAACCATGTTTGCTTGACTAAATATACCATTTAACTAAAGTTGATTAATCTACCAATCTCCGTGGGATCGACCTCACTCTTAGTGAGTTTTATTACTTGATACGACCCGGTATACTTGCCGGTTGTACATGAAATCTAAATTTTCGTGTATCAGTAATGACCAAATCAGTACTCAAAAGGTTCAAACACTGACATTTTGGTACCTCATTATTGTGATTGACAAAATGGTCCTTAAAAGATTTTAAAATTTGACAAGCGTATCCACGAGTTCGCCGGAGCATATCTCCGGTAAGCACAGTGCTGACATGGCCACTACATTTTGATGACATGGCAAACACCCCCCACCCTACTTCTTCCTTTCTTCCTTTCTTCTTTTCCAACGCACTTCTCCTTCTCCTTCTCCTTCCCCCTCCCCTTCCTGAATGCACTTTTCCCTCTCCCCAACCCTAATCCTTCCCTCCCCCTCCCTAACCCTAATCCCCCATTCCCAACGCACTTCCCCCCTCCTCAATCCAAAATCTCCCTTTCTGAACCCTAATCCCCTTCCCTTGCCCCTTTGAATTCTAATCCCCTTTCCAACACAGTGTCTCACACTCTCAACTCACTCTCCCCCAAAACAGTAGTGGAGTTCAACCTTCTCAGTCTTACAGAGACAGTGTCATCGACACCGCACTGTCACCATCTCGTCGTCGGGTCTTCTGCGTCCGCCAGTGTCGTCTATAGTCCTTCGTGGCATTGCGTTGTCTGTGCCCCTTCACCGTTGTTGCCTTCACTGCTTGTATCTGCTTGCTGCTAGCCCCAGTCGCTGTCATGCCTCCTCTGTCTGGGTTCCATCTTGGCTCCATCGTGTCGTGCCCCCACTGTGTCTGGTGTTCTTCTTCTATTCTTGCTTTGGTGGTGTTGTATTAAGTTTTATTTTATTTTGATTATTGTATATGAATTTGTTTGTTTTTTCTGAGTTTTATTGTTATTAATTTTTTGAATGATAATTTAACCTAAAAATTTGGGACAATTCATGATTTTGGACAACTCTGTTGATGTTGAGGTTGTTGTTGCTGTGAATGGTGGTGTTGAGGGAGAGAGAGGGGAATGTGCGTTGGGGAAGGGGGAGTAGTGGAGATTATTGTTGCTGTTGATATTAAGACTATTGTTACTGCGAGTGGTGGGATTGAGGGAGGGAAGGGTAGTGTGCGTTGGAGAGGGAGAGTAGTGGAGGTTGTTGTTGCTGTTGATGTTAAAGTTGTTGTTGCTGTGAATGGTAGTGTTGAGGGAGAAAGGGGAAAGTGTACGTTGGGGAGGGGGTTGTGATACGGCAGGAACTACGATGGAGAGAAGTGTGTGTTGGGGATGGGGGCTGCGACAGGGGGGAGAGGGAAGGGGAGGGAGTGTGCATTGGGGAGAGAACTTTGGGGGTGGTTTGCCAAGTCACTAAAACACAGTGGCCACATCAGTATTGTGTTTACCGGAAATTTGTTCCGGCGAGTTCGGGACACGCTTGTTAAATTTTAAAATTCTTTAAGGACTATTTTGTTAATAACAATAGTGAGATACCAAAACGTCAGCGTTTAAATCTTTCAGGTACTGATTTGGTCATTACCTCTATAGGAATAGTTTTCTTTTTTTTTATTGGGAAAGATATATAGGTATTGTTATATATTGACAAATCATTCTTTTTCTGTTGGAGGTTATATATACCTTTATCGCCTTATTTGTCTATCTTTTAAATTTTTGTTTGATTATTCAAATTCAATATATGAAATTAGTTATAATTATATTTTAAAAAATTATTTATTATAGAATAAAAATTTATTAAAATTAATATTTTTATATTCTAAATTAAAATATTAGTTTTTCAAGTGTAATATCTTTTAATTTTTATTAGAAAAGTAAAATTTGAATTATTATAAATTTAATTAATTAATTATTTGATAATAAACATGATTAAAAAAATTAAGACGTTACAAAAAATATTAAAAAAGTGATAAAATAACAAACGAGACAATCAAAAAAAAAAATCAAAAGAATAAAATATGAATTTTTCAAATCTTCTAAGAAAGGAAATAATCAATAAAATTTACATCTTTTAGGATATCTAAGCTAATAAGTTCTATATATTTTTTTTGAGATTATATTGCTTTCGGAACAAATCAAAAGAAAATAAAAAATAAAATTTGGAATTAAATTAAAAAAAATTCAAATCAAATAATTCTTATCATTAGATTCTACTCATTCTAGGATTAAGAGTAGTATATATATAGGAATAGTTATACATTCACAAATCATTCTTTTTCTGCTAGAGGTTATATACACCTTCACCGCCTTACATGTCTATCTTTTAATTTCTCTTTGGTTTGCCTATGTATTCCCTTCAGTGCACTTTGTGTTTCTGTGTATTCTTCATGTATGTGATTAAAACTGTTTCATTCTTGTAATTTTTTTTTTTGGCAACTCATAAATTGTACGGATCACTCAATGCTTACTGTCCGTAATTGCATGCCGATTTTTATTGAGATTGAGAGGATTTTATAGCTGACAAAAATGTCAACGGTTAGCGGGAAGCTAGAAGTGGAAGCTGACACAAAGAAGAGAAGAAACACAATAGGAAATCAATGGTGTGATCTGCCTGACCACTTGCTGTCATGCATCGCGCAACGGTTAGGACTGGTAGACCTTCTCAGGTTCTGAGCGATTTGTAAAGATTGAACTTCTACAATAATAGACTTCATTTTTATTGAGGGTCTGCTTCAACTAACGGTCTAAGAATATCTTCACTTGTATCTGAGTCCAACTTGATATGATTTTGTGAAATTATGCTCATAATATATGTGTGTTTGTCATTGTATCTCCTGATCTTCCAACAAGCTTTTTTTTTAATCAAGCTAACTCGGATAAGCTAATTGCACCCTGTACCATAATCCTTACATTTTGCATATAATGTCTGTGGCCCAGACTAATACACAGTGTAATTAACTCCTCTTTTGCTTACAAATATCACCGACTCTCTAGAACCAAATTTCATTCGGACACTAAACTCACCATCTTTCACCTTTTCCCAACGTTGCCTTCACCTACGATTTGTATACTCATAAAATTCTGAGGCATGCATGACTTCGAGATTCAGAGTTCGCATAAAAGACGGAACACCAAAGGGTTGCCGGTTTACAATTGCATTCGCTTCATTTTGCACCGCCGGATTGCTTGCCAGGTCTCCGTCATCGTTTTCATCATTGACTTCATAGTTGGCTTTGAACTCCTTTTCATTGTTGTTGTTATCTTCTTCCCAATCTATATTCCCGAACTCGTCAACATTGACCTCCTTGCCAACTGCGTCCAGCCCTGTATGTTGTTCGAACTCAATGTACAGTTCTATTATCGGCACGTGAAATTGAGTTTATTGATAAATAGCTGTATACTTGCATCGTCAGTGATAGACATTATTTGAAACTGTATCAGCCCACTAAATACTTGTATAGGATTCCTGTATAAAATGTTGCTCACCCTTTTCGAAATATGACTTTGTATGTTATTGTAAAGACCATTTTACAACTCTACAAAACTCATGGTGCATGGAATAACAAATGAAAATAGCATTCACAAACAAAATTCACTCCTTCGCATGTGTTTGGTATAATTTTACCGTTATAATACATCCGCAAATTTGTAATACCTTTCACAACTTCACTTTCATCTAACCCAATTTTTTTTGACACAATTAATTGCCAAAAAAAACTCAACTATGACATATATACAAGAAAGAGGAATAGGAATAAAAGTGAAGAAGGATAAAATTGCGTTTCGTATTTATAGACAAGACTTACGATTAAAATATTATTTCTTATATAAAACGCAACCTGTATTTTGGGATTTTTAAAAAAAAAAATTCTGACACTAAACAAAAGGCAAGCTGCGTTTGTGGATTTTAAAAGAAAATTAAATATTGCTCATTAGAAAAGTGCAACTTGTGTTTGGATAGTACCAAAAGAAAAAAATAGAAAAATGTGATGCTTTTGGTTGTTTTCATAAGCAAAAAAAAATAAAAAACAAAATGAAATGTTAAACGTAGGTTGCGATTTGTATCTGATGACACTATCGCACCAAACATTTTTGACACATGTCTATAGGTAATGGAGTGGAAAGGGGATAATGATTTGAAAGGAACTAAGGAAGTGACTTCGGTGGGGGGATTGAAATTGAGGATAGAGAAGTGAAATGGATGGAGTGAATGTGAAAGAAGAGAGAAAGGGTAACATAGACTTTTAAGAATGAGGTATGCATGTGTATTTTAGTTAGCCGTTGGCAAAAGCAAAAGTTCATTTTCTTTGGTAAAATAGCAAGACCCATTTAGATTTCACTCATTTTAGAACCTTAAAAACAAAACACTCCAATCCAACATTGATTTTTGAACAGAACAAGTTCTCAATATTTTCTAGAACAATAATGAGAAACCGCACTTGTTAACATGGTCTTTATCACGAAAACAAAAGAGAACATAAAAATGCAAATATAATAATATAAAATAATTTTATAATTCAAATGAAATTAAGAGTAAGAGCTTATTGAATCCGCAATGCAGAAGGAGCTGGCTAAGTAGCTATCATTTATGATCTACCTATGTAATTATGTATGATTTTAAAGTTTGAAGGAAAGAGCTTTTCGCAGAAAAATAATTGCTTAAGAAGTCCAAAAAGAAAAAAACAAAGCCTTTGATTCTATTTCTTTTGTGAGTGATATGTTGGGAATAAGGAGTATGACCACAATTCAATCAATCATGTTTCAAATAATTTGTTATTGTTATTATATTAAAATGTTAATATAATAACGTCCTAGATTAAATTTAAAGATTTATTATTATGATAGTGATCATAATATTGAGAAATAAATCTTTTATAATTTAATCTAAATTGTTCTTGGTCATAGGATTATTAAAAAAGGACATTAATAATCCGGAAAGACCAATATATATATAATGGTCTTCATTGGAAGAAGATTAATAGATCTCATTTATTAAATTATATATATAGATGGTGCATATAGAGATATGACCATTGAACTGACTCACTTTGAGAATTCCTAATGGTTATAATTACCGTATAATTGTCAATAGGATATTCTCAAGATGAACATAGTAATAGAGTTTCCTTTGACTTGCGACTGTCATAGTAATTAACAATGTATTTATTATACTTTGATTCCGGACACCTAATACCCTAGGGTGCTAGTTGAATGGATATTGGGTATGATTTAAATACTTGTAGAATTAATGATTAGTCAATAAGGAATCCGTCAACTCTCGGTAAAGAGTCTGAGCTCTATGATTATAATGACTGAGATGAATAAAACCTTGGCCAAGGGGATTGAATGAATGAAGAAATGAGTTTCTTAGGTCATTCACAGTTCATTATAATAATGGTAACAAGTTAGAGTTTGACAATTAAACCATACTCTAAGGGTTAACCAAGAGCTGAAAAGATGGAAGGAATTATACTTTGTTCTTCTGAGGTTCTTAGTAAAAACATATTACTTCATATTATCGGGTCGTTGAGGAGTGTTGCTAGACGCCAACCTTGATTAGTAAATTTAGTATGACTAATTTACTACCCGCTTAGTATTGAACCTATGGGGTCACACACTAACGAGTGTTCTAATATTTGCTATAGAATTATTTAATTCTTATTTTGATTTGATCAAATAAATAATTATATTAATTCAAATGGAATATTATTATATTTTTTGCTAGCACCAAGAATATAATAATAATATGATAATTGAGAATATTAAATGAGATTTGAGAGTAATTAGTTATTCTATTTCTAAATTTGAATTCTAAATTTGGATGAGATCCTTATTGATTTTGTTTCAAATTGAGTTATGATATGATTCATAAAATTGAAAGATTCAGATTTGGAATTTCAAGATATGATTTAAATTTGAATTGAGAATCAAATTTAAAATTAATAACAAATCTCATACTATATATATGTACGTCAAGAGTACAGAAAAGTAATGAGAATAAAGAGAGAATAACAAGAGTTTTATTCCTTTACCTCTATACACATAAATGTATGTGAGCCTAATTCTTGGAGAAGAATTTTATGGTGTGCAAAGAGTTGCAAAGAATTTCTCAATTTAGATCAGATATCCATTGGTCAAAGAGTTGACAGCAAAAGGTTGGTCTCGGTGTGGATACGCATAGAGTCTTCGTACAATCGAAGAATAAAGTTTTTACTAAAGCGTCTAAAGGTATCAAGATCTTATCTATATGTTGTTTATTATTGGAATAAAGTTTAAGCATAAAATAGATCTTTAGGATTACTTTATTACTTCCGCTGCGTGTTATGAACACATAGTAATCCTTCAGTGGTATCAGAGCTTTGGCTTTTTTGTGTTTAAATTTTTATTCCTATTTTCTTAAAGTTTGTGAATTAATAGGATTAATTCAAATTGTTTTTTAAGCATGTGATGTATTTATTTCCATTGAGATGGTTTTTTAATAAATTAATAGTTAATTTATTTTAATTATTTAATTGTGATTAAATTATCATTTTTTTAATATAAAAGTTATATTTATAATCAAATATTTTGTTTGATTTTATTTATTTATTAAATTTTATTGTGATTTTGATCATAATAAAAGGAATAAGATGCAAAATATCTTTTGTTTGTTTCTTATATATATATATATATATATATATATATATATATATATATATATATATAAAAGTGTATATATAAAGGTCAAATTTAATTTGATAATTTTTTAAGGTTAAACGTTGGTACATGAAAAATCAAATTTTTGATTTGATTGATGTATTTTGAACACTATAATTTTAGAAATTAGTTTTTCTAATGTTCTTGATTATAAAAAGCGACCTGATAACCAGGAGTTTTATTTTCAAGATACTAATCAGTATTAGGAATTTAATTTTATATTTTTACCTAGACAACCTAGGAGTATAAAATTTAATCCAAGAATACTGCTAGAAATTCTCTAACAATAGAGATAAATCCTAAAAGTTAGGATATAGTCAAAAATAAATTTATCTCTTATTTACAAGGAACTACCTGACAACCAGGAGACTTGTATTCAAAGATAGAATTTATTTATGCATATGATGATGTATAAGGAGAATTAATTTTATACTTGAACCTAGACAACCTAGAGGTATAAAATATAATTCAGTTAAATAATTGTCTGACAACCAGATAATTATTTGGGATTATAATTATATGGGATATAATTTAATCATATTTATTTAGAATAGGTATGAGTAACAACTTGACGACCAAGGTATTCATTCACGATTCTAAATAATTTTGCCAGAAATATAGATTTCTTGATTTACTTTCATATTTTAAATATGTGCATCTTTCGTATGGCATACTTGAAAGTAATAAATTGGCTTTACATTGAGAGTTGTTCTTATGTATAAAAGGGTTATCATGGACATGATAATCCTATTGAAATAATATTGTCCAATCAAATTGGTGATAAAATAGTCAGTACTTGTGAAGTATTTAAAATGTTATTTTATTATAATATGTGTTGTTTTGATAACCATGAGTTCTAATTTTAAAAGTATATACCCGCTATTTATTGCTGAACATCTTGAGAAGATGTATGGTGTCCAAAGTAAGATAGTATGACTATCAAAGATTTTATTTAAACTAGTAGGAGTATTGGCCAATATATTTTGAATTAAACAACTTTAGAAGTTAGAATGCCATTAGGCAAATGGCTTTTGCGAGAATTGTTCTTGCAAGCATTTTTAGAGATTTATTTTGTTACAAATAATTTATAATTGGCCCTAATATGATTAAGGTTTGTAGTCTTTTTGGAAAAGCTCAATATGAGTATTGAGAATGCGTATCAAAATTGCTCTTAAGGGTTGGTTTGACCAATAATAAAGATATTGAGTATTTTTATTATAAGAGCTTAAAGTAAAATCTCTAATTATCTAATTGATATTCTGTTGAATAAAGAATGAGATTCTCTCCATACACAAATACTAGTACTCTATGTACTCCATCATGTTTAAGAAACATGAAATTTGATTTAGTTGAGTATCACTGTTTGTTAAATATTTGAACTACGTTTTAGAAATGTTGCTAACAAATTTTTCACTAAATCAGTTTTTACCTATATAAGATATAGAAAATGGCATAAGTCAAAACTCAAGAATATTAGAGTTTAGAGATGTCTTATATGTGTTAAGAGATTGCACAACAGTAGAATTGATATTAGATCCGATAAATGAGATTTATTGGTTACCCTAAAGAAATAATGAAATTATTTTTTTTCACTCTTCTTAGGACAAAGTGTTGTTAAACTCTTTTTTAGAAAAGGGATTCTATCTTAAAAAAAGAGTGGGAGTACACTTACATTTATTAGAATTGTATACCACTTGATAAAGGATACAATTTGATCGTCAAACTAACTTTTTGAAAAAGTAGCTTATTTGTATAATAATACAATTCTATAAAGATGATCTAATGGTTACTTAGATTTTTTATAATCATGTTCAATAAGAATTGTCCTTAAAATAAAATTATGCACTATTGTAGTGGGAGATTTCATGTTTTGAGACAACGTGATATTTATTATGCACTAGGTATATTTTATAAAAAGGTCAAGCAAACAAGCTCAAGAGCAAAGGTGTTTAAGGTCAAAAGAGTTTTGACAAACACAAATGTGCATTGAAAAATAATACACATGATTGATTGGCTCTAGTGCAAGTGGGAGATTATTGAGATAATAGTATGCCCAAGATCCAATCTATCATGATTGGCTCTCGTGCAAGTGGGAGATTGTTGGGAATAAGGAGTATGACCACAATCCAATCAATCATGTTTCAAATAATTTGTTATTGTTATTATATTAAAATGTTAATATAATAACGTCCTAGATTAAATTTAAAGATTTATTATTATGATAGTGATCATAATATTGAGAAATAAATCTTTTATAATTTAATCTAAATTGTTCTTGGTCATAGAATTATTAAAAAAGGACATTAATAATCCGGAAAGACCAATATATATATATATATATATATATATATATATATATATATATATATATATATATATATATATATATATATATATATATATATATATATATATATATATATATAATGGTCTTCATTGGAAGAAGATTAATAGATCTCATTTATTAAATTATATATATAGATGGTGCATATAGAGATATGACCATTGAACTGACTCACTTTGAGAATTCCTAATAGTTATAATTACCGTATAATTGTCAATAGGATATTCTCAAGATGAACATAGTAATAGAGTTTCCTTTGACTTGCGACTGTCATAGTAATTAACAATGTATTTATTATACTTTGATTCCGGACACCTAATACCCTAGGGTGCTAGTTGAATGGATATTGGGTATGATTTAAATACTTGTAGAATTAATGATTAGTCAATAAGGAATCCGTCAACTCTCGGCAAAGAGTCTGAGCTCTATGATTATAATGACTGAGATGAATAAAACCTTGGTCAAGAGGATTGAATGAATGAAGAAATGAGTTTCTTAGGTCATTCACAGTTCATTATAATAATGGTAACAAGTTAGAGTTTAACAATTAAACCATACTCTAAGGGTTAACCAAGAGCTGAAAAGATGGAAGGAATTATACTTTGTTCTTCTGAGGTTCTTAGTAAAAACATATTACTTCATATTATCGAGTCGTTGAGGAGTGTTGCTAGACGTCAACCTTGATTAGTAAATTTAGTATGACTAATTTACTACCCGCTTAGTATTGAACCTATGGGGTCACACACTAACGAGTGTTCTAATATTTGCTATAGAATTATTTAATTCTAATTTTGATTTGATCAAATAAATAATTATATTAATTCAAATGGAATATTATTATATTTTTTGCTAGTACCAAGAATATAATAATAATATGATAATTGAGAATATTAAATGAGATTTGAGAGTAATTAGTTATTCTATTTCTAAATTTGAATTCTAAATTTGGATGAGATCCTTATTGATTTTGTTTCAAATTGAGTTATGATATGATTCATAAAATTGAAAGATTCAGATTTAGAATTTCAAGATATGATTTAAATTTGAATTGAGAATCAAATTTAAAATTAATAACAAATCTCATACTATATATATGTACGTTAAGAGTACAGAAAAGTAATGAGAATAAAGAGAGAATAACAAGAGTTTTATTTCTTTACCTCTATACACATAAATGTATGTGAGCCTAATTCTTGGAGAAGAATTTTATGGTGTGCAAAGAGTTGCAAAGAATTTCTCAATTTAGATCAGATATCCATTGGTCAAAGAGTTGACAGCAAAAGGTTGGTCTCGGTGTGGATACGCATAGAGTCTTCGTACAATCGAAAAATAAAGTTTTTACTAAAGCGTCTAAAGGTATCAAGATCTTATCTATATGTTGTTTATTATTGGAATAAAGTTTAAGCACAAAATAGATTTTTAGGATTACTTTATTACTTCCGCTGCGTGTTATATACAGTTTATACACCAAAACCACCTTACTTGTCTATTTTTTACACTGAAACTTAAACTAATTAATCACATCAGCAATGACTAAAAAAATTCAAAAAAATGAAAAAATGTGGGAGTATACAAAATATATTTTGTACAACTAATGTTAATTGTCAAATTCCTCCTCGTTTACTTTTCTTGCCGCAGGAACATCATCAAAAAAACTAGTTAAGTATATCATCATGGACATCAGCATATGTAGCATCAAGCATTCTTATTAGGTCACATCCTTTCAGCTCTTGTTGTTCTAGAGTTGGGGTAGAGAACTGCTCAATTGTATCATTGCCTGCATTATTGCATGGTTTACACTTTTTTTTGTGTTCAAAAAGTACCCTCTTAATGAAGTATTTGTTCTACATATCAGCTTCCCATATAAGAGAAGAAATGACATCTGTGTTATCAGCATCTCCTATCATTTTCATGTAAAGCTTCTCCACCAAAAACATCTTGAATTCGTTGATAACCATCCCTATTTTCAGGTGGAAAGTGAGCCAACCAAATAGGACATTTTTTTCTTTGGGCAGAACAAACACCGTATCTTCTTGTTTGGCTCTTCATGTGTCTTGAATAGAAAAATAGAAAGACTCATTTTACTCCATCTTTTATTTCATAAAAAATGCAATTAAAGAAACTATTTTTTTTAAAATGAAAATAAAAATAAAAGGAACTATCTGCCTGAAATTCTAATTTTTTTTCATTCTTAACATATTTTTTAAAGTTTTTAATAATTATTAAATAATTTTTATTTAATTTTAATTATAATATAATTTTTTATATATTATTTAATTATTAAATTTATTTTTTATTTTATAAATTATTATTTTATTATTCATTTAGTATATTTATTAAACATTAGAAACAAAAACAAAAACAATAACGAAATAGATTTTTCATTACTTGTGAACTTTATGAATATTTTAGCAATGTGAATTATGGGTTTTTTTCTTGATTATTCCATCGATGACCTAGAACACAATCGATTGAATATCGCAAATTTCTTCAAAATTCAATCGATTGAATTTTGCAGGGCGATATGGGTTTTCTCACCATTTAATTAATTAAAATTGTTACACAATCAATTGAATTTCACAAAACAATAAAGATATTTTCTTATTCAATCGATTGAAATTTGTACGTGATTAAAGTTTTTGTATATATTCTTCGATTGGTATATATATATATATATATATATATATATATATATATATATATATTACAAAATTCATATTTTTACGATGAAATAATGTCATTTTTATTTATTATTTCAACAACTATATCATATAAATATTATGTCTTTTTAATATGATATTTTATTTTATATAATTAATTTGTTTATAATTTTTTTTCATTCTATTTATATGTTTGCATATATTGATATTATTTTCATTTTTTAGATATTTGTGACATAAATTGATATTTTTTAATCTTTACGTAAAATCTATTTTAATTTTTACTATTTTTTAGAATAATGTGTTTTTCATTGATTGAAAAAAATTTATATTCTATAATGCAATTCAATCGATAACAATTCTAATCGATTAAATTTTGAAAAAACTCATATTACAATACAAAATTCAATTAAATTTAAAAAAATTGTGATATTTAATTAATTGTGTTGTAATTAATTAGGCATTTACAGAAATAACTGATAAAAAAAATGTCATTGATAAAACTGAAAACCCAGTGTGAACAGAGGCCGCGAACGGTGTCCTTCTTCAATGACTAGAAGTATTTAAAGATTTTTAAAGACCAAGATACGAAATAACGTGGACAAAGACTTTTCATCTTCAACTTCATTACTAAAGAGTTGGAGAAAATGCATAAACTTAATATATTTAAGTTTAAATATATGTATTACTTAAAATTATAAAAATTTATTCTATTTTAACTGACTAATGAGCATGCAAAAATAATATACAAAAATATTTTTTATAATTTTGCTAAAAAAACTTAATACTTAATAAATAAATATTGAAATATCTTTTCATGACATTTTGCTAAATAATTTAATTTTAAATAATATAAAAATACAAATTAACATTTTGTTTTTTTTTATTTCAGATATTACCTTTAAATAAGTAAATTAAACTTATCACTATTTAAAACATCGTTTTAAATTTAGTTTTTAAATTTTTTTTATTAGATATGATTGGAATCTTTTTTATTTTTTTACTTTCGGTAAAAAAATCTTTTTTTTTTTAATTTAAAAAATAATAAATTTTTTATTTTTTATTTTTTGGATATTATCAGATTTTATTTTTTTTAAATAAAAAATTTAATTTTATAATTTAAAAATTAAAAAATAAAAAATTTAGTTTTTCAATATTTTAAATTCTTTAAAAATATTTTTTGTTTTTTGAAAATTTATTTTTTTAATTTTTTTATTTATTGGATATGATTGAAATTTTTTATTTTTCTACTTTTAGTATAAAATTTTATTTTTTAATTTAAAAATTAAAAAAGATAAATTTACAATTTTTTGTATTCCGGATGTTATTAGACTTTATTTTATTTTTTTAAATAAAAAATTTGATTTTATAATTTATAAAATAAAAAATTAGTTTTTTATATTTTAAATTCTTTTAAAAATATTTTTTAAAAAAATTTAGTTTTTTAATTTTTTTATTTATTGAATATGGTTGAAATTTTTTATTTTTTAATTTTAGTAAAAAATATTATTTTTTAATTTAAAAAATTTAAAATTAATAAATTTAAAATTTTTTATTTTTTATATATTGGTGGATTTTATTTTATTTTTTGTTTAAATAAAAAAATTTAATTTTATAATTAAAAAATTTAAAAATAAAAAATTTAGTTTTTTATTAACATTTCAAATTCTTTTAATTTTTTTTATTTTTTTACTCATTGAAAAATGGTACACCGGAATCCTTAACTTTTTTTACTAGAACTCTTCACAAATTTAGAATAAATTTATTTCAAAAATTTAAATTTTTTAATTTTTTTATTTATTCGATATGGTTGAAATTGCTTTATTTTTCTATTTTTAGAAAAAAAAAATAATTTAAAAATTAAGAAAGAATAAATTTTTTATTTTTTATTTTTTAAATATTATTAGACTTTATTTTATTTTTTTAAATAAAGAATTTAATTTTATAATCTAAAAATTTAAAAATTTAAAAATTAATTTTTTAATATTTTAAATTCTTTTAAAAATATGTTTTTTAAACAAAAAAAATTAAAAAACTAAATTTAAAACTAATTTAACTTTTTGTTTTTTTTTTTATTTTTATGCATACTAAGTGTTTGATGAAATGTCTCAGTTATAGAGTGGATTTTACATTCTTGACTTGGATTGAGAAATTTGGCGACCTTGAGTCATTAATGTCCAAGTTGATTGATAATTTAGAGATATTAATTAATCTTGTTTTCACTAATGCTAATCTTTTACTAATTCAATTAGTAAGTTGGTTAGGACTTGTGGATTAAGATTAATTAAGTCTTACTGTCTTTTCTCAATTTGTCGAGGTTGATGAATTGGGTTTGCGTTTTATAATTATCATGTTATTGTTAGTGATAAGGATATTAATCCTAAACCTTAAACTCTTGTCAAGATCTTTTAAAACTAATTCACTTTCTCTCCTCTAATTAATTGCCTTGATTCTTTTTAGTTTAAGCTACTTGCCATTTAATTTTTAATTGTGCTTTTACCTTCTTGCTATTTATATTTTTGTTAATTATGAACAAACTCCATTTTTTTTATAGTCAATCATTGAGCACTACATTACAACTCTTAGGGAGAATGACTTAGGATTAAACTTCCAATTATTGATTTAAAATTTTGTGACACTTTTACTAAAATTTGAAGAGTATTAAATTATAATTTAGAGCTATAACAAATGTTGAGTTTTAAAATTGTGAATTTTCTAAATTGATTTTTAGCATTCATCATCGCTATATATTAGATATTAGATCATCTTCAATACTAGTTTCAATTTCAATTTCATTTGGGACATTTGTAGGACCATTTGTCATAAATAGTAATTTGAAATTGAAAGTAAAACTTGTTCCTCCAACGTTTAGTTTCAATTCAATTAGAATTTTATATTTTTAATCATTATTATACGAGTGACAAAATTTTATTGGTTCTCTATTAAGGTGATTCTGTATTACTAAGGTGATACCGTATCACTAAGGAGATACCGATTTCATTTCATCAATTAACTCTAATGCAGATTTTAATTCTAAATCAATTCACTTCTTGAAAGTATAGTTCTAAAAATTCGATTGGACCGACCGGTCAAACCGAAAAGTAAAAGGTTTGCGGTTCGTTCCAACAAGAGAAACCGTAATTTTAGAAATAATTTAGGAAACCTCGAACCGGCTGGAAATCGATTGGTCGGATCGAACTGGTATTGGCTGGTTTTTTTGAAACGATGCCGTTTGGAGTTAAAAAAGAAAATAGATTCCTTTCTCCCTTCCCCTTCTCCTCACATGTTCCTCTTAAGAGCTTTTTGGTTTTTCTCTCAAACTAACCCTAGCCATCTAAACTCCACTCCCGCCACAAGGAGTGATGTACTACTGCTGTCCGTTGCGCTGTAATCGTGCTCCAAGTCTCCAACTCCTGTTCATTCTTACGGTCTCACCAATCGTAGCTTCTTCCTCGAAATCGACGCTCGCGTTTGGTTTTCGTCTGCTCAGCGTGCTTCTGCCATCGTCTGTCGTCGTGCTCGTCGCCTGATCACCATCGTCTGTTGCACTCAACAGCTCTTCCTCGTGCTCTGCTCAAACTACTTAGATTGAAGGTAATGGCTTCTCTGCTCAATACTCCACGCCGTGCGCCTCTTCCACGTCACTAGAGCCTTTGGTCCTGAGAGTCTCGTGTTCGATTGTCACGAGGGAGGGCTATACACCAACGTCGCTGACGGCCGAATTCTAAAGTGAGAAGGAGATGAAGTTGGTTGGACTGAGTTTGCTGTCACCTCTTCCAAAAGGTACCAAAATGTGAACTTGTTTCTAAACTTGTGAACTTGATGTGAATTTGAGGGTTCATAACTAACAACCATGGTTTTAAAAACCGAATTGGATTGATCGGTCTGACTAGACCAGTGACTTTTGCAGTTTGGTTCAACATAAAAAACCTGCCAAAATCAAAATCATTTTCAAACCATTGAACCGGCTGAGAACTGATTGGTCGGACCGAGCTAGGACCCAGCCAGTTTTGAAAAACGGGGTCGTTTTTTACCTTTTATTAGAAAATGAAATGGCCAGGTTCTCAATCCCTCCCTCCAACCATTCCTCAGTCTTTCTCCCCAAAACACAACCCTAGGTTGCAATCCCCCCTACCGCCACAGGGAGCGAGCTTCAGCGCCGCCGTTCGTTGCTCTCAAGCACCACCATATTTTCGTCCGATCGTCCGCGCTTCTTCCTCGTTCAGCAATCGGTGCGTCTTCCTCGAGCGCGCCGTCAGTCGCTGCCTCGCTGGTCTTCGTCTGCTCAGCCGCTCTTCTGCCGCCGTCTGTCGTGCTCAGCCACAACCGTTTTGGTCTGGTCGTCCTGGTCGAAGAATCCAACCCATCTCCTCGTTCACGAAGCGCAGCTTCTCCTCAAGCTCGTTGTCCGCCGTCTGCCCTTAGTTTGCCGAATCGCACTTCTGCCGTCCGTCGTCCTGCTCGTCACCTGGTCTCCGTCTCCGTCGTGCTTCTGCCCCTCTTCTCAGACTACTCAGAACGAAGGTAATGGCTTCGGTAATGGCTTCAATTATTTTTAAATGATCGTTATCTGTTCTTACATGGTTCTTAGTTCTCTGTTCTGCTGGTGCCTTTTAATTTGATGAGCTTCTATTTATTCATTATGATCGAATATTTGAAAAATAGGTGTTTATAATTGAATTATGGAATTATGGGTAGGGAGTTATGGAATTTGAAAATAGGTGTTTGAAATTGAATTATGATTTTTTTGCAGCTCACTATGGAATTTGAAAATAGCAAATAGGTGTTTGAAATTGCGGGTGCCTTTCTTGTTAGGAAGTTTGATTAGTAGCTTTGCTAGTAATAACAAACATGATCTCTAGGCCTCTAATATCTACATGCACCTTTTCTTCCTACGTTTGTCCTGGTAGTGTAATCTCCACTCATCCCAAATCTTTACATGATAGGAACAAATAAGAGCAAGACTTACTGGAGAGTGCAAAAGATTGTCCATTTAGACCCTTCTAAGCTAAATGCGCATGAAGATTCTACCATGTATACAGACAATGAAATCTGTGATTTGGTGAAGGGATAAGTCCACGGGTGGACTCAACTTGTTATGAAATTGTTGTTATGAAATCCATGTGAAAATTTTTTGCAATAGATATCTATGTGAATTTGTCGTTCGTAATTTCCTTATGTGTTTTGTGTTTTGAAGATATTGTTGTTCGTCATACGTTGCAGGTGATTATGATTTTGTGTTTATGCTCTATTCAGTATTTTGTTGTGCTGCTGTTTTGTGGGTTGTGATTATGTGTAGTTATGTGCTACTTTTTGTTTTGTGATTAATTGTGCTTAGCTATTTTTCTAGTGAAAGTTAAGTTGATATAGAAAGAAACTTCATTTTGACTAATGAATGATAAATTATTAAATTGTTAATAATTGATAAGATCAAAGCTTATATTAGATTTTGGTTGATGTAGTACTTTAAATTTGAAAGACATTTTGAAGTTTATATTAGATTATAATTATGTTTTAGGATGTTTATTTATAATTATTTTATTATAAAACGGTTTTTTCAGTTAGACCACAGTTGAACCGGCTAGACCAATAAACCAGTAAACCAGTGACTAAAGTAGTTTAATGACCGGTCCTGTTTTTAGAACCTTGCTAACAACTCAGCAGTGTTTTTTATTATAGGACAAAAGTTTCAACGCTACTAATATGCTAGTAAAATTATTACTTTTATTTTTTATTTTCTTCAAAGAACAAACATCAAAGTTTATTTATTTATTCGCTAAGAAATGTTTGAAATTTGAATGAATGAGTTTGTACATGTAGCAGAGAGAGATGGTGAATGCAATGGAGTGGCCGAAGCAGCAACAGCAGAATCAGAATCAGCAGAGGAATGTGATTGCTGGAGAGATCATGTATGTGAAGGTGATGACCGATGAGCAGTTAGAGACTCTGAGGAAGCAGATCGCTGTATATGCCACCATTTGTGAGAAGCTAATTGAGATGCACAAAACCCTCTCTGCTCAGCAAGACCTTGCTGGTAACTCACTTTTCATCAATTAATATAGCTTGTACATAATTGGTTATTGTTACAGTTTGATTTTGATTGGATGTTAATGTAACGTTTTTTTATTTTTCTTTTATACCATTTTAATGCAACTGTTTTTAAGGAGCTTGATCGTGTAACTGTTAGGAAGTTGCACTTATTTAGGAGTAGTAAATACTGAGAATCATAAATCAGGTACAATCCTTTGGAAGTTTGTTATGGCTAATTATTTATTGCCATTCAGTTGGAGTATAGGAAAATTTAGTCATAAATTAGTTTTAGTTATTGGCTTCTGTTAAAATTTCAGTTAGTTAGTTATGTAGTTGGTTTTCGGTGGTTAGTTATCATGGGGTGTTCCCTCGGTCCAATAATTACTGTCATGTTTATAAAATTGGTGCATTTCATAACTGTCATATTACTTTATTGTTAAAATGTCAATTAGTGTATGGAACACCAATACTTAAAAAATTATTTGCTTAATGATAATGTGTTAGAATATCAAAGGTAAAAGATTGGAGAAGAAAGATGGAGTTGACGGGGAAACAGTTATGATGTGTTTGTTGAAGGGAATTTGGTTTTTTTTTTTTTTTGTCTTGTCAGGAATCAGGCTTGGAAGCATGTATTGTGATCCATTGATGGCCTCTTCTGGCCACAAAATAACTTCCCGGCAGCGGTGGACTCCGACATCTGTGCAGCTTCAGATTCTTGAGAGGATATTTGATCAGGGGACCGGAACTCCAAGCAAGGAGAAGATCAAGGAGATTACTGCTGAACTTAGTAAGCATGGTCAAATTTCTGAGACTAACGTCTACAACTGGTTTCAGAACCGACGTGCTAGATCGAAAAGAAAGCAGCAGAATGTGGCAGCTAGCAATAACACTAACACCAACACTGAATCAGAAGTAGAGACTGAGGTTGATTCCAAGGATAAGAAGACTAAACCAGAGGAGTTTCAGTCGCAGCAGAGTCTCGCTAATGTGGCTGCTCAGAATGTCTGCTTCCATAACCGTGACTTGCCTTACTTGAATCCGGAATCCAATAAATCAGATTCCATTTTCCCATCAGATGGTAGCCTAACATCTACAAGCAACTTTGATCATATGCCTGTTTTCAATGGGATGATAGCAAATTCAAGTATGTTACTTGTTCTGCTTTTCGCCTTTACAAAATTTTTATAAGTCAATCATTTTAGTTTATATGAAAACCAAGATTAGCATTCTCTAATATTTATGGCTCGTTAGGAATACCCAGAGATCTATTATTTCAATTAACTTAGTCATGACACATTAAAAAGATGTAGTAAATATTTGAGAAATATGGAATGCAATTCCTCAAGAACCCTAACTACTAGTGCAAATTAATTTTGGTATTGAGCATCAATTTTTCGCCTCTCCTTTTCATGAATTCCATCATCATGTTTAGTGCTTATTGTGCTTTATATTTGAAGCTCTCAAGTCATAAAATGTTTAACTCA
Organism: Arachis hypogaea; assembly: GCF_003086295.3. Taxonomy (NCBI): domain Eukaryota; kingdom Viridiplantae; phylum Streptophyta; class Magnoliopsida; order Fabales; family Fabaceae; genus Arachis; species Arachis hypogaea. Next base: position 17,554,809 of record NC_092045.1, read on the forward strand.
AAAATCCTATTCAATACTTTGTAAAGTCATGCATTAAGTTTGCATACACGTTCTCTGGTAATTGACGCATCTCTTCTCGTGTGTTTGAATTATTGAGCTATACTTAATTTATAAATGAAGCTTTGGCGTTGTAAAAATTATGGGGTTCAGCAAAGGGTTATACTTAAATGAGTTTCTTTATGTTTATATTCATTTTTGCAGGGAGTGATTACCTTGCTGGGAAAATGGAAGCACCTGATAGTTACAATATATACCATGAAGGAGGAGACTACAACATTACAGGTTGACACATTGAGATTCAGTGTTAACTTGTGCCAACTGTGATTAGCTTGTAAAGAAACAAGGGTGTGGTTTATTGAGCTTGTATTAATGAGAAAGCACATTTGAACCAATCCAAAAAGTGGGAACTTATATAAACTTTACATATATAGTAATCTTTTATGATAGTAACTCAACATTTTTAATTTTGAGAATGCAATGTAAATGCTGACTTCATGTAAAATTGGTATTTTATAGGCATCTATTACCTAAGGACTTTTCTTGGTTGGTCTTTACTATTGTATAGAATTAAGTTTTATCTATACATGTAGATAGACACTTGTCGAATGGGCTGCGCTGGATGGCCCATGACCTGCCGTGATGTTTGCGGCAATATCTCAAAAGTGACACCGCAGGAAACCAACTCTAGCAGGGTCAGTGCTTTGTTGGAAGGTTAGGGTGTTAAGTATGGGTAGTTAGTATTTAATAGTAGTTGTTTAATTAGAAGGGTTTGTTGTGAGATGCATGGATGAATGCTCGTTTAATAAATGGATTAATCTCTGCATATAAGTGTTTTGCGCTTACAAGCTTTACAAGTCTGAAGAAAACAAAATTCACTAAATACGCTGCTTATGTTATAGGCCTTTTTAACAGATTTTAAAATCAATTTAAATCAATTAACGCGTAAATATATAACTTCTATTTTTCAAAAGATTTCGTTTCTTTTTTCGAATTTCTTGTCAAATTTGTTAGATCTCTTTCTTGCTTCGTTTTTTTTTTCGATTTTTATGGTTTCTGAAATCAAGTTTTGAAATTGTTTTAAAAATAATGGAATTTCAGAAATACACTCAAACGATTACAGAAATACACCCAAACGGTTATAGAAAGGATTACAGAAATACACACAAACGGTTACAAAAATACACCCAAAACATGGGGAAGACAGTATATTTCTTCTTGAAATATTTTAATGTTTTGCTGGTTAAGGATGAGGCACATGGCAGAGACAATCTAGAAAAAAAACCTAGAAGAACAGTAAAACAGTACCTTGAATAACGTTTCTTCGTTTTTTGTGGTGATTTTTGATGGAGATTTATATCTTTTCTTCTTGATTTCTTCTACTCTTCGCGATGAGTTGGAACGTGTCTTTTGTTTCGAATGTCGCTTGAATCTTGACGGTTTACATTTTGATTGAGGAATAAGATGAAGAGTGCGAATCTTGACGGTTTGCGTTTTGATTGAGGAAGAAGAGGAAGAATGCAGCATAATGAACACATGCGTTGGACGTTCGATTTTAAAGAAATAGTGCGCGTATTTTTTCTTGAACTTGGACCAACTTATATAGCTTGTAAGACAAAAAAGCTTGTATGTATAGTAGGCCTCTTAATAAATTATGACTCCCTTTATAATTCAGGGCGTTTAACTTTTTCAATATAGAAGTAAAATTTATAAAAACAAAACTAAATTTAATTACGTTTGAAAGTGTAATTTTTGGGTGTATATAAATAGAAGCGTGAAATAAAGTAAATTACACAGCAATAACAACAAACACTCTTCTTTATATGCTGCGATATATATATATATATATATATATATATATATATATATATATATATATATATATATATATATAATTGTGGTAATAATACTAGAGTTATTTATTTATATTTCTTTATTTTATATTTATTTATATATATATATATATATATATATATATATATATATATATAATTGTAGTAAGTTACCAAAAATACCCATGAAGTTTACAAACGCTGACAAAAGTACCTATAAACTAAGGAAATTAATGATGTACCTATGGAAGATGGGTTTTGTATGACAAAAGTATCCAAATCCTAATTTTTTTTGTTTTTTTTTAATAAAAATTCCAAACTACTCTCACTCTCAACCTCAACTCACTTTTTCAACTTTCCATAACCCAACTTGTACCTTTAAAACCTTTGTCATGGAGTCCAAAACTACTCCTATAATAGACCAGGCCAAAATCAATGGTGGTGGTGGTGGTAGCAGACTTCGACCAATGCCTAACAGATAAATTTAGTATGGTGAGCTCTTTTCTATTTTTTTCACCAATCCCTGCACACAAAGAAAGCTCTCAAATTAAGAAAAAAAAGGAAAAAACAAATAAAACGATTAAAAACTGTTCCTTTATGATTCTTTCTCTGATTCTTCATCGGTATTGATTGATTCTTTTGTTAATCTCGGTGCTACAATCCTCTATTGCGTTATTATCCAAAATTTCTACCATAAAAGGTTCATTTCATCTGTTGTAGGAGTAGTTTTGGATTCCATGACAAGTTTTAAAGGTGCATGTTGAGTTATGGAAGATTAAAAAAGTGAGTTGAGGTTGAGGGTGGGGATAGTTTGAGAATTTTATTTAAAAAATCAACAAAAAATTAGGGTTTGGATACTTTTGTCATATGGAACTCATCTTCCATGAGTACATCGTTAATTTCCTTAGTTTATGGGTACTTTTGTCAGCGGTCATAAACTTCATGGGTACTTTTGGTAATTTTTCCATTGTAGTAATAATACTAGAGTTATCTATTTACATCTCTTTATTTCATATTTATTTTTTCTTTTTTATTTATTTATTTCACAACAGAGTTAAATTCTTTTAATATTAAAAAATGTTACACGTCACTAATATGATAGGTGTCAGTGTCAGACCTTTTCTTTTGGTTAGATGGATTAGATAGCCCCTAATTCTAGGCATTATTCATGCACCACATATCCACACAACATACACACATTACATGAGGTATTTTTTTTTATTATTGTCTTTTTTTTATCATTCTTTTAGGCTTGGACTTTGAATGTTATTTGAGTTTGGTTAGGGTAATTTTTAGGCTCTTTATTTTGTTGACCATGTTTGGTGCTTTGACAGTTATTTTTTTAGTTATAGTTCTTTCTTTACAATGTGGGTTTGGATTAGGCTCAGTATACCCATGTCGGTGATGGCTTGTTCATATAAAAAGTCAGTTGCATTGCTTTCCTCCATACCTAGATGAAATAGTACATGTGAATATCACGTACTGAATTTTTTTCGTGAACATTAGAGTTAGGTAAAGATTCAAGAATTTAAGTTATTTTAAACAAAAAAATGTTCATTACATATGACAAATTTGATTTAGTTAGATGAATCAAGAATTTAAGATTTAGTGTTTTCAATTAAAATTTAGAGGGTTTAGGTTCCATGGTTTTAAATTTATAATTTAGTGTTTAGCGCTTAGGAATTAGGATATATGGTTTGGGATTGTAGTTTTACCATATCGGGTTCAAGATTTGTGGTGTGAAGATTACGGTTTATAGTGTTGGGTTTAGGGGTGGAATTTAGGATTTAAATCTTATGGTTTAGGGTTTATAGTTTCGGAATTTGAAAAGTTTGAGTTAAAGTTGGGGGATTAAGAATTAGGCTTTATGGGTTGGGATTTAGGATTTATGTTTTAGGGTTTAGTATTTAAGATTTCGGGCCTGCTACACATACAAGCCTACAAGCATACAAGTTGGCCCAGCCCAAACAGAACTCACGCGCATGAAGAGAGATAACATGGCGCGTCAAAATCACGCGCTCAACATTCGAACGGTTACGTATGGCAGACTCTTCCACTTCTTCCACTTCTTCCATTTCTCAAGGCGCTTTCAAAACAACGAAACCCTCCCATTTTCGAGCGAAAATCAAAGTTCAAAATATAGAAATCGTAGTTCGAAAACTGCATCAAAACACCATCAAACTCTCTGTGAAGAATCTGAAGAAAAAACAAAGCAACAATACTCAACGTAAGTCCATTAAGATACTGTATATTTTACTTTTCTTCTACGTCGTTCTTCTAGGGTTTACTATTACTCTTGCTTCTTTGTTACACTGTTCTAAGTTCTACGTCGTTCTTCTAAGTTCTACGTCATTCTACGTTGTTATTCTAAGTTCTCCTGCTATTTTTGTTGATTTTTGGGGGTTTATTCCGTAGATTCGGGGGTGTAAACTGCTTAACCTTGTAATGTGGCTTGATATTGAAGCATGGTTGAGTGATATCTGACTGATATCTATATGGATGTATCTGAATAATATCTATGGGGGTATCTCACTGTAATCAATGGGTGTATCTTGTTGATATCTTTGGGTGTATCTGACTCATATATATGGGTGTATCTTACTGCTATCAATGGGTGTATCTTATTGTTATTAATGGGTGTATCTGAGTCATATATATATGGGTGTTTACTATTACTCTTGCTGCTTTGTTACACTGTTCTAAGTTCTACGTCGTTCTTTTAAGTTCTACGTCGTTCTACGTTGTTATTCTAAGTTCTCCTGCTATTTTTGTTGATTTTTGGGGGTTTATTCCGTAGATTCGGGGGTGTAAACTGCTTAACCTTGTAATGTGGCTTGATATTGAAGCATGGTTGAGTGATATCTGACTGATATCTATATGGATGTATCTGAATAATATCTATGGGTGTATCTCACTGTAATCAATGGGTGTATCTTGTTGATATCTTTGGGTGTATCTGACTCATATATATGGGTGTATCTTACTGCTATCAATGGGTGTATCTTATTGTTATTAATGGGTGTATCTGAGTCATATATATATGGGTGTATATTACTGATATCTTTGGGTGTATTTTTAGTTTCAGAGAAAATGGCAGCAAGAAACCAAACAAAAGACCTTAAATGTGTCACACATCTCCTGAATGATAAGTTCAGAAACATGACTGAGGAGAAGAAGGCGATTGTGAGGGATCTTGGATTCGGTGGGTTGATGCACATCCCACCACTGAGGGTGGATCACCAACTCTTAAGGGAGCTGGCAAACAACTTCAAACTTGGGGAGAACAGACTGAAGACAGGATATGGTTCTTTCCAAATAACCCCAAAAAAAATAGGTGATGCGCTTGGCATCAATGCAACAGATAATTAGCTCAAAATTATAGGTGTATATTAAGTTGTTGCTTGGGTGTATATTAACCTGATGCTTGGGTGTATTTGAACCGACTTGGATGCTTTGTTGTCTTCCTTTTTGTAGGAGATCTATTTCCTGAGAAAGTTGACTATAAGAAACTTTCTGATGATGACAAAATAATTTATAGAAGATTCCAGGGTAAGACCCTCAAAAGTCTTACCGATGAAATGATGGAAATTGGCGTTGGCAACGAAGAGGAACGCCTGATGTTCAAGAGGATATTCATCCTCTACATACAGATGACGTTCCTTTTGCCAACGACGATAAACAAAATATCGTCCGTGCACCTGGCCCCAATTTTTAAGATGGACGGCATATCGGAGAGAAACTGGGGGGGGGGGGGCATGTTTTGACCTTCATGGTCAAGGGCATCACAGACTATCAAGAGAAGAAGAAGAAGGCAATCAATGGCTGCCTCTTCGCCCTGATGATAATCTACTTTCATCTTTCAAAAAACAAAGGCAAGAACAGGGCTGGAAGACCACAAAAGCCATGGATTGCCAACTGGACTAAGGAGCAGTTGGTGGAAAGAATGAATGCAGAAAGAGAGGAAATTTTGGTGAGTAATCATAATAAGTTGGTGTATTTTATTTACCCGAATGGTGCTAACTAAAATATCTCATGTTTCAGGGGATTGTGAAGATGGCAGAGACAAGAGAAAAATGAGAAAAAAAGAAAAAAAAGAAAAAAAAACAAAAAATAAAAAAAACAAAAAAAAAGAAGGCGAGCCCAACATCGTCTTCGGAGACAGAAACTACTGACAGTGACACTTCTACCTCTGAGTCTGAGGCTCAAGAAGACTCAGAGGATTCGGGAAGAAAACACCCCGGCAAAAAGGGGAAAAAGTAAGTACCATACTTGGGTGTAATTTCTTTTTCGGTTTGGGTGTATTTTATTTGTCCACGTTGGGTGTATGTAGCTTATTAAGCAGGGTGTGTTTCGTTTGCTGCGTTGGGTGTATATTGTATATTTAGTTGGGTGTATCTCATGAATTCATTTGGGTGTATTTTTAGTATGTTCTAAATGACAATTGTTTGCCTTCCAGAATGGACTCAAGAAAAAGAAAGCAGAGGCAAGACGAGTCAGATTCTGATTCAGAATCTGAATCTGAACCAAGTGATGAGTAATGTCCTGAAATTAATACTCCTTTCTTTTGGCTTCGTTATAAAGATTTCGTGTATTAACTGAAGTGTCTATTATTAACTTATAGGAGCGAAGAATCATCGCCTGCGGAGAAGGAGAAGAAAAAGAAAGAAACAAAAACAACTCCAAAAAAGTAAGCAATTCTTTGGATAAAATTCTGTGATAAAATTAATTTTTTATTTCTGATTGGTACTGTTTTTTTTCCATCCAAAACACAACAAAAAAAGAAAAAAGTTGTTGTGGAGGATTCACCTCCTGAAGAAGATGAATACTTTGACGGGTACAGTACCTCGTAAGCTATATTACGGTCTATCATCGTAATTATTTTTGTTAACGTCTTATTTTATGAATGTAGTGAGAGATATGAAATATCAAGTGACGAACTCGATGAATGGCTAAGGGAAAACGTTGATAAATCTGCTGCAGAGGGGTATGTCTTGCTGGGCTGTGTATTTGAGATTTTGGTGTCTTTTGTTTGCTAATAATTGTATCTTGTTTCGCAGGGAGAACCAAGCTGACCTGCGATCGACAGAAGGTCGCTATGTGTCCTCTGAAACGTAAGAAGCTTTATTATTTAATAAAATCTTGTTATCATGATTTGGATGTATTCTGTGAAACAATTTGGGTGTATTTTGTGGATCAAGTTGGGTGTATCTTGTTTACTAAGTTGGATGTATATTTTGTTTGAATAACATGAAATCTGTTTAGACTACCGGCTGTGAACTTGGGAAGTGATGATCCTTCCTCTCAAGGACGCACAGAACAGAGTAGTGTAAACCAGCCGTCTCAGAGCATGTAATTTCTCTTTCAAATAACCGTTACTTTTGTTCTTCTAATAACTTCTACTTCTAATTCTGTATATATTTTTTTTAGAAAAAAAAGCCCTTTATTATTTTATTCAAGAAAAAAAAGGCAGCAAAAAAAGCAAAAACTGCAAGTATGTAAGTTCTCAAAAAACAAAGCCCGTCTTCTTTTTGAATTGTTCGGGTGTATTTTTTGACCTTCTTTGGGTGTATTTTAGGTTGACTCTGACTGATTCGAATATGATGGTTGTTAGGGAACAAACACCGTCGGAAGCGCTTGCAATGTGAGTTTTCCAAGAATATTTCAACGTTATAACCTTATTATTTTCAAATACGTTGTTAACCTTTCATTTTTATTCTTGTTTAGAGTCCCTATCCAGTTTTTTGTGCCGGCATCCCATCAAACAACCACTGACGCAGATTTCGAACCAACCCCTATGCTACAGATTGAAGGGGCTAGAGAAACGTAAGAAAATAGTATTGGGTGTATATTTATTTAGGGTTTGGGTGTATATTTGCTAACAGTTTGGGTGTATATTCTTCCTGATCAATTTTTTTTACGCCATGATTAATTTTGTGTAACTGTGCAGCACTCCTGAAACCCCCAAACAACTTCAAGAAACAACACCCAAGCTTCCCCCAGCTCCAACAAAAATGTAAGTTCATTAGACTAAAATCAATCTTTGCTTATCATCCGTATATTCTTATTCTTACTCTTATTCTTATACATAATGACGCAGTCATCCAGACGCAGAGGACGCTGCTGCCCTGTTGATGATGGCACGGACAGCAACCTATGTTTCTAAAACAGATCCGGGGATGCCATCATTCAGCCTCGGATTGACAGATTCAAGCCAGGAGGGGGCGTCAACGCAGGAGACAGAAAGGGAAAAATCTCCAGAAACTGCAACTATGCTAGAACAATTAGACAGTTTGGTCCAAAAATTAGCAAGCAGTGCGGCAAAGGGAAAAGACGAAAGTCCACAAATTCAGAGGGAGACTGGGGGAGAAAGTTCTGCAAAGTTGGAAACTCCTAGGGGAATAAATCAAATTCCGGATGATATGAAACAAAAGTGCTACATCTGGGGGACGAGACTGAAGGAAGATGCAAAAGGCGATACTGACGAGTATGAGGAGATATGCACTCTGATTGGCCAAGGAGAATACATTTTGATGAGAATGCACCTTGCATCCCTCCAGGCAAAAAGTGATATAGAATCTCAGGTAATTTTAGACTAACATTAATGTTTTTACACCAAAGTCAACTGCAATGTTTATTAATTTAAAATTGATTTCTAGATTGTATTTGCCATCTGCCTCATCCTAAACCAGAAAAATGAAAAGATGTTTCAGGAACAAATATACTGTCTCCCCCCCGATATTGTGGTAAGTGTTACTTCTACGAACTTTGGGTGTATTTTATGCATTGATTTGGGTGTATTTTTTAGCTTAGATTGGGTGTAAGTTGTGTATTTTCAGTATTTCATTTCTTGTATCGCAATTCTTGCAGAGCATGGCACTTTCGGATCACCCAAGGGGGGAATTCATATCCCCGAAAACGAAAAAAGAATTCAGGGTGGAAGCCTACCCGAGTTTCATTCACTTCATAGATAGAAAAAAATTAAGTTCGCATCCATATGTAAGTTTTCGTTTCGTAAATTTGTTAGTACGCTTATTTACTTATATGCCAAATAAAATAACAGACTGTTGAAATGTGGCAATCCTTCAGATTTTTGCTCCTGTTTGCCACTCGGGACATTGGTGGTTATGGCTGATAAATACAACAAAGCGGAAATGTCAAATACTTGACCCGCTACACAAAAAAGCTCCAAGCGATGAGAGAAAGGACATTAATAAATTCACTGTAAGTTGCCTTTGTCTTCTTTACTTTAATAGATAGGTCTATTTTGAAGGTTGAGTTGGGTGTATATTCCATATTCAGTTGGGTGTATCTTGTCCATTCATTCGGGTGTATTACTGATTTGTTTTGGTATTTAAGGGATATGTATTTTCAAGATTGATAACATATGCCGGCGGGAAACCTCTCGAGAAAGGCGAGAAGGAGAAGGAAATTAAAGCCTTATATGTTAAAATATCAGGCCAAAAAACAAGGTATAAATTTGTGACTCTGAACATTAAACTTTCCTAAATGAGATTTGTAATTTATTTTCTTCGTTTTCAGCTATGACTGCGCTATCTACGTAATGAAGTGGCTTGAGTTAATTGAGCCGGAAAACATTAAAAAGGGAAAGTATGAATGGGATAATTGGACACAGGTAACTGTCTTTAGAACTATATAACTCTGTATTACTTTACTGAATTAATATTTCTGTTTAAACATAACATACTTTTTAATTGTAGGAGGAGGTGGACCACTATAGAGTGGAGTATGCTTCTCGGATACTATTCAGTGAGATGAATAAATAGAGAGATCGGGAAATTAGAGAGAGTAGTGCTATAAGGCTGTCGAAGCCATCCTCTGTATTATTGAGTCTGTTTTGTCAGATTAATTCTGCTGATATAGAAACTGGGTAATCCAACTGCTGGGTAGTTTGTAAATTGAACAAATGATGTAAATATTTGCCATTTATCAACAACTTCTATTCGATGTATATTTTTTCCGATAGTTAAACTATCTGTGATGGTAAACTGCCTGTGATGTATTCAAAAGCTGTATTACAGGTGGTAAAATATGAAGAAAAAATAAAGGCATATATAAACGTAAATTATAAACTGTTACACCCAATGCAAGTCTAATAATACACCCGAGGTTGAATAAAATATACACCCAACTGTCTGTGCTGTATTCAAAATGAATGAATTACATGTACTAAAATATGAAGAAAAACATCAACTGAAATATACGCCCATAACCTGTGAATTTTTACAGCTTTTGTTCTATATGTATCTATATATGTGTCTATATGTAAATTGTCAATTAACAAAAATACACCCAAAAGAAACAGAGCTTTTACACCCATACTCTTTATAACTATACACCCAAAGAGTTATCCCCTGCTGCTGGTACCCTGAGCTGATAATTTATAACTTGTCCCTGATATTGGCTGCAATTTGAATGCGCCGCTGATGCAGCATCAAACAGGTTTATCTGAATATAACACTCCCGCATTAGCTAAACTATTAACTAGAAAAATAAACTCAATCGCCACAAATTTAAAGAACATTACATTTACCTCGCTTAAAACTTTCGTCTTCTTCTTCTTTGTGGCATTTGCAATCTGTTTCTCGAGCTTTGAACCTAGCCTATTTTTTGGACGTCCTCTTGTTCAAATCCTTGGCGGGCTTTGAAGCTCGTTAACAGATTCCAAGTTGGCGTCTTCGTGGGATAAAGAAGATGTCCCCTTCCTTTTGGCTTTTAATGCTTCCATCTCGGCCATGACGTTATCGTACGCACGGTGCAGAATTGCAGTCAGCTCCTCCGATTCGGAGGCAAATTCGCAAATATTTTGCGAATGAAAAACCAATTGGTCGAACCTCTTGCTTCTTGGCTCCATTAGTGGCTCGTCGTGGCTGCTCTTGATGTGTGTGTGTTGCCTCTTTACCTTCTTGCTCCATCGTTCTAGTATGTATCTAGGGGACACTTGGCTTACTTGTTCGAAGCTTAACACGCTTAGTGCGTGACGGCACAGTATCCCTCTCGACTCGAATAATAAGCATTGGCATTTTACCTCGGCTGCAACTGAGTCGTAGGTAACCGCGAACTTGTCGAATATTGAGCTGGAAACTTGTTCTCCGACTTCGTATACTGAATAGCCTAGAGCAGAATTCTTTAATCTGGTGATGCAATTCGCCTTTCCTCTGAATTGGGCTTGGACTTCCCTAAACTTTGCGTGAGTGTACGCATCTTGAAACTGAGCTTCAATGGAGGATTTGGTTGCACACGGTATGACCGTATGAAAATCTGCAGCATCTGATTCTCTCTCTACTTGCTCCCTGCTTCCGAGGCAATTATCGTACTGTTTGACGAACTGAATGAGCGAGCTGTTCCGGGTGATGTACTTGTTAAAAAATGAATGCATGCTCTCGCTCCTTTGTGTGCTTCTCATCCCTGCCCAGAAGTGGTGGTCCAGATAGATAGGAACCCATATGTGACGGTCTTCGTACAGATCTGCATAATACACCCAAACACACATTGTAAAATACACCCGAGAGATCGTACAATTTACACCTCTGCTGCAGATTTTAAAAACACATTACCTGAAAGCCACTTATTGTCCGCAAGACCAAAATTTACCAGAAAATCGTTCCAATTCCTATCGAATGAGTCTTTGCTATGAGAGTTCCAAACAACATGGCTCATTTGTTGTTCGATATCGGCATGTCCCTTGTACCCGTTTAATTTGCTTGGAATCTTCTTCATGATGTGCCAAATACACCAGCGGTGAACTGTTGTTGGCATACAGGCCTCTAAAGCCCTTTTCATTGATGCGCACTGATCGGTGAGAAACCCTTTCGGAGCGTTTCCTCCCATGCAATGAAGCCAGCATTGAAATAACCATTTGAATGATTCAATTTCTTCGTTCTTCATCAAAGAGCATCCGAGAAGTGTTGACTGACCGTGGTGATTCACCCCGACAAAAGAACCACAGACCAAATTATACCTGAAACGAATTACCATGGTCCAGAATGCAAAATCATTAGGTACACCCTAACAAATGCTTCGAATACACCCAATGAAACAGCCAATATACACCTCTGCTGTGGATTCGTAAAAATAAATTAATTTAGCATCATAAACAGGGACAGTTTGTTACCTGTTTGTATTGTAGGTGGTGTCGAATGAAATGACGTCTCCGAAATACTCAAAGGCGGCTCTGCTTCTTGCGTCGGCCCAAAAAGCCAGCTTAATCGATTGATCCTCCTCGAGTTCGAGCTCAAAAAAGAAATTCGGATTCTTCTCTTTCATTCTTAAGAAATATTTCCCGAATTCCTTTGCATCTTCTTGTTCGGAAACATTCCGCACTTCCCTGGTAATGTAATTCCTCACGTCCTTTTCGATAAAATTTAATTCGCGGTGACCCCCGGCAGCCGCAACAAATGATTGGTAGGTTTTGCTTGGTCTGATACCGGCCTCGTCGTTATTCTCTATCGTACGACGAATGGACATGCTTAGTTCCCTGTGCTGTTTGAGCATCTCTGCTTTGCTTGGACAGCAGGGGTGTGAATGATCCAGCACAACCTTTGAAATGATCCAAGAACCGACATCCTTCAATGTGTGTATATAAATTCTTGCAGGACAGTTTAAACCGGCTGTCGGATTGGTCTTCTTGGTTGGAGATATTTTAGATTTCCATTTTCCCTCTCTGCTACATGTAATCAGTTGATTCTTAATCTCGTTTCCCTTCCTATTTGTGCACCGAACTCTTGTAGAGAAACCTGCAGCCTTGGCGTAGTTCCTGTAAAATTTTTCGGCATCTTCAAGGGTGGTAAAGGTCATTCCGACCTTCGGAACAAGCTCGTCATCAACAACCGAGAGAGGCTGCACAATATACCGTGTCAGAACTGTGAATACACCCATAGATATGATACAAATACACCCAATCATGTCTAATATGATACACCCGAACCGAAACAACTCAACTATAGAATGACCTTTAAAGCCATAAACTGTCAATACACAGGCTGCAGAATACACCATGTCAAAAACTAAAAACACACCCAATCATGTCTGATATAATACACCTGAACAATAACAACTCAATTAAAAATAACAAAAAACCAGTAAAGCGTATATACACCCACACTTATAGCTAAAATACACCCAAAGAAGAATTGATCTATACCTGAGCGTCTGCTATAAATTCCAGGTAATTAAACAATGTTGAGCAATTTTTAAACTACACAATGCTATATAAATTACTGTAAATCAAACCTCAGGAACTTCGTTAGATTCAAATTCATAATCCACTTCGCCTGGATTCAGCACACAATCTGAGCTTGAAGGATCCATTATCTTCAAAACGAGTTCAAACTTTGATTTCAGAAAACAACAAATCAAAAGAGAAAACGAAGCTCGAGTTGCAGAGAGAGAAAAAGATAACGTAAACGAAGAACATACCAGTGAGAAAAGGAGAGGAAAAGATCGATGGAGAAGAATGAGGGAAGACGCGTGAGAAGAAGAACAACCAAATCTCAAAATAACGAAAACGAAGAAGGAAACAAATATTTTAAATTTGGAAGTTAGATATACGCGGGATATTATATAGCGCGTGTAATCAACGTACGTGGAGGAGCGCGTATTTTAAATTTATTGTTTAATAAACTTGTAAAGCATACAAGTCCTAATGGCTTGTATGCAGAGCTTTTCCGTTAAGATTTTTGGTCGAGGATTTAGAGTGTAGAGTTTGAGATTACAAGAAACAATAATGGTTTCCGTTCATAGGCACATATTGAATAAGGAGGGTTCTATCTGTTATGAGATTAATTCGGATAAAGTCGAATGTCTGTGGTACCATAGATAAGATGTTTATTTATTTGATTATTGCGAATAATATAATTTACTTGGTTAAATTCGTTAATTATGCAATAGTATGATCTTGAATTATATACAATGACTACTAATTTAATTTTTAACATAATGTTATTTTATATATTTATCTTTAATTATTGAGATGTTGGTGTATGTTGTTATTTGATTTATAAATTTAAATTTGTTTCGTTGCTTTGATGATTTTTAAAATCCAATTAAAATAAAAAAAGTTAAAAATGGTATGTACTAAAAGCATAATTTCTATGAATTTTTATATTTGTTGATACTTGTAAAGCAGTTGAGAAAATATAATAAAATTTTTGGAATGTATTTATCATAAGGACTAATGTTTTTGTTAAGGATGATATTTTTCATGCTATTTGTCCTCTAATTTTTGCTTGTTTGTTTATTATTTGCTTCGTTATCATATCCTTATTTTAGTTAAACAATGATATAAAAAATCGAATTTTTGTCTATTTAATTTTTATTATTTTTTATTTTCCAAATATTTTATATTAAGAATTTAGTATAATATATGTAAGGAATAAAAAATGTAATGTTTTTAAAGGTAGTAAATATATCCTTTAATTAAGATTAAAGAGCATTGGTTGTTTGTTTATTATTTGCTTCGTTATCATATCCTTATTTTAGTTAAACAATGATATAAAAAATCGAATTTTTGTCTATTTAATTTTTATTATTTTTTATTTTCCAAATATTTTATATTAAGAATTTAGTATAATATATGTAAGGAATAAAAAATGTAATGTTTTTAAAGGTAGTAAATATATCCTTTAATTAAGATTAAAGAGCATTGGAGTGCGTGTGCTTGACGTTGAAAATGAATGGGATGTACGAATATAATAAAATAAAAAATATTTTCATTTCTTTTTTCTTTTCACGTAGTTATAACTAACAATATTTAAGTTATGCTGTGATAAGATAGTCTGGGGTTGGATATCTACTTTTTTCAAGGTTCACGTTTTTGAAGAAAATTATATTTAATAAAGTTTAAAAATGATGTTTATGTATGTCTATAAATAGAAAACTAGATATGAAATAATACATACAGTTATAGTAATAATACAAATAAATATTTTCTTTTTTTTATATACACTACAATATAAAGCATTTCTTTATTTTCTCTTTTCATATACTACTAATATAATATTAATATATTATCTTTATAGTAGTATAATAATATTGGTAAATGCTGATAGTAGTGTTTTTCTATTTATACTTTATTTTATTACTTCTTCCTTATTTATTTTACAACACGTCATAAGCACGAGCCTCTGACCAAATTTTAGAAAGACTCAGGTAACAAATTTTTATTATGTCAAAACTCTGTCATTTTGAATTCAATGCTCGTGATATATCTGAAAACAACTATTTATCATTAATACTAGATGTTGAAATCCATCTTGATTCAATGGATCTTGAAGATACCATTAAGCTGAAAATAATGCATCTCAAAAGGATAAAATTAAGCCATGATTTTTCTTCGTCGTCACCTTGACGAAGGATTGAAAAATGAATATCTCATATTAAAAGATTCTGTAGATCTGTGGAAAGACCTTGAAGAAAGGTATAATCATTAAAAGACAGTGATACTTCCTCAAGTTCGATATGAATGGACGCACTTGCGTCTATTGGATTTTAAATCCATAAATGAATATAATTCAACAATGTTTCGAATCACCTCACGAATGAAATTATGTGGGAAAAAGATAATTGATAATGATATGTAAGAGAAAACTTTCTCGACCTTCTATGCCTCGAATGTGCTCCTGCAGCAGTATCGAGAAAAAGGATTTAAAAAATATTCTGAGTTAATTTCTTGCCTTCTTGTTGCTGAATGCAATAATGATTTGCTCTTAAAGAATCATGAAGCGTGTCCAGCTGGCACCGCCCCATTTTCTGAAGTAAATACGTCAAATCATTACCCTAGAAGAGGTAAATGGCAAGGTTTTGGTAACAAGAAAAATTATGGAAGGAAAAGGAATTATGTTCACAAGAGAGGATCTCACCAAAAGTGGGATAAAAAAAAGAAATATTGGGCAAAATAAATCAACAGAATATAAGTATTTTTGTTGTGGTGGAAAGGGCCATTGGTCGCGTACCTGTCGTACACCAAGGCACTTAGTCGATCTTTATCAAACATTTTTGAAAAAAGACAACAAAGAAAAGGAAACGAATTTTGTTTCAAATGATCCTGAAAATTCCACCACTCGTTATGATGTGTCAGATTTCTTTAAGGATCCTAAAGGAAATATTGGTTATTTGATCAATGATGGAATAATTTAATATGTGGGATTGTTAAGTATTCATGTAAATAAATAATGTAAGAAACTTATTGTAAAGTTTTATTTTCTATATATTTAAGTTTCAAATATGATGTATATAAATAATGAAATTTTAATGTTTATGTTTAAGAATTTCAAAATAATTAAATGTGTCAAGTTTTAAATAATAATAATAATAGTGATAATAATAAAATTTTAGTATATGACATTATTTTTATGTATAGTGTTTCTTAGAAAAATAATTCCGATCAAGTATTCAATTTAACTGTGTATACTACTCATTTTATTATTATCATTTGTCTTTAAAGAAAATGACAAGAATATATAATGAAGATGTATGCCTTGCGGATAGTGCAAGTTCGCATACCATTCTCAAAAGTGATATATATTTTACCCATCTTGTGCCAAAAGAAGAATATGTTAATACTATTATTGGCTTAGGCAATGTGATTGAAGGCTCCGGAAGAACTATAATTTTGTTTCTCGGAGGAACAAAATTCATAATAAATAATTTACTATTGTCTACCAAGTCTCTAAGAAACTTGTTGAGCTTTAAAGATATTTGACAAAATATATATCATATTGAGACTATGAATGAGGAAAGTCATGAGTACTTATGTATCACAATTCATGATTCAAATAAAAAGGTTATATTAGAAAAGTTGCCCTCATTTTCATCTGGGTTATATTATACCAAGATTAGTGCAACTGAATCACATGCTACTATAAACAAGAAGTTTACTAACTCAAATGAATTCATAATTTGGCACGACCGATTGGGTCATCCGGGAACGACCATGATGCGGAGAATTATTAAAAACTCCCATGGACATTCACTAAAGAACCAAAAGATTCTTAAATCTCGTGAATTTTGTTGTGCTGCATGTTTTCAAGGGAAGTTAATTTTAAGGCCATCACCAGTAAATATTGGATTTGAGTCCCCTGAATTCCTAAAAAGGATTCAAGGTGATATATGTGGACCTATTCATCCACCATGTGGATCTTTTAGATATTTTATGATTCTGATAGACTCATCTTCGAGGTGGTCACATGTGTGCTTATTGTCTTCTCGTAACCTGGCGTTTGCGAGATTACTGGCTCAAATTATTCGATTAAAGCACAATTTCTAGAAAATCTAATCAAAGCAATTCGTCTTGATAATGCTGGTGAATTTACTTCACAAGTCTTTGATGCTTATTGTATGGATAATGGAATAAGTGTTGAACATCCAGTAGCTCATGTTCACACACAAAATGAGTTAGCAGAATCACTTATTAAACGTATCCAATTAATTGCTAGACCCTTACTTTTGAGAACAAATCTCCCAACCTCGGTTTGGGGGCATAGTATTTTATATGCCGTAGCATTTATTCGTTTGAGGCCAACGAGTTACCATCAGTTCTCTCCTATGCAATTAGCCTTTGGCCAGCAGCCAAATGTTTCCCATTTAAGAATATTTGGGTGTGCAATATATGTTCCCATTGCACCACCTTCTTGCACCAAAATGGGACCCCAAAGAAAATTGGGGATATATGTTGGATATGATTCTCCTTCTGTAGTGAAGTATCTTGAGATACAAACTGGAGATGTATTTAAATCCCGGTTTGCGGATTGTCATTTTGATGAATTAAAATTTCTAACATTAGGGGGAGATAATAAGCTTCCTGAAAAGGAACTTAATTGGAATGCATCATCCTTGATGCATTTAGATCCTCGATCAGGGCAATATGAACTAGAAGTTCAAAAGATTATACATTTGCAAAGAATAGCAAATGAATTGCTTGATGCATTTTTTTATACAAAGAGGATAACCAAGTCTTATATACTAGCAGAAAATGCCCAAATTAGAATTGATGTCCCAGTTGGACAAATTACCACCGAAGCAAATACATGCCAGAAGCGTGGCAAGCCCGTCGGTTCCAAAGACAAAAATCTTCGAAAGAGAAAAGAGGTAAATACTATTCCTATTGAAAAAGACATAGTAAAGACACATACAGTTGTCCAAAATTCTGATATAATTTTAATGCCAGAAGACGTTTAGGTACCTGAAAATTGTACAAATGATGAGATCTCGATAAATTATGTCTTTACAGGATTGAAATGAAACCGAAATAAAACAATTGTCAATAAAATATTTGCATATAATGTGACATTAAATATCATGCATGAAAATAAGGATCTTCAGTCGAAGAATGTCGACAAAGAAATGATTGGCCAAAATGGAAAGAAGCCATGAAGGCTGAATTAGACTCACTTGTAAAACGTGAAGTCTTTGAACTTGTAGTTCGTACACCTGAAGATATAAAACCTATTGGATACCGATGGGTATTTGTGAGAAAACGAAATGAGAAAAATGAAGTTGTGCGCTACAAAACCCGACTTGTGGCACAAGGTTTTTCACAAAGGCCCGATATAGATTATGAGGAAACATATTCCTCTGTAGTGGATGCAATAACATTGCGTTATTTGGTCAGTTTATTCGCATATCATAAACTACATATGCTTTTAATAGATGTAGTAACTTAATTGGAATGCATCATCCTTGATGCGTTTAGATCCTCGATCAGGGCAATATGAACTAGAAGTTCAAAAGATTATACATTTGCAAAGAATAGCAAATGAATTGCCTGATGCATTTTTCGATACAAAGAGGATAACCAAGTCTTATATACCAGCAGAAAATGCCCAAATTAGAATTGATGTCCCAGTTGGACAAATTGCCACCGAAGCAAATACACGCCAGAAGCATGGCAGGCCCGTCGGTTCCAAAGACAAAAATCTTCGAAAGAGAAAAGATGTAAATACTATTCCTATTGAAAAAGACATAGTAAAGACACATGCAGTTGTCCAAAATTCTGATATAATTTTAATGCCAGAAGACGTTTAGGTACCTGAAAATTGTACAAATGATGAGATCTCGATAAATTATGTCTTTACAGGATAGAAATGAAACCAAAATAAAACAATTGTCAATAAAATATTTGCATATAATGTGACATTAAATATCATGCATGAAAATAAGGATCTTCAGTCGAAGAATGTCGACAAAAAAATGATTGGCCAAAATGGAAAGAAGCCATGAAGGCTGAATTAGACTCACTTGTAAAACGTGAAGTCTTTGAACTTGTAGTTCGTACACCTGAAGATATAAAACCTGTTGGATACCGATGGGTATTTGTGAGAAAACGAAATGAGAAAAATGAAGTTGTGCGCTACAAAGCCCGACTTGTGGCACAAGGTTTTTCACAAAGGCCCGATATAGATTATGAGGAAACATATTCCTCTGTGGTGGATGCAATAACATTACGTTATTTGGTTAGTTTATTCGCATATCATAAACTACATATGCTTTTAATAGATGTAGTAACAACATACATATACGGCTAATTAGATCGTGATATCTATATGAAAGTCCCTGAAGGACTAAAGATATCTAAACCATCCAATGAATATTTGTAAGGGTTATACTCAGCCAAATTGCAAAGATCTTTATATGGTCTGAAGCAATCTGGACGAATGTGGTATAATCGTCTTACTAAGTATCTGGCCAAAAATGGATTCAAGAATGATGATATCTGTTCATGTGTTTTCATAAAGAAATCTGCATCTGGATTCATTATAATTGCTGTGTACGTTGATGATTTAAATATCATTGGGACTCCTAAAGAGATTCTAACAATTATAAAAACTCTAAAAGAAGAGTTTGAGATGAAAAATCTTGGAAGGACTAAATTTTGTCTTGACCTGTAGATCGAGCATATAAAAAATGGGATCTTTATTCATTAAACAACATACATAGAGAAGATATTGAACAAATTTTATATGGATAAGTCACATCCCTTGAGTACCCTAATGATCGTAAGATCTTTGGATGTGGAAAAGGATTAATTCCATCCTAAAGAAGAAAATAAAGATATCCTTGGCCCTGAAGTACTATATCTTAGTGCCACTGGAGCACTAATGTATCTTGCTAATAATACAAGATCCGATATATCATTTGCTATAAATTTACTAGCAAGATATATTTCCTCTCCAACCAGAAGACATTGGAATGGAATCAAACAAATCTTTCGATATCTTTATGGAACGGTTGATATGGGATTATTTTATCCCTATGGATCCAAGTCACAACTAGTTGTCTATACAGATGCTGGATACTTGTCTGATCCATATAAAGGGAGATCTCAAACATGATACCTGTTCACATATGGTGGAGCAGCTATATCATGGAGGTCCACGAAATAGACGATTGCTGCAACATCCTGTAATCATGCCGAAATACTAGCGATTCATAAAGCAAGTTGTGAGTGTTTTTAGCTTAGGAGTTTGATCTAATATATTCTGTCATCATGTGGACTGATTGATCATAAGATAGCTCCAACTATCCTGTTTGAAGATAATACAACATGCATTGCTCAACTTAAAGGCGATAGAACAAAGCATATTTCTCCCAAATTCTTCTTCACTCATGATCTTCAAAATCAGGAGACAATTGATGTCCAACAGATCTGCTCAAGTGACAATCTAGCAGATTTATTCACAAAGCCACTCCCAAAATCGTCATTTGAAAGATTGGTACATGAGATTGAGATGCGCCGATTTCGAGACATTAAATGATGTCGATAAGAGGGGAGACTGTACTCTTTTTTTCTTGGTCAGTTTTTTTCCCATTGGGTTTTTCTTGACAAGGTTTTTAATGAGGCAGTCCCCATCACAAAGGATATTGTACTCTTTTTCCTTCACTAAAGTTTTTTTCCCACTGGGTTTTTCTTTAGTAAGGTTTTAATGAGACATATTCCTAAATGGTCATCCAAGGGGGAGTGTTGTGATAAGATAGCCTGAGGTGGATGCCCATTTTCCACAAGGCTCAGGTTTTCAAGGGGAATCATATTTAATGAAGTTTGAAAATGATGCCCATGCATGCCTATAAATAGAGAACCAGATATAAAGTAATACACACAGTTACAGCAATAATACAAACAAATATTCTCTCTCTTTCTTATATACACTACAATATAAAGCACTTCTTTACTTTTCTCTTCGTATACAACTAATATAATATTAATATATTATCTTTATAGTAGTATAATAGTATTAGTAAATACTGATAGTAGTGTTTTTCTATTTATACTTTATTTTATTACCTCTTCCTTATTTATTTTACAACAAGTTAGTCATAAACATATTTATTAACATTAACATAAGCAACAAGTTATTTGCAGAGTTCAACTTTTTCTCCTATGTGGGTCACATAATTAAAGACTTTGTTTCATGCGGATTCCATGATCCTTCTCGAAGCGACCTCGAACAATCCACTGGCATATTGACAAGTGTCCACATATACATGAAGAAAGAATTTTATTTCTACAGAGTAGTATTATTTACTAATGGTAAGTTTTAGGAAGTGTCTGTCACAATGAGGCGCAACATTAGCCTGTCCTCTCTGACGCAAGTTGCTGCTTTGTTAGTGGATCTTCTTTAAAATCTCATTTTGACTCTAGCTAAGAAGACATATTATATAGTAGTCTTCTATGCTTAATATATTTTCATTTCTTCTCTTTTTTTATGTTAATAGGCTCATAAAAGATCCAGACAAGTAAATAACACCCATGAAAGGATGAATACTATCTTATGAAGTAAAATTTAGAAAAGTTAATATAAAAAAAAGTCTGAGAAAAGTTGATGCTTCTGTAAATGAAGCATGGAAAAACCCTAAAATTCTTTGGCTTTGAAATGCAATTCTCATTTTGCAAGGAGAATCGTTTGAAAGGTTAATATTCCATTTTCTTATAAAAAAAATTAAAAATATTTTATTTGAGCTAATAATTATAAATTAATTGTGCAGAAGTTATTTTGTCTGATAAATGAAAATATTTTTTATTTGTACAAATTAAATCATTTTAGCTTTGACTTGGTATGAATTGTTATTAAATATTAGTAATTTTTGTTTTGGTAATTAGTTTGCATTTGAGTTGAAAATGAAAATTAAAAAGAAAAGTATGAGCTACACAAAGGTAAGTAGTTCATTAGCTAATGGTGATGATCGATAGCTAATGGTAAGCAGTTGTTCTGTTTGAATTTCTTAATCGAGTTGTATAGTATACATTATATGGAGTTTGGTGCACGAAATCACAATCACACTTTTGTAATTCTGCACAACTAACCAGCAAATGCACTGGGTCGTCCAAGTAATACCTTACGTGAGTAAGGGTCGATCCCACAAAAATTGTCTGCTTGAAGCAATTTATGGTTATCTTGTAAACCTTAGTCAGTAGATTAATAATGAAAAGAGTTTTGTTTGTAAAGAGTAAAAGAACATGAAATGAATAATACTTGTTATGCAGTAATGGAGAATAGGTTGAGGTTTTGGAGATGCTTTGTCTTCTGAATCTCTGCTTTCCTACTGTTGTCTTCTTCACGCACGCAAGGCTCCTTCCATGGCAAGCTGTATGTTGGTGGATTACTGTTGTCAATGGCTACCATCCGTCCTCTCAGTGAAAATGGTCCAACTACGGGTTTCGTAGGGCTAATCATCTGTCGGTTCTCACTCGTGCTGGAATAGGATCCATTGATCCTTTTGCACACTGTCACTGCGCCCAACATTTGTGAGTTTGAAGCTCGTCACAGTCACCCCTTCCCAGATCTTACTCGAAATACCACAGACAATGTTTAGACTTTTTGGATCTCAAGAGTGCTGCCAATTGATTCTAGCTTATACCACGAAGACTCTGGTTTCACGAATTTGAACACTCTATTGTCAGGAGAGGCAATCAAACTCGTGAACCAGGAACCTAAGAGATACTCACTCAATCTAAGGTAGAACAGAAATGGTTGTCAGGCATGCGTTCATAAGTTGAGAATGGTGAGGAGTGTCACGGGTCATCACATTCATCATGTTGAAGTGCGAATGATTATCTTAGAATAGAAACAAGCGTGATTGAATAGAAAACAGAAATAATTACATTAATCCATTGAGACACAGCATAGCTCCTCACCTCCAACCATGGGATTTAGAGACTCATGGTGTAGAAGATACAAATTCAGATGTAAAATGTCATGAGGTAAAAAATAAATCTTTAAAAGTAGTTTTTATACTCAACTAGTAACCTAGGTTTACATAAAATGAGTAAACTAAGATAGATAGTGCAGAAATCCACTTTCGGGGCCCACTTGGTGTGTGTTTGGGCTGAGCATTGAATCTTTCACGTGCATAGGCTATTCCTGGAGTTAAACACTAGCTTTGGTGCCAGTTTGGGCGTTTAACTCCAACTTTTATGCCAGTTTTGGCGTTTAAGGCCATAAAAGGGTAAAAAAGTGGCGTTTAAACACCAGTTTGCGCTATCAAATCTCGGGCAAAGTATGGACTATTATACATTGCTGGAAAGCTCAATATGTTTACTTTCCAACGCAATTGAGGGTGTGCCAATTGAGCTTCTGTAGCTCCAGAAAATCCATTTCGCGTGCAGGAGGGTCAGAATCCAACTGCATCTACAGTCCTTTTTCAGCCTCTGAATCAGATTTTTGCTCCGGTCCCTCAATTTCAGCCAGAAAATACCTGAAATCACAAAAAAACACACAAACTCATAGTAAAGTCTAGAGATATGATTTTTGCATAAAAACTAATAAAAATATACTAAAAAGTAACTAAAGCATACTAAAAGCTACATGAAAATACCACCAAAAAGCGTATAAAATATCCGCTCATCACAACACCAAACTTAAACTGTTGCTTGTCCCCAAGAGACTAGATAAATAAAATAGGGTAGAAAGAAAATCAAGAGGCAATACATCTCAGAGCTTAAAACTTAGATTCTAATTAGATGAGCGGGACTAGTAGCTTTTTGCTCCTGAACAGTTTTGACATCTCAATTTATCCTTTGAAGTTCAGAATGATTGGCATCCATAGGAACTCAAAATTTGGATAGTGTTATTGATTCTCCTAGTTTAATATGTTGATCCTTGAACACAGCTACTTTATGAGTCTTGGCTGTGACCCTAAGCATCTTATTTTCCAGTAGTACTACAGGATACATAAATGTCACAGACACATAACTGGGTGAACCTTTCAGATTGTGACTCAACTTTGCTAGAGTCCCCAGTTAGAGGTACCCAGAGTTCTTAGGCACACTCTTTTGCTTTGGATCACGACTTTAACCACTCAGTCTCAAGCATTTCACTTGGACTTTCATGACACACGCACATGGTTAGGGATAGCTTGATTTATCCGCTTAGGCCAGGATTTTATTCCCTTGGGCCCTCCTATCCATTAATGCTCAAAGCCTTGGATTCTTTTTACCCTTGCCTTTTGGTTTAAAGGGCTATTGGCTTTTTCTACTTGCTTTTTCTTTATTTTTCATTTTTTTGCAAGCTTTGTATTTTTCACTGCTTTTTCTTGCTTCAAGAATCAATTTTATGATTTTTTAGATTATCAATAACATTTATCTTTCTTTTCATCATTCTTTCAAGAGCCAATAATTTTAACATTCATAAACTTCACTATAAAAAATATGCACTATTCAAGCATTCATTCAGAAGACAAAAAGTGTTGCCACAACATAAAAATAATTAGAATTTTTCTTATTGAAAACTTGAAATAATTTCCTCCTTACTCTAACGAAAATCTACTATTTTATTCATGGTTAGTGATGATGAGAAGAATAAATTATAGCTTAATTGGAGATAATAAAAATAAAAATAAAAATAAAGACCTTAATTACTAATACTCATGTAATTCTTAAGATAGGTTTCTAACAATAAAAGTTATCACAGATTTAAGATTAGGACTCAACAACCTTTGTTTTGGGAGATGGATGCTCCTTCAATCTGTGGGGTGTCTGGTCCCTCAAGGGAGAGCTTCTGGCGCTTCAGCTCCTGTAGCTCGTGCCCTTACTTTTCTTGTTCCTTAAGCAGCTTGCAGAGCATGCTATTTTGATTTTGCTGTTCTTCCTTAAGTTGATCCATAGCTTCTTGCAGCTTGGTGCCAGATGCTTCTAGGCGGGCCTAGTAGTCAATTTGAGGGATTTCTGGGAGGAACTCCTACGCCCTCCTCTTGATGGAGTTGTCGTGTACTTGTTGTCCCTCCATTGACTTTTTAGTGATTGGATGCTCGACTGAGATGAACTCATCCACTCCCATCTTTACCCCAGCATCTTTACATAGCAGAGAGATTAAGCTTGGGTAAGCCAATTTTGGCTTCAGTGGAGTTCTTATTTGCAATTGTGTAAATCTCACAAGAAATCAGATGATGAATCTCCACTTTGTTTCCTAGCATAATGCAATGAATCATCACTGTTCTTTTGACAGTGACCTCAGAGCGGTTGCTAATGGGCAGTATAGAATGCCCAATGAAGTCCAACCAGCCCCTAGAGACTGGTTTGAGATCTCCTCTCTTGAGTTGGTTTGGGACACCTTTTGAATTGGTTATCTACTTAGTTCCAGGGAGGCATATGTCCTCTAGAACTTGGTCCAAACGCTTATCTACTCTCACCATTCTCCTATTAAAGGATTTTGGATCATCTTGTAGTTGAGGCAGCTTGAAGACCTCTCTTATTTTGTTGGAAGTAAATAGTCTTCCCTCTGACCATAGTTCGAAAGGTATGGAAGGCAGTTCACGTCATTCTCTATTTATCTGTTAGCCACAGATTTGAGTAAAATTCCTGGACCATGTTTCTTCCCACCTTTGTCTCAGAATTAGCTAGGATTTCCCAACCTCTATTTCGAATCTGTTCTTGGATCTCTGGATATTTGTCTTCTTTCAGATCGAACTTAACTTCCGGGATCACTGACCTCAAACCCATTATTTTGTGGTAATGGTCTGCATGTTCTTTGGTTAAGAACCTCTCATGATTCCAAAGTGGTTTTAGATTATTCTCTTTCTTGCCTCTTAAAGTGGTTTATTTTCCTTTAGGGGCCATGATCTTGGTGAGGTTTTTCTCAGTGATCACAGAAAATACACCAAACTTAGAGGTTTGCTTGTCCTCAAGTAAAAGAAAGGAAATGAGAGGAATAAAGGGGGAGACAGATTCGAATGGTGGAGGTACGGGGATGGCCGAACGTGTATTTAAAAGGGAGGGGGTGGGTGATAAACCACTATTTCATGGTTTATATTGTATTTAATTGAGTGGTTTTATCAAGCTTTTCACCCACTTATTCATAGGATTTGCATGATTTTACAATTCCTTCATAGTTTAGTTCTATGATTGAAAACATGCTTCTTTGGTCTTAATTTAGCTAATCTTAATCCTCTCTTATTACCATTCGATGCCTTGATCTGTGTGTTAAGTGTTTCAGGCTTCATAGGGCAGGAATGGCTTAGAGAATGAAGAGGAAGGGTGCAAAAATGGAAGGAACACAAGGAATTGAGGAGATGACCAGCGAGAAGTCACGCGGTCGCATGGCTCATGTGACCGCGCAAAATGGAAGAAATTAGAGTGACGCGTTTGCATGCCTGACGCGACTGCGCAGATTGGAAGCTGCACGAACGACGCGAATACGTAGACGACGCGCACGCGTGGTACGAAAAACGCTGAGTGACGCGATCGCGTGGACGACGCGGACGCGTGACGTGCGCGATCTGCAGAATTACAAAAGTCACTGGCAGAGATTCTGGGCCGCATTTCAACCCAGTTTTCGGCCCAGAAACACAGATTAAAGTCAGGGAACATGTAGAGACTCAACATGCTTTCATAATTCACAATTTTAGATTTTAGATGTAGTTTTTAGAGAGAGAGGTTCTCTCCTCTCTCTTAGGATTTAGGATTAGGATTCCTCTTAAAGGATTTAGGATTTATTATTATTTCAACTTACAATTCTTCTGAGCTCCAGGTTTAATATTCCTTTATTTTGACTTCTCTTATTTTTAATTATATAAGTTGCCAATTTGGCTTAATGACATTCATGTTATGATTTTCTTAATTAATATTATTTGAGGTATTTCAGATTTAAGATTTCTTTCTTTTATTTATGTTACTGTTGCTTCCCATCTGAAGGCATTTTATTCAAGTAGATTTTTCTCCCTTTTGGCTTTAGTTTAGAAATCAGTAACTCAGGAGTTATTAGACTCAACGTGATCGATAATTGCTATCTTTGCTAATTAGCTTGAACTTCTATAATCCCAATCTTTTTCTAGGAATTAACTAGGATTTGAAGATCAAACTAATTAACCACTTGACCTTCCTTCGCACCAGCAGAGGTTAACTAGGTGGAATTAAGATTCAATTTTCATCATCATTGATAAGGATAACTAGGATAGGACTTCCAATTTCTCATACCTTGCCAAGAGTTTATTTTACAGTCATTTATTTATTTTATTTGTCATTTATCATACTTGTTCCTCATCTTTAAAACCCCGATTTACAATCTTCATAACCAATAATAAGAACATACCTCCCTTCAATTCCTTGAGAAGATGACCCGAGGTTTAAATACTTCAGTTATCAATTTATTTAGGGGTTTGTTACTTGTGACAACCAAAACGTTTGTACGAAGAGATTTTCTGTTGGTTTAGAATCTATACTCACAACGCGACTTTATAAAATTCTTTACTAGCAAAAATCCTAACGTCAGTGGGTTTCAAAAATTTTGAAAAAGATATGATAGAAAGATATGATTTGTAAAAGATGAGATTTTAAAATTCAAAAGATATGAAAAAGATATAAAGAAGTTAAGTCTGAATTTTTGTTGATGCATCTAAGAATTAAAAGATGATATGATGAGTTGGAAAAGATTTGGAAAGAAATTGATAAGATAAATGAGTTTTTGAAAAAGATTTGAAAGGGATTTTGAAAGAAAATTAAAAAGAATTTAGAAGATTATTAAATTTTTGAAAATTGAATTTGAGAGATAAAAATTTGTAACATGTTTATGCAAAAAATTATGAATTAAAACATGAAAATTTGAAAAAAAATTGAAGTGAAAACAAAATCACCTCCCCCTGTCTGTTCTGGCATTAAATGCCAGAATGGTATCCATTCGGGCGTTTAACACCCATTTGTTGGCCAATTTGGGCATTTAACGCCCAGCCAGGTACCCTGGTTGGCGTTAAACGCCAGAAATCTTTTATCACTGGGTGTTTTTCTAAACGCCCAGGATGCTACAGCTCTGGCGTTAAACGCCCAGAATGGTGCCAATTCTGGCATTTAACACCCATAATGGTATCTTTACTGGCGTTTAACGCCCAAAAATTCCCCTTACTGGCGTTTTTGTGCCAGTGAGCTCCTTTTCTCTGCTTTATGCTCTAAATCATTCTGTAACTCTGTAAACTTCTGCCATTGACAATTAACCTTAAAGATAATTTATATCAAACTCCTATAATTATTATTTAAAAAAAACTTTTACTAATGGATGGGTTGTCTCCCAGCAAGTACTTCTTTATTGTCTTTAGCTTGACTTTTACTGAGCTTTAATCTAGTCTCAATTTTGAGCATTCTTGCTCAATATTGGTTTCAAGATAATGTTTGACTCTCTGTCCATTAACAATGAACTTTTTGTCAGAGTCAATATCCTGAAGCTCTACATATCCATATGGTGACACACTTGTAACCACATATGGTCTCCTCCACCGGGATTTTAATTTCCCAAAGAACAATCTGAGCCTAGAGTTAAATAGCAGAACCTTCTGTCCTGGCTCAAAGACTCTGGATGACAGCTTCTTGTCATGCCACCTTTTTGCTTTCTCCTTATAAATTTTTGCATTTTCGAAAGTATTGAGTCTGAATTCCTCTAGATCATTCAACTGGAGCAATCTTTTCTCTCCAGCTAATTTGGTATTAAGGTTTAGGAATCTGGTTGCCAGTAGGCCTTGTGTTCCAGTTCCACTGGCAGGTGATAGTCTTTTCCATACATAAGCTGGTATGGAGAGGTCCCTATAGGAGTTTTGAATGCAGTTCTGTATGCCCATAGAGTATCATCCAGACTCCTTGCCCAATCCTTTCTACGGGTATTTACAGTCCGTTCCAGGATTCGTTTTAGTTCTCTATTTGAGACTTTAGCCTGCCCATTTGTCTATAGATGATATGGAGTTGCCACTTTGTGGTTAATTCCATATCGGATCAGAGCAAAGTCAAGCTGTTTATTGCAGAAATGAGTCCCTCCATCACTGATTAATATTCTAGGGACACCAAATCTGCTGAAGATATGCTTCTGGAGGAACTTCAGCAGTGTCTTAGTATCATTAGTGGGTGTTGCAATTGTCTCCACCAATTTAGATACATAGTCTACTGCCACCAGAATATAAGTGTTTGAGTATGATGGCGGGAAAGGCCCCATGAAGTTAATACCCATACATCAAACAACTCAATCTCTAAAATCCCTTGCTAAGGCATGGCATAATCGTGAGGCAGATTACCAGATCTTTGGCAACTGTCACAGCTACGTACAAACTCTCGGAAGTCTTTATAGAGAGTAGGCCAGTAAAAACCACATTGGAGGACTCTTGTGGCTGTCCGCTCACTTCTGAAATGTCTTCCATATTGTGATCCATGGCAATGCCATAGGATCTTCTGTGCCTCTTCTCTGGGCACACACCTATGGATTATTCCGTCTGCACATCTCTTAAAGAGATATGGTTCATCCCATAAGTAGTACTTTGCATCAGTAACTAATTTTTTTGTTTACTGCCTACTGTACTCTTTGGGTATGAATCTTACCGCTTTATAGTTTGCAATGTCTGCAAACCACGGTACTTCTTGAATGGCAAAGAGTTGCTCATCCTGGAAGGTTTCAGATATCTCAGTAGAGGAGAGGGACACCCCTTCTACTGGTTCTATTCGGGATATGTGATCTGCTACTTGATTCTCTGTCCCTTTTCTATCTCTTAT
Source organism: Arachis hypogaea (assembly GCF_003086295.3). Taxonomy (NCBI): domain Eukaryota; kingdom Viridiplantae; phylum Streptophyta; class Magnoliopsida; order Fabales; family Fabaceae; genus Arachis; species Arachis hypogaea. The sequence goes on from NC_092045.1 coordinate 17,584,608, forward strand.
TTCTATATCAAACTCTTACAGAAGCAACACCCATCTTATGAGCCTGGGTTTTGAAACCTGCTTTGTGAGTAGTTATTTAAGAGCAGCATGGTCAGTGTACACAATCACTTTTGATCCTACCGAATAGGATCTGAACTTGTCAATGGCATAAACCACTGCAAGCAATTCCTTTTCTGTGGTTGTGTAATTTTTCTGCGCGTCATTTAAAACACGGCTGGCATAGTAAATAACGTGCAGAAGCTTGTCATGCCTCTATCCCAATATTGCACCAATAGCATGGTCACTGGCATCACACATTAGTTTAAATGGTAATGTCCAGTCTGGTGTAGAAATGACTGGTGCTGTGACCAGCTTAGCTTTCAGAGTCTCAAACACCTGCAGACACTCTGTGTCAAAGACAAAGGGTGTATCAGCAGCTAGCAGATTGCTTAGAGGTTTTGTAATTTTTGAAAAATCCTTTATAAACCTCCTATAGAATCCTGCATGCCCCAGAAAGCTTCTGATTGCCTTAACATTGGCAGGTGGTGATAATTTTTCAATTACTTCTACCTTAGCTTGATCCACCTCTATTCTCTTGTTCAAAAATTTGTGCCCAAGGACACTTCCTTCAGTCACCATAAAGTGACATTTCTCCCAGTTTAAAACCAGGTTAGTCTCTTGGCACCCTTTTAGAACAAGTGCTCGATGGCCAAGACAGGAGCTGAATGAGTCTCAAAATATTGAGAAGTCATCCATGAAGACTTCCAGAAATTTTTCTACCATATCAGAGAAAATAGAGAGCATGCATCTCTGAAAGGTTGCAGGTGCATTACACAGACCAAATGGCATCTTTCTGTAGGCAAATACTCCAGATGGACATGTGAATGCTGTTTTTTCTTGATCCTGAGGATCTACTGTAATTTTGGTTGTAACCTGAATAGCCATCCAAAAAGCAGTAGTAATAATGACCTGCTAGTCTTTCTAGCATCTGGTCTATGAATGGTAAAGGAAAATGATCCTTTCTGGTGGTTGTATTGAGTCTTCTGTAGTCAATACACATAGGCCACCCTGTAACTATTCTTGTAGGAACCAGTTTATGTTTTTCATAATGAACCACTGTCATGGCGCCCTTCTTGGGGACTACTTGGACAGGGCTTACCCAGGGGCTATCAGAAATAGGATAAATAATCCCAACCTCTAGTAATTTAGTGACCTCTTTCTGCACCACATCCTTCATGGCTGGATTCAGCCGCTTTTGTGGTTGAACCACTAGCTTGGCATCATCCTCCAATAGGATCTTGTGCATGCATCTGGCTGAGCTAATGCCCTTAAGAACACTTATGGACCATTCAAGAGCTGTCTTGTGTGTCCTTAGCACTTAAATGAGTGCTTTCTCTTCCTGTGGCTCTAAGGTAGAGCTTATGATTATAGAAAAAGTGTTATCTTCTCCCAGAAATGCATATTTCAGGGATGGTGGTAGTGGTTTGAGCTCGGGTTTAGGAGGCTTCTCCCCTTCCTGAGGAGTTTTCAGAGGTTCTTCTATTTTCTCTGGTTCCTCTAGATCAAGCTGAACATCTTTAAAGATGTCCTCTAGCTATGATTCAAGACTCTCAGTCATATTGACCTCTTCCACCAGAGTGTCAATAAGATCAACTCTCATGCAGTCTTTTGATGTGTCTGGATGCTGCATAGCTTTGCAACATTCAAGTTAAACTCATCCTCATTGACTCTCAGGGTCACTTCCCCCTTTTAGACATCAATGAGAGTTTGTCCAGTTGCTAGGAAAGGGCTTCTTAGAATGAGAGTAGCACTCTTGTGCTCCTCCATTTCCAGCACTACAAAGTCAGTGGGAAAGGCAAATGGCCCAACCTTGACAATCATGTCCTCAACCATGCCTGATGGAAATTTGATGGAGCCATCAGTAAGTTGGAAGCATATTCTAGTTAGTTTGACATCTTCAATCAAACCAAGCTTCCTGATAGTGGATGCAGGTATCAGGTTGATACTTGCTCCAAGATCACATAAAGCTGTCTTGGTACAAGTACCCTCTAATGTGCATGGTATCATAAAGCTTCTAGGATCTTTAAGCTTCTCTGGTAAGCTCTTTAAAATGACTGCACTGCATTCTTCAGTGAGAAAAACTTTTTCAGTCTCTTTCCATTCCTTCTTATGGCTTAAGATCTCTTTCATGAACTTAGCATAAGAGGGTATTTGCTCAAGTTCCTTTGCAAACGGAATCTTAATTTCAAGAGTCCTGAGATAGTCTATAAAGCGGGCAAATTGTTTATCCTGTTCCGCTTGGTGGAGTTTCTGAGGATAAGGCATCTTAGCTTTGTATTCTTCAACCTTAGTTGCTGCACGTTTATTTCTTACAGAGGTGGTTGGAGAAGCCTTCTTAGAGGGGTTACTATCAGCACTTGCAAGTGTCTGATCCCTCATTGGCATTTGAATGCCAAGATTGGGGGGCTAGATGGGCATTTAACGCTAGATTTCCACCCTTTTCTGGCGTTTGAACGCCAAAACTGGACACCCACTGGGCATTTAATGCCAGTTTTTCCCCCTTTTTTGGCGTTTGAACGCCAGAACTGGGCATCCACTAGGCGTTTAACACCAATTTTTTACCCTTTTCTGGCGTTTGAACACCAGAAGTATTTCTCTCTGGGCTCTTACTGTCCTCAAAGGGATTTTGGGCAGTGATTTGCTCATCCTCTGTCAATTGTTCCTTTCTTGGCTTTTTGCTGCTTTGAGTTGAGGTATTTAATGTCTTCCCACTCCTTAAATGAACAGCTTGGCACTCTTCTGTTATCTATTTGGATAACTGCTGTTTTGTCTGATTCAATTATTTTTCCATATTCTGGTTAGTATCTTTGGTTTCTTGTAGCATCTCTTTGAATTCTACTAGCTGTTTTGTTAGAAAACATAATTGCTAATTGAGTTCAGCAACTTGTTCTGGAGGACCAAGTTCAGTGGATACTGCCTTAGCTTCTTCTTTCATGGAGGACTCATTGCTTAAGTACAGATGCTGATTTCTAGCAACTGTATCAATGAGCTCTTGAGCTTCTTCAATTATTTTTCTCATGTGTATAGATCCACTAGCTGAGTGGTCTAGAGATATCTGGGATTTTTCTGTAAGCCCATAGTAGAAGATGTCTAACTGCACCCACTTTGAAAATATTTCAGAGGGGCATTTCCTTAGCATCTTTCTGTACCTCTCCCAAGTATCATAAAGAGATTCATGATCCTCTTGTTTAAAGCCTTGGATGTCCAGCCTTAGCTGTGTCATCCTTCTTGGAGGAAAATATTGATTCAGGAATTTGTCTGATAATTGTTTCCATGTTCTTATGCTTGCTATGGGTTGGTTATTCAGCCACCTCTTAGCTTGATCTTTTACAGCAAATGGAAATAGCAATAATCTATAGACATCCTGATCCACTTCTTTATCACGTACTGTGTCAGTAATTTGTAAGAACTGTGCCAGAAACTCAGTAGGTTCTTCCTGTGGAAGACCGGAATATTGGCAATTTTGCTGCACCATGATAATGAGCTAAGGATTTAGCTCAAAAGTGTTAGCTCTTATGGGGGGTATACAGATACTACTCCCATATGAAGCAGTAGTGGGGTTAGCATATGACCCCAAAGTCCTTCTGGACTGTTCATTTCCACTTAGGCCCATGATGGAGAACGAGAGATGATGTGGATTGGAGATAGAAATATTATATTTATTATTTAATTTTTTTAGAAAACCAAAAATAAAAGAAGATAAAATAAAATAAAATAAAATAAATGAAAGATTTTGGGTGAGGACTTTTGAAAAATGAAGAGAGAGAAAGTGGTTAGGAAGTTTTGAAAAAGATATGATCTTAAATTTTAAAGATTGAATCTTTCTTAACAAAAAAACACCAAACTTAAAATTTTTCAATCAATTTAGTGAACCAAGACAAGAGATTCGAAAATTGTATGTAAGAAAAAGAAAAAGACTTTGAAAAATTTTATGAAGGATTTTCGAAAAAAATAAAAAGAGAAAATTGAAAAAGAGTTTGTTTTGAAAAAGGTTTAAGAAGATAATTTTAAAAATTGAAATTTTGACTTGACTAACAAGAAACTACCAAATTTTAAAAATTTTGACTAAATCAACTCAAGGAATTCGAAAATTATGAGTGAATAAAGGAAAAGATATTTTTTTTATTTTTTTTGAATTTAATGAGGAAAGAGAAAAATAATAAAAAGACACAAGACTTAAAATTTTTAGATCTAATGCTCCTTATTTTCAAAAATTTGAAGGGAAAACACCAATGAACACCAAACTTAAAAATTTTAAGATCAAAACACAAAAAAAGACTCAAGAACACTTTGAAGACTCAAAGAACAACAAGAACATAAAAAGAACACCAAGAACACTTTTTGAAAAATTTTTAAGGTAATAACAACACAAGAAACAAAAAACTTAAAAATGTTTATACTCTCGACACTAATAATTTGAAAATACACAGGAAAAACAAGGAAAGACACCAAACAAGAGAATTCAAAGATCAAATAAGGAAAATAAACAAGAACAACTCGAAAAATTGAAAGAAAATAACCACATGCAATTGACACCAAACTTAAAACATGAAACCAAACTCAAAGAAAATTAAAGAATAATAAAGAAAAATGATATTTTTGAAATTTTTTTTGAAAATAAAATAGAATACTCTAAACCAAAAAGACAAAATTTTCCTAATCTAACTAACAAGATGAACCGTCAGTTGTCCAAACTCGAACAATCCCCGGCAACGGCGCCAAAAATTTGGTGCACAAAATCACAATCACACTTTTGTAATTCCACATAACTAACCAACAAGTGCATTGGGTCGTCCAAGTAATACCTTACGTGAGTAAGGGTCGATCCCACGGAGATTGTCGACTTGAAGCAATCTATGGTTATCTTGTAAACCTTAGTCAGGAGATTAATAATGAAAAGAGTTTTGTTTGTAAAAAGTAAAAGAACATGAAATGAATAATACTTGTTATGCAGTAATGGAGAATAGGTTGAGGTTTTGGAGATGCTCTATCTTCTGAATCTCTGCTTTCCTATTGTTGTCTTCTTCACGCATGCAAGGCTCCTTCCATGGCAAGCTGTATGTTGGTGGATCACTGTTGTCAATGGCTACCATCCATCTTCTCAGTGAAAATAGTCTAACTATAGGTTCCGTAGGGCTAATCATCTGTCGGTTCTCACTCATGCTGGAATAGGATCCATTGATCCTTTTGCACACTATCACTACGCCCAACATTTGTGAGTTTGAAGCTCGTCACAGTCACCCCTTCCCAGATCCTACTCAGAAAATCACAGACAAGGTTTAGACTTTCTGGATCTCAAGAGTGCTGCTAATTGATTCTAGCTTATACCACGAAGACTCTGGTTTCACGGATTTGAAAACTTTGTTGTCAGGAGAGGCAATCAAATTCGTGAACTAGGAACCCAAGAGATACACACTCAATCTAAGGTAGAACGAAAGTGGTTGTCAAGCACGCGTTCATAAGTTGAGAATGGTGATGAGTGTCACGGGTCATCACATTCATCATGTTGAAGTACGAATGAATATCTTAGAATAAAAACAAGCGTGATTGAATAGAAAACAGAAATAATTGCATTAATCCATCGAGACACAGCAGAGCTCCTCACCCCCAACCATGGGGTTTAGAGACTCATGTAGAAGATACAAATTCAGATGTAAAATGTCATGAGATACAAAATAAATCTCTAAAAGTAATTTTTATACTCAACTAGTAACCTAGGTTTATAGAAAATGAGTAAACTAAGATAGATAGTGCAAAAATCCACTTCCAGGACCCACTTGGTGTGTGTTTGGGCTGAGCATTGAAGCTTTCACGTGCATAGGCTATTCCTGGAGTTAAACGCCAGCTTTGGTGCCAGTTTGGGCGTTTAACTTCAACTTTTATGCCAGTTCTGGCATTTAAATGCCAGTTTGCGCTATCAAATCTTGGGCAAAATATGGACTATTATCCATTGCTGGAAAGCCCAATATGTCTACTTTCCAACGCAGTTGAGAACACGCCAATTGGGCTTTTGTAGCTCTAGAAAATCCATTTCGCGTGCAGGAGGGTCAAAATCTAACAGCATCTGCAGTCCTTTTTCAGCCTCTGAATCAGATTTTTGCTAAGGTCCCTCAATTTCTGCCAGAATATACCTGAAATCACCGAAAAATACAAAAACTCATAGTAAAGTCTAGAAATGTGATTTTTGCATAAAAACTAATAAAAATATACTAAAAAGTAACTAAAGCATACTAAAAACTACATGAAAATACCACCAAAAAGTGTATAAAATATCCGCTCATCAGAGTTCTACATTATAGATTGAAGTAAATCATTGTTGTTAGAGTACATGCAAGAGTACATTATTTAATTGTTTTATGTGATGTGTGATGTGTTGCAGGTGTTGCTATTCGAGAAAGATCCAGACAGGTATTGTAACAATTCAATGTATGCACCATTCCAAGAAGAAGGGTTCATCGAGGAGAATGCAGCGAGTGATGGAGATGATTTCGAATGGATTGGGGGACATTCAGCTGAGTCAGGTGTAGAAGGCATCAACGATGATGTATACGGTGATGGCTTTTATTACAATTGGGAAGAAATGGGAATTGATCGACTGGCTGATCTAGGTTGTATAAATTTGAAGAAAATTAGGGTTGATCAGATTAAAATGTTACATTTTGTAGACCAGGAAGTTGCTTTTGCTTTCTATAACCTGTATGCGAAGATGAACGAGTTTGCTGCAAGAAGGTACCGGTCACGATGGAACATGAACAACGAGGTTACACAACAGTCTTTTGTTTTCTTTAGTCAGTGATTTAGAAAGCATAATGATTGTGAAGAACTTAAAAAGGGAACCAAAGCCAAAGACCAGATGTGGTTGTGAGGTTGAGATGTGTGTACATGTACACAGGGAAAGTGGAAGATGGATCATAATCTATTTTCAGGAAGTTCATAATCACAAGATGCTTGAGGACACACTAACTTTCATGCTTCCCAGACACAGGATCATGAATGCGGCAGCTATTAATCAGATGAATATGATGCTTAAGGTTGGCATTAGGACTCCACAAATTTATGCATCATTTGTGCAGACCGCAGGAGGCCACAAAAATGTTCCATTTAGACAAACAAAGGAAGCTCATTGGTGGGGATGCAATATCGTGTCTTAAGTTGTTAGAATCAATGGCAGAGCAGAATCCAGGAATGTTTGTAAGATACTTGGTGGATAAAGATGGGCGATTGGTTCACCTGTTTTGGTTAGACAATTACAGTCAGCTAGATTACCATCTTTTCGAGGATGTGTTAGCATTTGATGCAACATATCGTAAGAATAAGTACATGTGCCACTTGTGGTTTTTTCGGTGTAAACCATCATAACCAAACAATTGTATTTGCTGCTGCACTAGTTGCAAACGAGACAGAAGAAACATACACTTGATTACTTCAGCAATTTCTTGAAGTAATGAAAGGGAAGGCACCTGGATGTGTTATAACTGATGGTCACGGTGCAATGAAGAAGGCCATTGAAGCTATATTTCCAGGTGCTTATCATCGACTCCATGCTTGGCATTTAATTAGGAATGCTACTTCAAATATTAGCAATCCGGTGTTTACATCTGAATTCAAAAAATGCATGTTATTTGACTATGAGGTATCTGAGTTTGAGGAAAGATGGCAGAAGGTTGTATCGGAACTTGGTATCGAGACTAATCAGTGGGTGTGTGATCTTTATGCCAAGAGAGCAATGTGGGCCACTGCATATATCCGTGGACATTTTTTCGGTGGCTTCCGAACGACCTCGAGGTGTGAAGGTTTGCATTCTATGCTCAGCAAGTTTGTACACTCTAGACATAACTTGAAGGACTTCGTTGAGCAGTTCTTTCGATGCATAACTCAGATGAGGTCTTGGGAAGCACATATTGATTTGCAATCTATTGTTGGGGATTTGGTAATGTAGACACTATTGCATGCTCTTGAGAGATCGGCTGCAAATTCGCTTAGACGGGAAATTTTTCTATTGTTTAGGCCAATGTGGTGAGGGCCGAAGCGGGTTTAGGAATTTTTCTCAAAGTAGAATTGGCATTGCAAGTATAGCCCCAAACTCACAATCAAAGTTTGAATTCAAAAGAATGTCACAATTCAAAACCAATTCAATTTCGGGAGTGTTTAGTTCTCGGGTCGTCTCCCAAGGACACTTGAGATCAATGAGTGTTCAATTCCGGTTGGTGATCAAGGGATTTTCAATGAAGAGATAAACATATGAAAAAATAAAAGAACATGCAAAATTGTAATAAATGAACTAATGGAGGAATTAAAGAACTAACTATGCAATATAGACAAGTAAGGTATAAAAGGGATTAAGGTAAATGGCTATGAAAGATTTAAAACATAAAAGGTATCTTGGCTTGGAGTGAGCTAAGGGTCCTTTCCTTGTTGGAACCACAACTATGACAATTGGAATGGATTAATCTTACTTGATTAACCCTCACATCAGAGGGCAAGATAAATGAGCATAAGTGTTGTTAACCCATAAATCTTAAATTGCTTGCTAATTGTCTTAGCAACAAATTAGCGTTAGTGGGAACAAGAACAATTAACAATCCAAGAACTGACACTAAATGTTGGATATTCCAACTCTAGAAACCCAATTGCTCACTTTCCCCAAGTCAAGAGATAGAAAACTAGCCCAAAATCATAATTGACATTTTGTCAAATACTTGGTGGGCAAAAACAATAAACATGGGAAAAATGAGAAAATGCTTGAAACTAAAAGCAACAAATGATCTCAATCAACAATAACAACTCAAGAAAGCATGTAACAAACATCAATCATCAAATTCATCAATAAGAAATTGAAATTGCAAAAGAGAAGTAAAATCGAACTATAACTTGAATTATAAGAAAGAGTAAGAACAATGTAACTATAAAGAGTAGTAACAAAGAGATACTTACAATGGAAGCTAGCAAAATCTAAGATAAAAAATGGAAATGGCATTTGAATGTAAAACCCTAGTATAAACCCTAACAGAGATGATGAAAAACTTAGAGGAGAAAAACTATACTAAAGCTTCCTCCTACTACTCCTAAGCTACCCTAATGTTATCCTATCCTCCTCTCATCATTTTCCCCTCAATATGAGCTAAATGGCTTCAGAAATGGGCCTCCAATCCACTAAAATTGCGAGTCACGTGCAATTTTAATAAAGGCATGTGCAGGCACCTGTGCGTATGCACAGACGTGTGCGCACGCACACTCTGCCAAAATCTCTTCCTGTGCGTACGCACAAGTAGTTGTGTGCACGCACAGTGGGCGATGCTCTGAATGTTCGCGCGACGCGCACAATGCAGCTCACACGCACGCGCTGCTCCACTTTGATGCTTGTGCGTACGCACGCAGGTCTGTGCGCACGCACACATCACTGTGCTCTTTTCCTTTGATGCTTTATGCTTCCTCCTCTTAGCATGCTCTTCTTTCATTCTCTCCAAGTCATTCCTACCTTATACATCTGAAATCACTCACAAACAAAATCAAGGTATCAAATGGAAGGCAAATGGAATAAAATTGATCAAATTAGGCACAAAAGAGCATGTTTTCATAATCAAGCATAAATTGGGAGGAAAGTTCAAAAGCATGCTATTTAAGGGAATAAGTGCAGGTTTATATGATGAAATCCATTCAATTTCAACCAAAAATCATCATCAAATATGGATTCATCACAATGCTTTCACGAGCTTGCACGCTGAAGGTTCGCACTTGCACATACACACCTATGTGTGAGATTTATACACTTTTACGATTCGGAGATGCACAGCGAGAGTGGCAAGTCTCTCATTATCCTAATGGAACTTTCTTTAAGTGTTTATGCATGAGGATGGAGTCACTGGGTATTCCATGTGATCACATTGTGGTGGTCCTTGTTCATGTGGATGCCACAGAGATACACTCAACTCTGGTTCTGGGCAGGTGCTCAAAGGATGCCAGGTCCAAAGTTAGGGCATTCATGGAGAAAGGACCATTTTGCTAGGATTCAATGTTCAACTGTCGTAATAGGATGTTGAATAACTTTTGCTGGGAGCTGTGTGTGCTAGCGTCCAACGATGCTGATGAGTTTGTGGAAGCCACCCAGAAAATTAGGAATGAGATCTCCCGCATTAAGGGTTTGGTTAAAGAGGTTGGCAAAAGACCGAATGTGGTCGGATCCTCCACTCTGGAGGAATGTGTTAGGATCCAAATATCGCCCGATAACGTACTAGGCATAGAAAAGGTTCACTGAACCATCCATCAGTCAAGGGTGTCAAGAGGTGTAGCATTTGTAGGAAAGTTGGACATAATAGACTTTCATGCCATCAAAGGCAAACCAGGCGTGAGTCTGAGTCTTTGGTAGCGAGACGTAGCCCAAGCGCTGAGATGTACGATGATATCGTATACTATGAAGACATATCCCAGGTTAGTCTCGTATGACTCTTCAGGCACCAATTTGAACAATCAGTTATACACCAAATTGAATAATTATGACAAGTGTGTGTCTTTTCTTGTACCAATCTTATAGCATGAAGATGGAGATTATTATATCCCGGCACACATGACTGATGGTGATGTTGATGCTGATGAGGATGAATTGGCTGAGCAATGTGTAACGGATGAACATGAGTATGATATTTCATTATCGGAATCTTAGATAATTGTAATGTTGGGTAGTTGAATTTGTATTATTGAGTACTTATTGATAACTTGTTACCTCCAGGTAAAGACATTAGCTTCCTTTATTGTTTATAAGTAGAAAATGTAAGATGTTCTTGCTTATTGTTGTTCTACATTTTCTCAATTGAAGGGAATGACATTTGCTTGCATATCAAAGTGTATCTTCTCAATTGGTGTTCAACTTTATTCTTTTATTTGATCCAGAAAACTTTATGTAGTTATTGTAATTTTTCTCCCAGTTTTCCAGAAAATTAACGGTATGATAGTTGAGGGATAATGTCTTTGCTAACCTATGTTTAATAATTGGAATCCTAATTCAATGGTTTTGAATGAAATTTGTTTACATATTATGATAGAATATAGAAATGTAGAGATACAAACATAGAGAAATAAGGATATATTATTGTTGAGTAATTATGGGTAACTTGTTAAGTCAAAGTAAAGACATTAGCTTCCTTTATTGTTTTGATTCCAACCATTCTTAAGTTGTGATGTCCGAGCAAATCATTCATAGAACACAATTAAAAATGTTTTGGTTCAAATAAGTTTAATTTGTCTTGTCCGACTCAATGCCATTTACTAGTAAGATCCAGATACATAAAAGACTACATATAAGTTCATAAGTTCAAAGGATATCCGACAATTAAAAGGAAGATGTTTAAATAGTAGGCACATGCCGGATTGAAACATAAAGTCTACTATGATCACCGACCAATTCACAACAAAAGGTGTACAGCGAAGACCAGTCTCTCTTTATCTCAAACTTCTGCACCAATACTTGGCATCCAAGATGTCACTTCATTGAAGGGCGCCATGACCAAACCCAATGCGGTGTGCATCCTGACAAGATTTTCATCGAGCTGTAACAATTTTCCACAAGTCAAGCAAGCGGCATTTGTCATAGATCGAACATTCAAGAACATATTTGATTACTTACATGGGGCATAAGGTTACGCTGAAAGGTGCTGCTCATTGCCATTCAAATCAAAATTAAAAGCATTGAAGTCTCCCTACGCGGTGGAATTGGCATATTAACATTACACACTGAATTGCCATCCATAAGTGTACTTTACAATTTGGATAAGGACAATTGAAAGGCATAATGGATTCCACCTTACCTTGATTGGGCTGCTGGTAGACTGTCTGCTTTTCTTATGCGGAAGTATGTCACTCCTTTGTACTTCTTGGAGAATTGCAGCAGGTACTTTGGTTTACCAATGACTGCTAACAAACCATTTCCCTGAATCCATGCAAAATGTATTGTTTTAAGTTAAAGGCAACTCTATCCATCACAAATTTGAGTTACTGTATTAGACTAACCAATTTTTTTATGGTGGCTTTACGTCGAATTGCTTTTTCATCATCCGTCGAAGCATCCAGGTGATAAAGCACCTCATTTTTTAATGCTACGACAGCCAGGAACCAGTTTCCCTCATCCTCTTTGACAGGGATATAAGCCTACGAAAGAGTTACCTAATTAATCATTATGGAATAAATTATGAACATGTTACGGGTTGTATTTGTGAGTACATAGTTAAGATTCATAGAAGGCCTCATCCAAGTCAGTATGTAAGTTTCGGCTATTTATTGCACATCTATGTCATTGACGACATCATTCTGCAAGTAAAAATGGTCTTAGTTAGGCCAACGAAATCAAACAGGCAATGATATAACCATTGAAGGTCCTTACCAAAAATGATGGTGGAAGACACCAAATAACTGGTCCATCTTGTCGTTGAAACAATTTTGTCAGCCTCAAAGCAAACATTTCAAAGGTCTTATCATGCGGAAGCTCACCTGGTTTCAACGTCATCAGCTCCGCTCTTGTCATCATTAAATCCCCATATTTCACCAGTACCTCCCTATTTTCAGAAAAATATTATAGTCACCATTCGGTCTAGGATAATGTTACCATGAATGAACTTGCAAAAAACAATCATAAAAACTTAGTGACACTTACTCATGGTTCCCTTGTAGGTTGAATACATATGTTGCAATGCTTATTTGGAGTTCTAACAGTGACGGCTCAGTAGGGCTTGGTGATATAGTTGGATTCATCTTAATTATATTGTTATTAACAATATTGTGGTTGGGGGTTGTATTCATCACACTGCCAAATAGCTTCAATGAACTGCCTCCGTTACCCTTTTGTCCATTTGCACTCGACCGGCCTATTCTGGACGGAACGCCATGCAAAGTTTCTTATGCCCGAATAGGTAAATTGGTCTTTGAGTTGCCTATCTTCCCTCGTTGTATAGGATATGCTGCTGAGCTCAAATTTCCCCCTTTATATATCATAGCTGGACGGCCCATTAGCGGCGATTGGGGATTTTGTGACCCGACACCGATTGAAGAGCCTGCGTTCAATATCGAAGTTATAGAAATCGAGTTCATCTGGAACTATTGCTTCTTGTTGGTGGCAGGGACATCGCTTTGTGGCAATGGAGAACAAGGAAATGCAATTGCAGTGGCAGACTTCCCCTAAAACGGTTGTTATGATAAGGGTTAAATAGGTCAATTTAATTAAACAACTTTGATCTAACCCGGCCCAAGAAAATGTTATCCCGTTGTGGCTTATTTGCTTACCAATTCAATGCTGGATTAATTGTGAAGTATACCTTTTTTATATAAAATATACCTTTATCATGAATCAAAATAAATCACAAAAGTTTATTTTCATAGTCTTGCTTATTTTATTTTTATATACCTCAGTCAATCCCTAACATGCATGGTTATACTCTGAACAGGCCCAACCTCCCATAAATCTTAACTTATCTAAAAAAATCCATTATTAGAGAATTATAGTTGAAGTCAATTCATAATAAATCAATGCCAATGAAGAGATATGAAATAAAATCGAATATAATTATTAATAATTTAAATTAAATCAATTAAACTAAACCAAGTATTTTAATACGAATTAATTTTTATTTTTTAAATTAAAAATAACCTACAAAAATTGAGAATTTTTTAAGTATTTTCATAATATAAATTAATATTTATTATTTTAAATTAAATATAATATATAAAATAACATATTTTAGTACTTTTTTAAGTATTCTTTTTAATCTTATAAATTTTGTAGTACTCTTATTATTATTTTATTTAGTATTATTTTAGATGTAAAAGTTTATTATTTTATTTTTTTTAATAAGATAATAATTCATATTATAACAAAATTACAATACAAAATTTCATAAAATTTAAAAAATTTAAAATATGAAAGGACGATACTACTAAAAATGAACTTATGCAGTAGAAGCGTGTGAGGAAGAACCCAAATACCTTCGTTGAAGACTCGCAAGGAAAAAATATGATTCTCCAAACCTTTGTTTCTTTTCACTGTGGAGTTCTCACCTACTAGATCACCGTCATCGTCATCAAGAATGGAAATAGGAATGGGAATGTCGGTGTTCAAACCGTCAACCATTCTTGACATTTTTCCCAATGACTTTTGACAAATCTCCGTCTAGTATATTTTTTTTGTAAATGGAATATCTTGTTGGCTCTTGCCCATGTCTTTCTGGGAAAATGTTTGGGGGCATGTTTGACTCCATCGGAGCAAGTACTTTGCATAATGAGTCAAAGCAATGTTCAATCCGTCCTCCACGAACATCACTTTGTTCGACCCTCGCTGCCAAAGCATCAACGGAGGTCGCCAAAGCCTTGATGGCAGCAACAAGCTCCGAGTGTGCGCATAGATAAATCTGCATGGGTGCCAGTAATTACAAGAGACAAAAAAAATACAAAAACAACATATGTAAGTATTGTTAATGGCATGACAATGAGGAACACTATTCGAAGGTCGTTCCTTGCTTACATTTTTTTAGCTTTGCATAAGAGTCCCGCCAACTGACATTCCTGTGTGGTCGATGTTCATGAGAGAGTGGGTCTCCTCTACGACGGATGCATCTACAACCATTTTCTCTATTGCTTTAGAAGACTGCGACGTTGGCGTCTTCGTTCTAGCTGGAGAAGTTTTATCCATGTGTTTGAATGAGAATGTCAGGCAAGGCCAATGGATACGCGTTTTAATATACTAAGAGAATATAATATTAAATTATGAAAATATTAACAAATTAAAACAGGTCTTCGAAGAGGCAACAAAAAACAAAAAAATAAAATAAAATGCATCATTAGTGTCTCGGTGATGAAGCATCAGGGAGCACATGCCAAATTTTTTCTATTTCCAGTTAAAGATTGCGCCTAACGCTGATGTATATCAAAGATTGATACGTTAAATAAAAAATATAAACAATACAATAGAGAAGTTTTTTAATTATGTCGGTTTTATTATCCAAGTTGAAAGTCCATAGTACCAGGCATCATTTTTAGCCTTGACACCGAATGTGTCCAGAATCTCGATTCAATGACCTTGACAATTAAGCACATAGTCGAGGTCTATATTGGCACACTAAATGCGTATAAGAGTTATGTAAAACATAAAACATTTGCTATCTTTACAATGGTACTTGTGTCATCCGTGTAACTATGGGCATTATTTTTTTTCTTAAAACGTTTAAGAAATAATATCTGCCTGAGTGATTAAATGAATGATTTAATGTTAATGAGTCGGCTGGATAAAAAACATTTGCTTTGATAGAGACATTACTTTAACATTACAAATCCATAACAAAAATCATCTCACTTCCTAATATGAACCAACCAAGACTTCAGTATATAGACCATAAACTTTTAATATCTGGGACAGTGATGCTATCTTATGATCATGTTTCAGATTGTAAGAAGCTTATTCCTGCAATAGCTTACATACTATCATGGAAGTGGAATCTAGCCTTCAAATAACACTACTAATTTATAGGGTGTTCACATCCAAATCGGTAAAAAAAAAATGTGAAACCGTACCGATCCAAACTGAAAACCATTTTAAACCGCTCAATTTTGGATTTTTTTGGATTTTGGATCGGTTTTATTGCGGTTCGGTTTGGTTTTTGGTTCCACTCTTCACAACCGAACCAAACCGAACCGCATATAATAATAATAATAATGATACCTTACCCATACGGCATAATGGCATATGGCCATACAGCGGCAGCCCATACTCCCTTAGGCCTTAGTTCCTTAGTCCATTTCCCTTAATTTCCCCCCCACCAAGCCCATACCCAATCATCCACAGGCCATAGCACTGCATTGCACACACTCATTCAGTCATTTCCCGTTTTCCCTTTCCCATAAAGAAACACAAACCCTAAGAAACACAAACCCTGTATCTCACCGTCACAGACTCACATTACATACACCTCGGCTCAAACCTCACTCACTCTCACCATCACATGCCAAGTTGCCGACGCCATCCACTGCTCCTCTTCGACGTCATTTCTGCCTCCTCTTCTCGGTGAGTTTTATTTGTTACTTTTTTATATGATGATCAACATTATCTGTGTCTTTGATGTTCAAACCATAGTTGTAATAATAATATCTACAAACCACCACCAACTCTGTTTTCTTGATGACATTTTTATTAAAAATAAAAAGAAAAAGTCTTTCTTCTCTATTTCTGATTTTCTTTTAATGTGTTGAATTTGAAGTCAATCTGTTCTTTTTACTTTGACAATTTATTATGTTAAATTTGTTATTTTTGACAATCTATTATTATTATCTTTGAGAATCTGTTATATTAAATTTTTTGTTGTACTTTTGCAGATTTTATATTTGTTCAATTGGTTTTAACTTTTAATTTGAAGATCAACAATGTCAGCTTCATATCCTGAGGTAATATTCTTATTTTGGAATGTTTATGTTAGTAACAATTCAATAGGTTAATTATTTGAAAAAATATTAAAATAACAAACTAATTTTGGTTATCACAGAGTGCTTAATCAATATAGAAGCTCTCTTACCCCAAAAACTGTTGAAGCTTTGATTTGTGCACAAAATTGGTTTCGAGCCAATTCATTGCCAATTGATCTTGAGGAGTCTTTTGAAGAATTTGAAAAACTTGAGAAAGGTAATGTTCTTTATTATTATGTTTTATTCTATCTACATATATTGATTAACTTTACTACTTGATAATATGTTTAAGTTACTAATATTTATTTTATTATATTTTATTGTAGAACTTGAGCCAATTCTTCAACTAATAGATGAAGAAGACTCTGGTGTTGAATCTGATTAGTGATCGGTGCTTCACTTCTCAGCTTGGAGTTTTTTATGTTATGTTTTTTTAAGACTTTGTTATGTTATTTAATTTTATGTTGTTGAGACTTGTTTAGTTATGTTTATGTTGAAGAATTATTATTCAAGACTTGTTGGATAATTAGATTGTTGGATATTTGGACATGTTGCTTTATAATGTTTTATGAAATTTACATTTTATTATTATGTTAGATTGTTGGACAGGTTATCATCTCTATAAATTAAGTTATTATTAGTTTTTATCTAAAAAACCGCGGATTCAAACCGATCCAAACCGCTTGTAATCGGATCGAATCGGATCTCCAAAAAAAGTTTATTCAATCCAAACCACACCGCGAATACCCCTAAATTTATGGATTTCAAGGGTCCTGTTAGGACTGCATTTTGCTCAAACTCCCTCACCCCTAAGCCACCTAGCAGCCCGCACCCTTAGTAGGCTTTCCATCACGTTGAATATGCACCCCGCAAGAGAGATAGCCGTCGTTCTATGGATTGTGGAGTCCTCCATATGGAAACAAGAAAATAATAATAATCGGGGTAGTGATACCAAAATACTATGAATTACTATTTTTATGATGGAAACTTACTACTCCACTTATCTCCAAGGGGTTGAACCTCTCTTCAGGATCCATCCACGAGATCACCCAAGCACTTGAACTATCACTACACCCCCAAATTGTATAGCTTTAGCAATAGTAATATACAATTTATGATTTTTCAAGTTATCATACACAATCATGACATAGAGTACACATTTTATTAATTTGGCCCACTAGTTGTACTTAACTTTTTTCACACTTTTTTTTTACTTTTTTTTCTCTATGACTCTGTTTAGTTGTTTAGTTTTCTTTTATTTTATTCCGTAACCATAATTTTCTTGAGTTTCTAGTTTAAAAATTGAAATATATCCTACAAACTACAAGATGTGGCATATAAAAAGAGAACATCGTATTGCAGTTCGGGATTCCTTGTCCTCGCGGCACTGGCCAAGTTCCAAAATTCGATGGTGTATAAAGTCCATAGGGCTCAAAACACTTACTTTTGGTCACTTCATGGAGATTTACCAACTGAAATATCAATAATGCTATAACACATTTCAACCCTCGACACCAATGAGTTAATGGGAAATGCAGAAAATCATGCTTCTTACTAGTGTGTGCATAACTTTTTCCCTGTTGTGTACCATGTTTGGATCTGGATACGAATCAAGATGGTACACGCATTTGTCACTAAAGTCCACTACCATGTAGTACCAATGCATGAAGATGTCTTCAATAGGTATAAAGATCTGCTACGCCATTTTAGTTCGTCATAGTTGCGTAAGAAAATTGTTGTCTACGAACGAATTAAGCAACAAAAAAATAACTCATTCACTTACACGATTAACAAATTTACTTGGCTTGATCCAGAATGGCACATACTTCTCCGTTAACTCCTCTCCGCTCAAACCAAGCATAACATCTTCCTGCACCATATAATTCATTTAGCACGCATTTGGACAATGATTTGGATAGCAAAAGTGATTGTTAATAGTACTCACAGCAGAGCTTGGGGACAGGTACCAAAAGCTTGTATTTTTCACATGCTAATTGAGAATGCATTACGCATGGCAACCATCTCCACAACACTCCCATGTATAGGGCGTCTAGGAATGAGACTATAGATGTCTCGCCTTGTCAATCCATACTTACGAATTCGCATAAGTGTCTCACTGATTCAAACAACAGTGAAAAAACTAAGCAAAATCATGCATGAGGATCGAAAACTATACAAATGACACACTCATCACACATTACTTACTCCAACGGATGGCCATTCGAGAACTTGTAATTGAACAGCAACGTGTCTGCCCGATTGAAGTCCATGTGAAAGGTTGCCGTGAATTTTGGCTTCAATGGCTTCTGCATCATAGTATGATATTGTCAGCAACATGGAATGCCAAAAAAAATAAGAAACTCAACAAAACAAACAATCATGCAAATTAACGCGTGGGTTATTTGCAGCAGTGGCCCTTGCACTGGCCCTTGGTCGTTTTGCATTGCAAGTTAAAACTGGCCGGTGAGTATGAAAAAGCCTTTGCGCCTTAACGATTGGAACTATCACAGGTTTGTCCTCTTCAGTGTCTGCAGCGACATGTTGGGAGCAATGCGCCGGCTATTGTCACCTTCGATCCGCTCTGCCGACACGTTGCCTTCCAAGTAAATGTCAAGGATGTAGTCGCAGATATCCTGTCCTTGTTGCGATGAAAAAAGAACAAACGGCTCCTCAACTCAGACATTCGATCCCACCATTCCTTCAACCATGGCATCCCTAATATAATTCAAAATAATGTTAGCGGCCATTGCTCACTTAACAAAAATAACAATCATTATATGTGTATGTAAAAAATGAATTTCATGCCAATAATTTACCCTTTCATCACTAGGTTTGAATTCCTAGACTCATGCATGATCGCAGTCAAACAATTTTTGTCTATGAACAGATAATTTTTGCAATGGTCACGGACAACAGCATGCTAATATATACAGGTTCTCAACGTCTCATTCCCTCTAAAAACTTTACTTCCTTTTGATCTAACCCTAAAAATTTATATTTTTTAATTCCATATACTCTGCAATATGCGACAAAGTAAGGCCTACCAGACAGTTTCATAGTCCATTGGAAAAATACCCACCCTTTAGCAAAAAACAAAAGACTTTGGCTTGTTGCAGTGATCTAGGAACATGGGCATTTGATCTGTTGTGGATCACAGCTAACTAAGCTAAAACATGGGCATTTGATCGTGTAACCTGTTTGCATGAAAATATATTTTGAACGTAAATCTCCTATCCTGCTTGGCTTGAATGTATAGCTTTGTGGTGCACTTTGAAAAAGCCATAATATTAATTAATCTACCAAATCAATAATAGTATAAACACAAGTATAAAAACAATGTTGAAGATAAATAAATAATATTTACTTATTAACTGAAATATTCTATAAAATTAAATCTATATCCTAATATTTGAATTTCTAATCCTATTCTTAAATCATATATAAAATAATAAATTAAGATATATAAAACAACTAAAGTCTATAACTTTAATACTAAACATGCACAATTCTACACGTCATAATATTCTTTACCGTTAACATATTTCATGAAGACACCATAACATAATTTAATTGTTTAATTTTTTGGCTTCATTTGGCATAGACAGAATATAAATGCACACTTATCCCTATCACAGTGTTCTACTGAAAGCATATAAAAAAATTGCTGAGCACTATGATCCTCTATAACAACGACAACTCTATATCGCTGCCCTGCACTAAACAAATTAAATATAACACGACAAAATAGACTCTGTGCAATTATGTGTGTCGTCATGGCTACACGACAGTCCAACCCAACGTAAGACAGACAGGCCATAACTCCACTTTAAAAGAACGAACCAAACATACCGATAACTAACCATCTCAAAAATAAACAGTTACAACACATGCTAACGAAGGATGAGAAAAAAGATTAACTAAATTTCATCATTAGCAGCATCAACAAACACATTTCTATAGTACTAGCAACAACAACATCGACAAAGCAGCGTCACATCCTTGTACTCACATTGACATGTTAACTGAAATTTAATTTACCAACCTACTTAAGGACCCATAATCCAGAGAAATAACTAAAGCAATAGTTCACAAAACCAAATTCTTCTTTAACACATACATCAAACATATAATAACTTCATACTCACTATAACTAAATTCAGATAAACCCAAACTTAATTCAAGGGGATTGGCCTTCGATACGAGCGTTTAGAACAGCCTCAAAATTGGCCAAAAGTTTCTCATAAGCATCCTCCAACTGGCCCACCTTAGCTCGGAGTGCTGTATTACTGTCTCGAAGAAGCTTCACTCTTGAGTAGTAATAATCTTTAATTTCCTTACTAGTAATTTCCAGGACTTGGCCAAGTATCCTTTGCGCTGCATCTTCACGAGCCGCCTTTTCTACCACAGAAAACCGACCCTTAGCACTGAGTTCAACCTCGTACGGCTCGCCTGGAACCACCACGGTAAATCCGAAGAACGGACCTTTGTCTCCAACATACCTTTCCTGCTTGAAGAAACACGGCTCAGGAATATCAGATTCGTGGCACACCTTCACCAGCCAGTCTTCCATGCTATTCACTATGGCGAATTCACCATTAAGCTCTTCTTTAGGGATTATTGGAAGCCCTGCATCAGTAATCACTTCCACTAATTATTTTTTCTAAAATAACCCAAATATATACCATATAGAATAACTCAAATGAACAAAACATCATACGATTAACTTCGATTAAGCACATTCATTGAAACTCAAACTTACAGGGCACCACGGGTCAAGGCCAACTGCTCCGAGATGGCATACTTCCTTTCCGAACACCACTTCCTTCGCCGCTAGAACCAATCATGTCCAGCCTTGCAGCTGTCTCGGTGGCAATACATCATAATCTTGCGTTGAATGCCAATACAGCTTGTTGGTAGCTATTAAATCCATGAAATTCAAGAAACGGGTAGTTACAAACTTACTCTCTCGCGTCTTCCCAACTGGTATACACACCCGTCCGCATTCCCTTTGTCACTATGAAAAATAAGTACCTTTGCATGCTATCCTCCATCCTTCAAAATTGCTGCTTCAATGGAGCCAAGCCAAGCCACCAAACTCTCTAGTGTGTCCAACAAACCACCTATTTTAGGATAAGAAATCAATGACTTCTCAGTTGCATACAATAACATTAATGTCTCTTATATTAACATTGGTAGTATAATTGTGTATTTTATATGGGGACGACTAACATACCAATTATCCAAACATCTTTTTGTGAGGACAATTCTTAATAAGGTAATACGTATCTTATTTATTTGAGTTAAATAAATTAATTGATCCGAAATTAATGCATAATATATATATATATATATATATATATATATATATATATATATATAACAAACTAGATTTTAGACAAATAAAATGATGAATTGCTATAACCTTTTAAGTTAATTTTTGGGGTTAATTTTACTAAATTTTTTTTTAAATTAGATATTTTTTAATTAAATTATTTTAATTCAAATAATTAAAATACGATAATATTAAAAAGACTTAATTATAACATGAATTAGCTGAAATGGGATTCCTAAATTTTTTTATCATATATTTTTTATTTCTTAAAAAATATTTTTTGTTATTGAAAATTTTTAAAGATGAATACAGAAATAAGAGAGTGAATATTGCCACTTTCAATTTAAAAAATAGTACTCTTAATATAATATTCGTTTGTAGCAAAATTTTATAATTTAAAGGTGATATTATGAATTAATTTTTTTGTCAAGTGTTATTAATTAATTAAGAAATGACAATATTATTAATTAATAGTACTCTTAATATAGTGTTCGTTTGTAGCAATATTTTTTTTAGAAAATAGTACTATTAATATATATTTGTATTTTTTTTAATACAGACCCAAAAGGCCAAAAAATTTATCAACAAAAAATAAAATATAAAAATAATTGTCAATGTGTCAATTCTTCTTTTTCTATTCCATAGCCACCTAACCAATAATTCATTCCAAGACTATAAACAATAATTTCCATTTCATAAACATACATCAATTACTAACTATAACATTAAATTCTATAAATTAACTTCATAACTTGTAAGAATTATTTTTTTTTAAAATTAACAATTTATAAGCACACTTATTTCTTGAGTTTCGGATTGATTTAAATTAAGCTAGTGTTTTTTTTCAAAGTCAATGTTTTTTTTTTGGGACAAGTCCAAAATCAACATATATACAGCCATAAAAAAGATATACTACCACCATTTTATAAGTATACACAAAAATCAATATCACACCTTTACAAATTTAAAAACAAACACAACCCAAACCAGACGAAAGCAAATATTTAATACTGACTTCCCATAAACATATATATTATGTTCTCACCTAAGATACAATGGATACTTTTGTAAATATTATAAACCGGTTCTATCTCTATGCAGGTCAGAAGCAACACGTCCTTTACCATCAACGTCAATTGAGTATACATGTGGCAAATACTCAAACCTCCAACACGACAAAAAACTATCGGCAACGTGAGCACCTGAACTGGGTAAGCATATGCTAAAACTCACCATTAATATATAATAAAAATGTAGTAGATAGGTTGCTGCTTGACAAGTGGAGCTCCTTGTACTTGACAAGTGCATAGCTCCACTGCCTGACATGTGAAAATTAAACAATATACAACTGTGTGAATAAAATAATGGACTAGCGTGGTAAAATCATATTCTTATGTTCTTCAAGATTCAAACTTGCCTATAAAATGTTGCTGAGGACACGTCTATTAACATTGCGTTAAACTTGGAAAAAGCTCTTTGAGAGTGTTACCCACCCAAAAATAGTGAATGTATTTTCATTCCAAACTTGCATAAACATAACAGAGATATATGATAGGTTAATGGAAGTTAATCCAACGTAACTTCAATGGAATTTCAAGGTTTATATTTTTCATTTATGGGGAATTCCAAACAGGTTCAATGACAAGAAAATCAATGGCATTGAAATGGTTCTTCAGGATATCAAAGTAAGGTTGTTGGATATATGGTATATCTGATTATTTTCTAGCTTCTAATATTATTTCTAACTGATATGTTATTTTCAAGAAGTGGAGAGGTAATGTTGTGGAGTTTAACATGCACGTAATGTCTAACTACATAGTGGTGGATGAGAAAGAGAAAATCAGGACAACTGTAAATAGATGGACCATAAATTTTTCACAGGAGACCACTGTTCTTTTGATACCTCATCCCAGTTTTTCTCTAGAGGCATTTTCTTTTAAGCCTATCTCGAAGCTACTGTGTGCTGACAAAATCGATGATTCAATACTCATAAGCAACATAAAATTTTACAAAAATATTACCAGTTATAGATTTATCTACCAAACGTGCCATATGAGAAAATTAATTTGGTTTAGACTTTTCATTGTTGTGTAGATGTCATTGGTGAAGTGATTGAAAAAGAGGATCCAAGAAAGTTTATTACTAGTAAAGGCAGGGAGACAAAGCATTTGGATGTTTTGATCAAAGACCTTGAGTAAGAGTTCTCAATAATAGTTTAATTTGTTCACTTTGGTTATGACTACATCTATTAACAAAATTTTTATTGTCCTGACATTGTGATGCAGAAATAACGGTATTGGTTATGTGTTGTTTGAAAACATGGTAGACCAAATTCTACCCTATCTCGAGGAAGAAAGGGTGGAGTCTTTGATAGTTATAACTCAATGCTTTAAATCGAGTCGTTGGAATAGTATGTGTTTAAGCTAGATAGGTTATTGTTTTGCTTACTATTAATTGCATTAACAGTCTAAGAATATGTGGCTCATAATAATCTATACTCTCTTGTAAAAAAAATATCAGTGCACAGTCACTTTGAATATTCCAAGTTACATATTAATCTTGATCTGGAAAGGGTTAGAGATTTTTGTAACAGGTTAGTTAACATCCACAATGAGTGATTATGCAATAAAAAAATTTGTGTGTATAGGATTTAAAGTCTATATTTAATAATTTTGTAAGAAGCTTGTTGGAAAATCGACAAACTCGGCCAGAATTAATCAAGTTTTATATCATGGCCCGCATTCTAGTGCCGAGGAGCTAAAAAGGGGGAGATGTTAAAACTATAGAAGAAGCTATCAGCTCAACATACGCAAGGACAATTTGTATAGGAATCTACTTAATCTATTTTTATTGCCAGATATTAAAATTTCCATGTTATTATTTTTAAGAAGGGCCTATATGGATTGCTAGTACTATAGTTTCAATCAACTCTGATAAGGATGATTGATATTAATAATCATGTCGAAAATGTTCGAAGAAAGTAGAAACTCCTATTAAAAACAGATATGAGTGTGGTAGATATGGTCACACTCACGGAGCTGCATCACTTAGGTGTGTGTGTGACATATAAGTTAAATTTATAAAATGCATATTTTATGTTTCAGATTTTATTGATATTTTTTTGGATTCCTACTTCGTGTTATTGATGTTTTGATATGTTTGAATCAGGTACAAAATTGAGGTGATGGCATGTGATAGAATGGGTTGCATAACATTGTTAATGTGGGATAGAAAAACGGTACAGTTATGTGGGAGGCAAGTTGACCATATCAAGGACGAGGTATTATGTAAGATATACAGGCGTTTTTTATTTTTCTTTAACAAGTATAGTGATTGATGTCAATAAACACCCCAGACTTTTGATGGGGATGGATACCCTCCAACTTTGAAAACCATAATGGATAAGAAGTTACTTTTCAAGGTTAACGTTAAATCATCAAACATTAGGCAATATGACCAGGTTTATACCATCATGAAAATATGTGATGATGAGGAGATTTTAGAGATGAATCGCCCCCAAGGAAGTACATAATCCCGCCTCTGATGCTATAACTATATGTGCTGTAGATATTTCTTTTTGACACTGGAAATATTAACTATATTGGCGTGTATATTATAATGTATAAGTAAGTTTTTTGGGTGCCTTTTTATAAGACAATGGGTACAGTGACTCAATTGATGAGTTGACAGTTTTGGCCAATATGCAAAATAACACTGATTCTATGCTTTCTGTGGTGAGCTCATATAATATAATTGCTAGGAAGCATTATTTTTGTTCAGTATTTTTTCATAAAAAAACATTATATTCTAATTTTGGTTTATCGAACATAGTGTCACCGATCTCAAAGAAAAAACCCCATCTAAAAGAGCTCTCATGAAAATGTAACAGTCTTTGCCTTTAAATGTTGACACATGAAGATGAATTGAAATTTTTCACCAACAAATTCAGTCGCAAGGGTGGAAAGAAGTATAAAATACAAATTAGTGGAAGTGATAATTAATCATATGTTTGAATTTTAGTATGTTGTTTGGTATATGTAGTATTTTGGTTCCTATATTTTGATACAGCTATGGAAATAAATTGATAATGTTTAGAGGTTTCTATATTTTGATATGTATAGTATTTTGGTTTTTGTATTAGTTTAGCCATAAATATGCTAATGTATGGTTTTTGGTTATTTCGAAGAATAGTGAATGACTTTCATATAAAATTAGTAGGTTAATGCATTTTAAGGTAAATTTTATGTGACTTTCATGTGATCAGTGTATCAGTACATTATTTATAATTCCAATACAGTATTTATATTAATCTTCATTAGTAATATTTTGTGGATTTTAGAATCAAATTTAAAGTATACTATAAGTTATATATAGTTGATATATTGCAATAAATATGAACCAGATCACCTCAATCATGAAAATTTTGATAGTATAGTTAAAAATGAAAATTTGTTATAAAACTTTTAAAATTTTGGTTTGACAAATTGGCCTCAACTAATCTAACACCAAAGAACCTAAAGTGATGATGGGTTTTAATCACGATAAAACTTGATTATTTTTATGATATTAGGTTATCTAAATACTTTTTTTATTTAAAGTGTTACTGGATAGTAAAACTTTTGGCATTTTGGATATGCTAATTAATTTTGAATATAAATCAAATGATTTAATTATCTGAAACTGATGTAATTAGTCACTACAAGCTTTCACCATAATAGTTTTAGACTTTAGTAATCCTATTTTATTTCTGCAGTTATTGAGATATTAGAATGGACATTTAAGTCAGAACAAGATGGTTGAATTGGCATGTTGAATCAATTGAGATGCTTGCAAGTAAAAAAAAATATGTTACTTAACCATACTTTATCAAAACTTATTCAAAAGAAAAATTAAGAAAGATTCGTTATATGATTTGTTCAAACAATAATAATTAATTCTAATATATGATTTAAAAATAATTAATTCATTATAAATCAATGCTATATAGTCCCTGATAGCTGCGAATAAACAAGAGAATTTTTATTTGTATCGACTAAGTTAAATAAAGAAGTGAATATTCGACCAAGTAAAAGATAGAGGAACATCAAAATTGGAATTATTAATGAATTTAAATGTATTGGATCCGTAGATGATCAAATAACAGTATAAAATTTTTTATTGGAATTAGAGACATACTTCCTCATACAAAATAATCATAAGTTCCATACATTGTAAAAATAATTTTTTAATGGATAAATTTTTTGGTCTCATCATTTAAAGATTTATATAGAATG
The DNA here is from genome assembly GCF_003086295.3 of Arachis hypogaea. Classification (NCBI taxonomy): domain Eukaryota; kingdom Viridiplantae; phylum Streptophyta; class Magnoliopsida; order Fabales; family Fabaceae; genus Arachis; species Arachis hypogaea. Next base: position 17,611,686 of record NC_092045.1, read on the forward strand.
AACTAATATCAGAATAGCAATAACAGACAAAGAAGTTTAGAGGTAGACATACAATTTTTAGCGGTGGTAATATATTATAAAATAAATTTATTGGCCCAAGAAAAGTTACTAACCACTTTTTGAAAATTCTAAAAAGAATAGTATATCATAATAGGTATTGCCATTAAACTATATAACAAGAAGAACAGTTCTGATATTTGAATTTTGATGCATTTCTACAAGTAAGATATCGTCAAATGCTTTAACTCATATGAGAGTCTAGTTTTTAAGGACTTTATGAAAATTTATTCAAAGAAAAAATGGAAGATTTATTACGTGATTCATTTATACAGTATCTATCATATAATAAAATTAGAGATCACTATATGCCATCACCTTGTCCAATATAAGAGTATTAATAAAGAAGCAAGGTTTGGTAGAAATAAAAATATGTTTTAACAAATTATTAATGGCTTTAGATAATAGGGATATTTGGATAATAGAACAAGAGTACATGAGTGAGTGTTTTAAAATATACAGACCTTCTTTGTCATAAAAAAATTTTCATCTATGTTCTATATTTTTGTAGACAGAATCCTTAATAGATGAGATTATATATTTATTTGCAACAAGTAATATCAGGATATCAATCACAAATAAAGAGGATCAGAGATAAACATTTATTTTTAGCAGTGCCATTTTAATATATAAAATCTTATGGTCACCAAAGAGGGAGTAACCATTTTTTGAAAGATCACAAAAGCCCAATACATGGTAAAAACGTGTTGGCATGAATTTGGGATAAAAAAAGAAGCACTTTTAATTTCTGGAGTTTTATCATTTTCAACAAACAAGATATATCAAAATAATTTGAATATATCCTAAAATAATAAAATGCTAGACACTCTAATCCATTTTCAAAAGTGACGTTGAACTTTATTAAAGTGTCAAGCCTATATATCTATTTTATTTTGTCTAAAAAATCTCTTTTTTCAACATATGTTGTATAGTCTCACTCAATAACCTAAAAAATAAAAAGACATACACCCTATCTAATACCCAAAAGTAAAGTTAAACTAATTTGTAAATTGTCAAATATACATGCTAATAGGATAGAAAGTTTTAGACTAATATGTATAACAACAAGAATAGTTCTAATCTAAGAATTTTATATCAATATCAAAACCAATATGGATGGTATATTTTGACCCATAGCCTATATTAGATAAACATTGTACGTTCTTTTGCATACTGAAAAGTATTTTTGCACTAAATTATTAATTGTCTAATCTCACAAAATTGATATGCTGGTAGATAAGATAGATAAGCAATAGACTAATACCCTTTCACTCATAACATATTTCACATAAATGCCATACACTCTTTTGCATACTCAAAAATCATTTTTCACCAAATTATTAACTATCTATTCTCACAAGACTGATATCTAGGTAGATAAGATAGATAGATAATGAACAGATGACAGATTAAGTAGCTGTTCAAAAAAGATCAGAAAAAGACATCTTAAAGCAAACTCATTAGAGATATTTCACGCACTAGTTAATTATTAAGCTAAGAGAAATTTTATAAACCTTTTCTATAAACAAAAGATCAAGCCATTTATAATCTTTAGAACAAGATAACTAATGTGTTAGGATTGATCATTAGCCTCCATCACTAATAATATCATACATGATTAGTAAAAAGAATAGAGATCATAACTAAATAATGATCATTAAAATATGAAAAAGTATAAGGAACCAACTTCTTAACCAGCCAACTTGTACAACTCACTTAATTATAATAATTTTAATTTATTTTAATAAATTATAATTTGAATAATTACCATTAATTATTATTTTGAAAAATTAGGATTTGGTATTAACCACGCAACACGAACGCCATTCATGGAAACTCCCTTACCCTTCTATCATCCAGTATGCATTTAGTGCGTGTGCTTGACCAATTGTGCCGAAGAACTCAACGCCCGAACAACCTTTTTCCGCATTCTCAGAGCTCTGCCGTTCATGCCGCCGTAAGCGCTGTCGTCGCAGTGCAAGGCTTCCGGCAAAGAGCATCGTCCATGGAGTTTTCACCCACCGACCATCCCTGCCGCGTCTTTCATCGCGCTGTGGCCTCTTCATCCCACGTCTCTCTTTCTGTCACGATGCAGCCACCGCGGGGTTCTATTTGCGACACGCGATCAACTACTCCGATCCATGGCGACTCTTCCACTCTCGATGCACAGTCCCCGTAGCTTCCTCCTCGCAACACGCCACCACGAATCTTCCACCATCCACGCAACACCGTCCAAGACATCGTCACCGGCCACCCTGCGACTCTTCTTCTCCTCCTCCTATTTGGTTTTGAATGATTCTTTTAACTAATTTTTTATATTTCTTTTTCTTAAATTTTGGATGATTCTTTTTATTAGTTTTGGATGATTCTTTTTCCTATGTTTTGTATGATTTTTTTTAAGATTTGGATGATTTTTTTATTAGTTTTGGATGATTCTTTTTCATATGTTTTGTATGTTTTTTTCTTAGAATTTAGATGATTTTTTATCTTATATTTTGGTTTTTTTTAGAATTTTGAAGTTTTTTTTTTTAGAAAGAGAAATCAGGATTTGCGTAATAAATGGTAAAAGATGGATTAGAATAAGAAGAGGTAATTAATAATAATTAATTTTGTACTTTTTATAAAATAAAATTTAAATAATTACTAATTAATGACAATTAAATAGTATATAGAAGGTAGTTTAAAAATGTTTGTTGGCTTGTTGTTGGCTAGACTCCCTCTTAATTTTCTAGTAGAATTATTAAAATATATAATGAGCATTTATGTTGATAATATGGTCAAATGTATTTATGTTTATGCCATCTAAATAGATTAGCATGTGTATTCAATTAAATCGCTAGATGTGATCGAATTCAATCACTTAAAAATATCAATTTTGATAATGGGATTATAACAACTATTTATGCCTTTTAAGATTTTGAAAATATTTGTAATTGGCCATTAGATATAGAATTTATATATAAAATACTATGCAAGTCCTACTCACACATATACTAAAACCCAAATAAATATAAGTAGGTCTTATCATTACCAATGTGCTCACGATCTTAAGAATAACATGTTTAATCCATAATCAGAGACATATATAAAAATATAGGTCTGATTTGAATATGTGTGCAATTATCTTTAGCCATACAAAAGATGTTTATTTAAGTCACCATATATAAATACTTGAATTTAGTCCTACTAGATTAATTAATATAGTAAAATAGTAGTTATTTATTTATTCTCTTTTGATGATTTAGTCCAAACATGACTGATTGAAAGATATACAATGTCAAATACACATAAATTTATATAAAGGAAGCTTTAGTGTTTAGGATGACAATAAGATATATTTTCTATTAAGATAAGGATTGATCATTTTAGCTATACCATTTTGGTAGTTGTGCAACTATTTAAAACTAAATTGAGTAATGGCCTATGGATAAAGATTAGAAAAAATCATTTATGTTTAACAATTTCTCTAAAATGATTTTTGATAAAGAAAGTAACAAATTTTCAGTTTTTTTTTTTAATCAATTCAAGGTGGAATTAAGTTGAAGTAGTAGAATCCAAACAATGATGTCACCTAGACACCCAGAAAAAAAAAACAATGATATCATCTGGACAAAATCAGTTCTACACTTTGAAAATCGATTGTGGCAAGCTCTATATACTTTGTTTCTAGCTATAACATTTAATGTGAAACTTTTGATACACTCTTCCACGTCCAAAAATAAAACTTTGAAACGTAAAGCTTATAAGATTAGAGTTTATAAATGGTATAATATTAAATATAAAATATGACCATATATTATTTCAAATAAGTATTATTCTATTGATCATATCTTTGAATGTGTGTTTTTTCGGATTTTGTGCAATTTATTCTAATGCAAAATAATTTATGTTTAACAATTTTTCTAAAATGATTTTTGATAAAGAAAGTAATAAATTTTCAATTTCTTTGAATCAATTCAAGGTGGAATTTATTTGAAGTAGTGGAATCCAAACAATGATGTCACTTAGACACAAAAAATAATAAAAAACAATGATATCACCGAGTAAATACCCATAGTTGTCCCTGAGATTCACGCAAATACCCATAATAATCCCTAAGATTCCGATTTCCTTATTGTAATCCTCCAGATAGAGCTCCGAGTACTCAAAGTGGTCCCTGGGTATATTTCTGGTGATGAGTCATCACTGGAGTGCTGACGTGGACTCGGTTTGCCACGCTGGAGGGCTCCCAACGGCTAGCTGAGCTGGCGAGTTTCCAATTTGTACCCAGATTAGTCCCTCCTATTATATTTAACCCTAAATCCCCAAATTCTCATACACTTCATCTCTTCCTCTTGTTCATCTCTTCTTCTTCTTCTTTCAAGCATATCTCAAAGGTTTTGCTTGTAGAGTTTGTAAATTTCAGGTTAACTTTTATTTATTTATTTATTTTTCTTTTCTCTTTGGTTTGCAGGTAAATTTTATGAGAAGGTCTGTGAGGCATGTCATATTACTTTGAATAAGATTGCTATTTTTGGTGACAATGGAGTTATTATTCCCGGAGGTGTAAGAATAGGTAAGTGATGGTTCATTACATCTCAATCTTGAATGTTTTGTTTGCTTGGCATACTTGATCTGATATACTTACCCTGCGGACGAATTTTATTTTCTATTACTCAGGTACCCCTGCCATGACTTCAAGAGGATGTTTAGAAGCTGATTTTGAGACAATGGCTGAATTTCTGTTTAGAGCCGCGCAACTTGCAAACGTATTGCAGAGGGAGCATGGGAAAATGCAGAAGACAGTTTTGAAGGGGCTTGATAGCAGTAGGGAGGTTGTTGATCTCCGGGCTCGGGTTGAAGCTTTTGCAACTCAATTCGCAATGCCTGGTTTTGACATTTGAAGATGATATGGCTGGTGGTTTGCCATTATTAATTGTTCATAATATATGCTATAGGAGTGGGTCGCCCTGCCTGATTGCTGCAAAAGCGACTCATCTTGGACTGCAATATATTTTGTTGTAAAAGCTCTGGATCTTCTTCAGAATCAAATTTGGATGGAGCTTACACAGCGCTACAGGCATGGAAATCTGCAATCACTGATGACCCAAAGAAAAATCTAGGAACATGGGTTGGTCCAAATGTGTGTTCTTACAAAGGGGTTTTTTGTGATTTTCCTGAAGATGAAATGGGTGCATCTGCATCAGCATTCCCTGTAGTTGCAAGCATAGATCTCAACCATGCAAATCTCCAAGGAACCCTTATCAAAGAGTTATCTTTACTCACTGACATGTCCCTTTTCCACCTTAACAGTACCAGTTACTTCTCCGGGACAATCCCTCAAGAACTCTTCTACAAGAATCTTGATGCATTGTTTCTCAACAACAATCAATTTGAAGGTGAAATTCCTCAGAATCTTGAAAATTTTCCTGCATCAGTGATAAATTTAGCCAACAACAAGTTGAGTGGAAACATCCCAGCAAGTTTTGGATTCATGGGTTATAGAAAGACAACACCTGATGCTTGATGGTATATACAAGCCAGACAATTTATGTTTCACATGACATGCTTGAAAGAAGAAGAAGAGATGAACAAGAAGAAGAGATGAAGTGTCTGAGAATTTGGGGATTTAGGGTTAAATATAATAGGAGGGACTAATCTGAGTAGAAATTGAAAACTCGCCAGCTCAACCGTTGGGAGCCCTCCAGCGTGGCAAACAGAGTCCACATCAGCACTCCAATGATGACTCATAACTAGAAATATACACAGGGACCACTTTGAGTACTCGAAGCTCTATCTGGAGGACTACAATAGGGAAATAAGGATCTTAGGGATTACTATGGGTATTTACGTGAATCTGAGGGACGACTATGGGTATTTACTCGATATCACCTAAGCAAAATCAGTTCTACGCCTTGAAAATTAATCGTGGCATGCTCTATATACTTTGTTTCTAGTTATAATATTTAATGTGAAACTTTTAACACACTCTTTCACGTCCAAAAATAAAACTTTGAAATGTAAAGCTTATAAGATTGGACTTTATAAATGGTATAATATTAAATATAAAATATGACCATATATCATTTCAATGTGTCAGAAATTGAAGAGTCAGTCATTAGGATAAATTAATCAATGAAATTGTAAAAAACTAAAAAATAAATAGGGCTATTTATAAACTTTGAATAGTGTTGAAATTCATGCTTGGATCGGCAATTTTGGTTGTAAAGATTCTTTTTAACACTTGCCTTATAACTTTTTTATTATGTTTATTAGAATTTTTTTATTGCTATTTAATTATCTTGAATTTTCTCTTATATGTGCATGAGTGTGTGTGAAAAGTGAATCAAGCGTAGCTAGGATAGAAATTAGAGAGGAGTAGGTTGTTCTAGGTTGGGTGAAAGTTTAAACTAATCAATTTTTAAATTTTTTGTACACTTAACCAAATACATCCTAACTTTATCTTAACCTCATTACAACCCTCTAAAATCCTCATGATATTTGTATGTATGCATTGAATATTTGTTGATTGTTAGAAGGAGAACAAGTTTTAGAAAGCAAGGTTAGAAGAGAATTGAGTGATTCAATCTTATACACTAGAGCAATAAGAGACTTAATACGTGCGGTGAGGGTTCGATTGCTCAATTCTATGTTTTCTTATCTCATAGAAATCTCATCTTGCAAGTTTTTTTTTTTTTCAAAACTCAAATTGATTGGTGGATTGGATTGATTGCTATATTGTTTTGACCCTCTATGTTCATTTATGTTCTTGAAAATTTAAATGTTTTAACCAAATAGATAGAAGTAGGTAGAATTAGCTAGAGCATTTGAATGAGTGTTAGGTAGCTTACATTTAATAAGTGTTGGTATCCTTTATTTTTTTTCTTTTTAATGAGTAGTATGAGCACATGCTTTTATTTAAGTGTGGAGAAGTTGATAAATTCATCTTTTACTACAATGTTTGGATTGAAAAAGAGGAATTTATCAATTTAACTTACATTTAGCCCTTCTAATTACATGCTTTTATGAAATTTCTCCTATTTGACCTTAATTGGTTAAATATGCTTTTTGTACTTTAAAAATCGTCGAATTAATTTTATTTTTTTTCATTCAATACCTTGATGTGTTTGTTCAAGTTGTCTATGGTTTAGGAGCCTAGGATGACTTGGAAAGATAGATAAAAAGCATGCAAAAGTGGAGATTTCTCGAAAAAATGAAGTAATAAAAAATTCTATGTTGTGCGCATGCACAAGGACGGACATACAGGGGGGCCGATGAAGGCCTCGGCCCCAGTTTTTTTTTTTAAATTAAAAATAAGTTATTAAGTATGATTTAATTTTTTAAAAAAATTATTTAATATTTAATTTAATATAAATAAAAGTCTAGTCTAACCTAAATATTAATGATTTCTAATATCTAAAAAGTAAGTAACAATATTAAAAAAATCTAAAAAAGATATTACTAATATTTCTTAATTAAATAAAAATTTTGAAATCACATAAAGTGAATTTTTTTTCTTCTTGTGACCATTTTTCTTGATCCATTTGATATTAATTCTCTCTATTTCAACTACTATAATTGAAATATCTTTTTTAGCTATGAATATTACGAAGAATGACTCAAAAACAAAATGAAAGATGAATTTCTTACTAATTGTATTTTAATTATATTGAAAAAATTGCTAAAAAAATTGATACAGATTCTATTATCGATGAATTTTATGATACGAAGAGTCGTCCACTTTATTAGTAAAAAGTACACATATATTTTTTACACTTTATATATTCTCTATCGGTAAATTTTTGTAATACATCTTACATTATATAATTTTTTTAATATTATATATGTTATTGGCTCCCATAATAATATTTTTGGATCCGTCGCTGTGCACGCACAAGTTTGGTCGCATGCCTCATTTTAAAAGGCACATGACTCGTGATTTGGGGCCATCTTGGCCCATTTTAAACCACTTGGGACTGGATTTGAAACAATTCATGAAGGAGGCTAACACACACACTCACATACACACCATTTTTACATTTTTCTTAGTTTTGTTCATAGTTTTTAGTAAGAGAAACTCCAACTTCTCTCTATGTTTTCTAGGATTTAATTCAATGTTGTTTCTAGTTTTGGATTTCAATCTTGTTAATTTGTAGTTTTGAACTTATTTTCTTGTTTTTTTTTTCTACACTACATTGTTTAGATTTCTTGTTAAGTTTACTTTCCTTCATTTTCCATTTTGATGACTATGTGAATTCTTGATTTTCGTGAATGAAGTTGATGTTTTAAGTTTTATATATGCTTGCTTGAGTTGTTAGTATTAATTTCTTGCATTAGTTAGTTGTAGTTTTTATTAATTTTTCTAATTTATAATGATTTTCTTTCATGCATACCAAGTATTTGATAAAATGTTTACATTGATTATGGAGTAATCTTGACTTGAGTTGAAAATTTTGGTGACCTTGAGTCATCAATGTCCAATATTGATTGACAATTTAGAGTTATTAGTTGATTTTGTTTTCACTAACGCTAACCATTTACTAAACTCACTTAGTAAGTTGGTTAGGATTTGTAAATTAAGATCAATTATGCCTACTTGACGTTCCTCAATGTTTAAAGGTTAGCGAAGTGAGATGAACTCTTAAAAATTACCATGTTTGTGGTTAATGACAAGGATAGAAATTCTTGAATCTCAACTCTAACCAATATCTTTTAAGAACTTGAATTTCACCTCTTTATTAGTTTATTTCCTTAATCATTTCTAGCTCACTTTAGTTGTTTCTAGTGTAGTTATCACTTTAATTATTGTCTTTTTATTCCATGTTTGCTTATTTACTTGCTCATTAATTTCATTTTCTTAAGATTTATTTGTAACTTGTCTTTTTTTAATTTCTAATCGATTTACATTCCCGTAATTGCGTTCAATCCCTGATTTTCATAACTAATGATGTGCACCCTATTGCAAGTCTAAAAGAGAACATCCCGAAATTAAAACTCCAGTTATTGATTTGAACTTGTGACATTTTTTACTAAATTGTGGTAGCGTTAGTTACCAGTTTAAGACTATATCTACAATGCATTTAAGCTTTTATAACTTGTGAATTTCTAAATTGGTATTAGTGCACGTCAATTTTTTGGCGTTGTTACTGAAAAATTATAATATGTGCTTGTTATTGGTTATTATGAATATATGAATAGTATGAATAGCTTACTTTTTGTTTATTTTTTTGTCTTTGATAGTATTTAGGAGTTTGTCTTTTTTTTCTTGATATTCTTTGTTTATATTTACTCTTTTGATATGAATTCTCATCCTTATGGTTTTTAGTTGTATGGTTGTGGGAATATTGTTGGAATTAGACGTTTCAATGATTATTTGTACCAAAGAATCAATTATCAATCGATGGAGAAGACTTACATTCAAGAACTATGGCATAAACCATCTCCACACCACTATGATCACAATCCATCCTATGGTGCATACCAACCTAATGACTATGGTGGTTCTTGCTATGATTATGAATCTCAACCACCATATTCATATGACTTTTACCCTCAACATTGTCCTCAACCAAAATACTCTCAAACCCCATCCCACCACCACCAGTTACCTCCGTGGGATCCAAATCTATATCCACCTTACCACTATTCATAGAGTCTTATGAACAACTAATTTTTGAAAACCATTCCAACATGCTTACTCTTATAGTTCTCTTGAAACACTACCTCCCATGAACCCCCATAGTCCTCTTGAAACACCATCTCTCATGCACCATGACTTCTTTCAATACAACCAACCCTGTTTTCACTACAACTCTCAATAGAAGAACCCTTTCAACCGTTGATCTAAGAACAAAAGAAACTTCAATCTGTCTTCTAAGAGAGAGATGGGCAACTAAATTACCTCAAAGAATTAATAGACCGGATCATCGCAAGCATACCTACCCTCTCTTCTCTTGTATGACCAATGGATGAATGCTCGAAAATAGAGCCAACCAAAGATAGTGGAGTGAAAGATAGCTCGGAATCTCAAGTGAGAGAAGAAGAGTTGAGGAGTAAGTTGCAACAAGAGGAGGAGCATGAGTGCATTAAATCAGAAGGAGTGGTTGAGGGTTTAGGAGAAGTTGAGCAAGAAACAAACTCTATCATTGGGGACACTTCTACATTAACCAATCACCTCAATGGGTTTGTTGAACTTCTTCCGTTGGGCATGAAGGCGATGTTGAGGAGGAATATGCACAATCTCTAAGACACAACTTGAGCAATGAAGATGATGTGGAAGAAGTTGACAATCAAGAGGTGGAGGTTATCAAAGAAAAGTTAAAGGGAGTAGAAATCACATCAGCAAATCTTTTGGGAATCTCCCTAGCTAAGTCCTAAGTCGCCATCTAATATACAATTTGAGTGGGTAAAAATCTCATCCCTCGTCTCTTATCTCACACACAGCTTCTCTCTCTCTCTCTCTCTCTCTCTCTCTCTCTCTCTCTCTCTCTCTCTCTCTCTCTCTCTCTCTCTCTCTCTCTCTCTCTCTCTCTCTCTCTCTCTCTCTCTCTCTCTCTCTCTCTCTCCATGCCACCATATTCTTCCCATATCACCATCATTACCAAGCCTTATTCCTCATCATCTTCATCACCACAGTGCCGCCATCCATTGCCAGAAATTCCTCTTCTTCCTTCCTTCTCCTCCTTTTCTTATTCTTTCTATTCGGATTCACCACACCTCAGAGACACCATCCTCCTCGTGCCATCTCCATCGAGCCCACTCCATCATTGTCATTGAGCCTTTCTTCTTCTTCCACCATCGCCAAACAACGCACCGTAAAACCCATTCTCTCTTTCTCATCTTTTGTCTCTCGCCTTCTCTGTCTCGCCGCCAACTACCATATAGCACCACCGCGGCCATCTGCTTCTTTTTCTCTTCATAACCTCGTACTCTACCTCTCTAGCTCACCCCTCTTTCTCCCAAGACAGAGTCATCAGAGCAGCAAAATAGAGCAGGGCTCAACTCCAGCCCTTATTCCAGTTTTTCAGCGAGCTTCTTAACCTTCGGTGACCAACCATCTGCAACCTTTGGCTCCGACAACAGCATAGTGCCACTACACCTCTTTCCATTTCTTTTTTCTATCAGTTTCTGCACTCCATATTTTTTTTATTAAATCGCCATTTTATGGTTTATTTTATATTATTTTTATTAATTTAGGTTTTAATTGTTGCTTAGTCTTAGGCTTTAGTTAGATTTAATTTTCTGTTAGTAGATTTTAGGTGGTTAGGATAGGTTAGAATTAGGATTATTAGGTTTTGAGTTGCTGAAAAGTGTTTGGATTATTAAACTGAGCTGATGCTATTGTGCTGGATATGCTTTGTTATTGTGGCTTTTGTATTTGAACTACTTGGAATGATTAATGCTTATTGGCTAATTGAATTGCAACTAAAAGTATTGGAAATTGACTTAATCAATGGATATATTACTGCTGATTTTGTGTTAAAAATGCTAAATTTGTATGAATTGATGTTGGAAGAATGCTTGTTTGTGCTATTTCTTGTTGTTTTTACTTTCGCATGCCAAGTATTCGATTATATGTCTTTATGACCATTTTCCATTTTAAATTGCATGTTGTAGCTACTATGTGATTTAGGATGTTTGATTGTGTTTGGCATGATTCATTAAGTCTCATTGTGATAAAGGATTGTGATGTGCTCAAAATCATTTGTTAATTGAGTTTTGGGTGTTTATGTTGTGTGTAAATGCCAAGTTGGCTTCTTTGAAAAAATTGAATTTCAATCACAACATCACACACACTAAAGCTCTTCTTTTGCACAATCCATCACAATTGCATTAATTCTTTTAGCACCCAAGTGTTTTTGAGCTCTTTTGACTTGTTTGCTTGCTTTAAATTTCAAGTTATCTTTAAAAAATCTTTGGCGTACTAATATGAGGGAATCGAATACTTGATTGATTATTTGTGACATAATGCTTTTAAGTAATTAGTGTATGTTCTAAACTGCGCGCATACTTAGAATACACACATTGCTTTCTTTCATGTCACATATTATACAATTCATCTCACTTTAGTATATTATAACTTTACTTTCCCTTGCATCAATTTTTACCTTAAGTGTTGCTTTGCTTAATTGAAGTAATTTTCACACTTAATTTTTTATTAAAATCAATTAGGCACCTTATGGTTTAAATTGTTATACTCAGACACTTGTAATTTAAAGATAATTAAAGAATAGATTTGTCATTTGATTATGCTTATTTCAATTATGATATCCTTATCTTAGAATTTACTCATCTTACTTGCTTCACTTGTTTTATGTTTTAACATATTCTCTTTATATTTTTTCACGATGAGTCATCGTAAGCAACAAAGAAAGAAGAAGAGAGCTAGACGATGGACTTGGGATGCGCACTAGTCATAGCAGCTGAAGGTGAAGATTTGTAGAGTCTCTGTAATCCCTCCCTGATTATAGTGAGCGCACGGTGAACCGTGTAAAGTTCAAGTATGGAGAGCTTGGATAAGCAATTTAGTTGTAAAGATTTTTTTTCAAGCACTTGCCACTTCAAAGTTTTGTTTATTTGTGGCATTTTTTAGGGTTTCCAAACCCCCTCCCCCCACCCTCAATTTGAGGTGCTACGAGGTTTTTTGTAGGAATTTTTAAAAATCTCCACAATCTATTTAGTGAGGGATTTTGTGTGTATTTAGTGGGAGATTTTATATTGAACTTTTGTGGCAGTTTTAAATAACTTTTTGTAGCCATTTAAAACTTCCAAAAATTAATTTTTTAATTTAATAAAAATTAACTATTTTGTAAGATTTTTTAATCTATACAAATTTTATAATTATTTATTTATTTTTTTAATTTTAAATCATTCATTAATCTCATCTTATTTACATACTCTCAAATTTGAGGCATGCCTTATAATTGTTTTTATATGTTTCTTAGAATTTTTTTATTACTATTTGATTATCTTTGAATTTTCTCTAGTTAATTACATTTTCATTTCAGGTATGTACATAATATAAAATTTTTTTATTTTACTATACTTTTAGTTTATCTTAGTGTGTACATATTTGTTTTTCTTTTCCTTAATTTTAGTCGTAAGATAAATACAAAGAATAGGATTTAGCTTTTCTCCTTATGCATGTTGAGAACTAAGAATCATAGTTAAAATAGGAAAAAAATTAGAATTACATCCTTATCCAACTTCTTTATCCAACTTCTTTTGAAAAGAAAATCTTTTTAAGCAATTTGGTTAAAATAATGTCTCCAAAAAAGAAAATCTTTTTAGGGCATTCCATTCATTTAAATTAAAGCTTTTCATTAAAACTTGTTTGAATAAGAATTTGTGGAACATAGATTAGAACTAGAGCACATAATCTAGTGAGATTTGAACCTTTAATGTGTGGTTTACGTACCTTTAGCCACTATTTTATTCTTATGTATGTTATTCTCTCTATAATTGTAATCTTTGACTTGTTTGATTTTAGATGTCCAATATTTTTTGTTTGCATGTATTTATATGATTGAAATCATTGTTTCATATTAGCTCACTTACCCAAATAATCTTACCTTTTAAACTACCATTGTTAGCCAAATTTGAACCTCTTTGATCCCCTTTATTCTTAATTTTAGCAAACACTAGCCCTAATTGAAAAACCATAAACGCTCTTAATTTGATCTTTAATTAGCTTAGGCTAATGACGAGTGCATCATGTAAATATGGAGAAGCAGAATTTAAAAATTATGGTAGAGAAAAAAATGTGTGCTTTAGCTTTATTGAAAATTTTGAGAATTGAATACATACTTATACATTCAGTAATTGAACCATATACATTTGCTTTAAAAAAATGTACATAGTCAACAAAAAAAAGCTCAAAAAGAATTTAAATAGTACCCAAAAGAAGCTTTAGTAGTAGATGCATATGTGACATAATTTATATGTGTGTGTGAATAGTATCCCTTAAAGAAGCTTTAGTAGTAGATGATATAATTTATATGTGTCTGTGTGAAAAGTGAATTATAGGTAGCCAGGATAAAAATTAGAGTGGAGTAGGTTGTTGTAGGTTGAGTGAGAGTTTAAATTAATCATATTCAAATTTTTCGGACACTTAACCAAATACATTCTGAGTGATGCTAGGGAATCAAAGAATAATTATAATATAGAAATGTCATGTAAAAATTCTCATTCTCTTGATAAGCAAGTGACATACACTTCTTTATCACCTACTATTTTAATTTGCTGCATGCTTAAAGTCATTAATATTCTTTCCAAAATCAATTTCAGTTTCTTCCAAATCAAATCCCTAATATCTCTCAATCACATTATTATCCATTAAAATGCAATAATTTTCTGCAAAAATTATGAAAGTTAAATTAAAAATTTTTAACAACTTCTACTATACAACTTATATTTTACATATAGACTATTAAAAAATAAAAAATAAAATATAAACAAATTTAAAAATAAATTTTTAAAAATAATTATTAACTCGTCATATTAAAATCAATAAATAAGCATACATATGAATATTAAATAAAAATATTAAAATAATTAAAATTATGACCTATTAGTGCACATATGAGATAATTTAAAAAATACAATAAGACGTATAGTTTAAAGTTTGACAATATTAATTATAAAAATTTATTAATTATAGACATCATATGTATGAAATTATGAATATTATGAATACAAATTATAGATGTTATTAATATGAAATTATGGATGTTATGTGTATGAATTTATGGATGTTATGAGTAAATTTATCAATTAAATAATTTAATTTAAGAATTTGACATTTTTTTAAATTCAATTATGATAAAATTTAAAAGCATCTGTGTGAACTCTATAACTACTTATGTAATAACTAAAAAATAATATGTGTATAGATGTAATATCTAATAAACATGAATTTAATTTTTAGATGTTAGTTGTATGTATGGATATTATGTATATGAACATATGAATGTTATGTATATGAACTTAGTTAGTACAATATAATTATAAATGCACATAAAAACATACAAAAAAAATTAAATCGGTTTATTATCATACCTCATCAAAGGTAGTGTGATTTTTCATATTCTCAAAAATTGGTTGACTGATAACAACCCCGTCGGGTGAATCCGTCTATTGTTCAAATTCTTTATCAGTACCTTCTACCATGGATACCGTATTAAGGTCGAATTCAATTGTCATACTATTTGTAATGATAAAGATGACTTCTTGTAAAATTCTTTGGTCTATTCTAATTGTGCTTGTAATGGTATTAGAGTTGTGAATTTTGAATGAAAATAATTGAATTAACGAAAACAAAATCATATTAAGGTAGCTTTTAGGTTTTGTATCTCCATTGAATGATATAAATAACTTAACAAAAATAAAAAATCAATTAAAATTAACTCATTTAATACAAATTATCATTACCATTCTTTATAATTATTATTAGTCTTTATTATATTCTTAAATATAAAAAGTAAATTATAAAAAAATATTAAGTATTGATTACAACAATGCCTAATAGTAAGAAGTATGATATTATAATTAATGTCATTAATAAGTGGGACTGATAAGAATATGATAAGTGGATGGATAGAAGAGTGAAATAAAAAATAAAACTGTTGTTAAGTTATATAAATGAAATAAATTATGAAAAATTTTGGCTAATTATGGTTAAAAAATTTTTGTTACCAAACTTTTTTCATACATTATCACCTTACCCCAGTCTCATTACAATCCTCTAAAGTTCTCATGATATTTGTATGTATACATTGAATATTTGTTGATTGTTAGAAAGAGAACATGTTTTAGAAAGCAAGGTTAGAAGAGAATTGGGTGATTCAATCCTATACACTAGAATGATAAGAGAGTAAACACGTTCGGTAAAGATTCAATTTCTCAATTCTATGTTCCCTTATCTCATGAAAATCTCATCTTACAAGTTTTTTTTCCAAAACTTAAATTGATTGGTGGATTGGATTGATTTCTATATTGTTTTGGCCCTCTATATTCATTTATGTTCTTGGAAATTCAATTATTTTAACCAAATAGATAGAAGTAGGTAGAATTAGATAGGGTCTCTAAATAAGTGTTGGGTAGCTTGCATATAATGAGTGTTGGTACCCCTTACTTTCTCTTTCTTAATGAGTAGCATGAGCATATGCTTTTGTCTAAGTGTAGGAGAGTTGAAAAATCTATATTTTATTATAATTTTTAGATTGAAAAAAAAATCAAACTTATCAATTTAACTTACATTTAACCCTTTTAATTGCATGCTTTTGTGAAATTTCTTCTATTTGAACTTAATTGATTAAACATGTTATTTATACTTTAAAATCATCGAATTAATTCTATTTTTTTCATTCGGTGCCTTGTTCAAGTTTTTCAAGTTTTGGGAAGCAAGGATGATTTGGAGATAGATGAAAAGTATGCGAAATTGGAGATTTCGTGAAGAAAAAAAAGAAAATGACATGCCATTAAACTAAATCATGATTTTTTTATTTTAATAAATAAATTAATTATAATAATTACTGAAATAAATAATTTAAAAAATATTTACCAAAATAAATACTTCTCTCTTATCTCGTTTATAAACGAGATAATTTTGCATGTATCTCGTTTACAGTGAGAACGAGATATTTATCTCGTTTACCGTGTATTTCTTTAAAAAAATTAAAAATAATAAAAAACATTAATAATATCAATAATCTAAATTTTTAGTATGCAATTAGTACATAAAAAGATTGGTAAAAGAGATTAAAATATATAAGTTTGGTCAAGTAGTACTCAAAAAGGTTGATGGGGATAGTGGGAAGAGAATTCAAATAGTTATCTCTCACGTTATCTTCCACATGAGAGATAACCGTTTCAATTCTCTTCCCACTATCCCATCAATCTTTCCTAACAATTGACAAACGGTTATTTTTATTTTTCAAATTTAAATCAAACAAATTGGATCATAATTTAAACTAAAAGTTTTTATGTACTCTTTTTTAGTACTAATTTTTTTCTCTAAAATAGTAATTTTATTGCAATAAAAGGAGTTCTATTACAATTACCATATTAAGGGTACAAAATTAATAAAATATAAAATAGAGCCACTCCCAAGAAATTAATAATAGCAAGCTTAAGAAATTAGGTTATCAGACAAAAGAAAAAGGAAAAGTCTCTTGCATCTTCGTCATTTGATGACTATAGAAACCTACTTGGGTTAATGAAGCTCTTAGATCCTTTTTTCTCTGTGCTTCATGATAATGAGGATTTATTATCGATTTAGAATCAATCAAAATAAGAATCGATTCGTTATTAGCATAATCCAAACCAACAATGAATTCTTACAATCAAATGTAAAATTCAAATTAAAGTAGTCGAGATCGAGAGTAATTTAACCTCGGGTCGTTCTCCTTAGGAGTCACAATGGAAGTATCATATTATTGGCTATGGGAGGAAATGGGGATTGGATGACAAGATATGCAATAAATGTAAATAGTAAGAAATTAAATGAACATGCAAGAAGACTATTGGTGAGAATTGAGGAATTAAGGATTCTTATCCTAGTTGTGGACCACAAATATGGTAATTGTGTGTGAATTAATCCCAATTAGTCTATCCTAACATCGAGGATAAGTCAAAATGGTATAATTGATTCCAATTTCTAAGTCCTAGTCAACACTAGTGGGTCACTTAGAGTCAAGGGAAACCAAACCAATTAACAATCCTCACACTGCGGAATGGACATCCACAACTCAATTTTACTCAAGCACCCAATTTTTCAACCAAGAGTGTGAAAACTAAACATGCAAGAAATTAAACATCAAAGCAATAAAGTGCAAGGAAAGAAAACTTCAAATGTAAGAAACCTCTTGGCAAGTAATTGAGAGTTAAGGTTACCTATCCTAACCATTGACTACAAACACATGATGATTATGAAGAGTTAATCATACTTAGTCAATCCTATATCGAGAATAAGTCAAATAGGCATAGTTGATTCCAATCCCTAAGTCCTAAGTCAACACTATTGGTTCACTTAGAGTCAAGGTAAACCAAATCAACTAACTACTCTAATATATCAAACAAGAATGGACATCAATGACTCAAGGATCACCAAAGTCGTCAATTCCAAGCCAAGAGTGAAAAAAAATTAAGTAAAAATTAAACCAAGTATTTTATCAAAAACTTGGTGTGCATGAAAATAAAATAATATTAAATTGCATTAAAAATAAATTCTAACTACCAAATGAAAGAAAATCATAACAACAACTAAAGAAAGCAATAAATGAACATAAAACACAAATTGAATTAAATGGAAATCAAAATAACAAGAGTGCTCATAAACATAAAAAGGTAACTAAAATGAGAAATTAACAAGATAAACTAAGGAAAGTAAGACAGTAAAACAAAGAAAGGTAGAAGAAACTAGATGAAAATAAGCAATAAAAGTAGAAATTACAAGGAAATTAAACTAAAAATCTTAGGTTCTAGAGAGAAGGGAGAGCTTCTCTCTCTAGAAAATGAACTACATGATGATAAACTAACCCTAATTGCTCTCCCCTCCCCCCCCCCCCCCACATGGAAGGAGGCTTTCTTTGATATAGCACTCAATCAGCTTCAGAAGGTCCAAAATTGGGCTCTGGAGGCCCAAAAATTGCCTCCAACGATTTGCATTAAATGAGTCAAGTGCTGCCTGTACGTACGCACACTTGCTGGTTTTATTTTTGTGCGTACGTACACATGGCTTTGTGGTTCTCGTGCGTACGCATACAAGCTTGTGCGCATGCACATTCCAATGTGTGCTTCTCTTTTATTTTCTTCATGTTTTCTCCCAATTCCATGCTTTTCGTCCACTCTTATCAAGTCATTCCAACCTATTACACCTGAAATTACTCATCAAAACTATCAAGGCATCGAATGGGATGAAAGTGGGATAAAATTGATTAAATTAGGCACAAAATAGCATGTTTTCACAATTAAACTCAATTTAGGGAGAGAACACAAAAGTATGCTATTTAGATGAATAAATGTGGGTTTATGTAATGAAATCCACTCAAATCAAACCAAAATATATCGTCAAATATGGATTCATCAATTTTCCTATACTTAAACAATAGCATGTCCTCATGCTAATCACAATCAAAGGAGAATGATCAAAGGGTAAGCAATTTATTCAATACAACTACTTATATGCATGCAACTATACTAAATGCTATATATCTATACCTATACTAGAGTCCCTACCGAAATTGAAAAAACAACCAAAATAATTCCAATCAATCCAAAGTAAATCCTTGGGGCTAAAGTAAGAGAATATAGCAATATGATTCACATCCAAAGATTTGAATTGAAATTTACAAAAATTAACAAGCAACTTGCAAGAAGATATAAGATAAGAGATGGGAATATAGAATTGAGCAATTGAATTGAATCCTTGATTAGATTAAATATCCCACTCAACCTATATCAATCAAATCACAAAAATGCATTCTAACCACTCATTACTTCTTTTCACATACATTCATGGCTTGGTTCTATTCAAAATACATATGCATTTCTTATCATTCATTTCTTTTTTTTCTTTGAAACAACCTTTGTCCCCTTTTATTATTATTATTTATTTTATTTTATTTTTTCTTTTGTTTTTCTTTTTCTATGACAAATGCATATGGTTAAAGCAAATTGATACATGAATGTGCACCCACTCTTCCAATAAGTACTCAAAACAAAAAAATTTTTCTTTACCAATGCTTCCCAAAATTTCCCCCACACTTAAATAAAACACACACATTAACCTAAGCTAATCAATGATACAAATCAAGGTAAATTATGATTTTCCGCTTGAGGTTGTGATGTGGTGATATTAAAAACAATGGGGTAAATAAGGCACAAAAAGGGTTAGCAACGGTAGATGTAAGGGTAGTCCATATGGGTGAGTAAGTCTAATTCAAAAATGGCCTCAATCATGCTAAATACATTCAAAATATCAAACATCGGAAATAAAGAATCAAGCAAAACCAAGATTACAATCATAGAAGGAGCATAGCACACAATGAACAAAATTTGTGGTTATAATGTGTAACCACTCATTAAAGCTCAACAACTCACAAGGTTGTTTTGTTCTATCTCTCTTCTATGTTCCATAAAAATTATTCAAGCAAGTTTAAAAAGAATTTTCCAAATCAATTCAATAGAATGCCTTAAAATAAAATTCTTGAAAAATTCTTGTTGCTTTTTCACTAAAATTATTTTCTATATGTATGTATGTTGTGATGGATGTAATTTTCAAAATTTTCCTAATTCTATTCTTAATTTTCAACAACCAAAAATTAACTTGAACAATTAGGATAAAATTGAACTATGTACTATGCTATTCACATCATCTAATCACAACTTCTATCTATAAATATATATCATGCAAATGCAATATATATATATATATATATATATATATATATTAACTAGAGTAAGGATGCAATAGTCAAAATTACAAAATTACTAACAAATATATACAAGAAACATAATAAAAGAAAATAAAAAATAAAGTGCAAAGTGTTCGGAAAAGAAAATTTACCCCCCAAAATTGTGAATCCTCAAAACTTTGATAGAAGGCCAAACGTGGTTTCGAATTTTTCACAAAATAGATTTTCGTTGTAAGTATAGCTCCGAACCAACAATTGATCCTAATCAAAATTTAATCCAAGATAATGTCACAATTCAAACCAAATTAACTGAGAGTATTTAGACTCCCGAGTCGTTCTCCCTAGGAACTAGTGACAACAAGTGCATAAAATTGGTTGTGAGAAAGTAAGGGGTTTTCAATGATTGAAGTAAACAAATAAAGAGATAAAAGAATGATTCAAAATTGCAATTAATAAACTAATAAAGGAATAAAAGAACTAAATATGTAATATAAACAAGTAATGCTATAAAGTGTAGGAAAAGGTGGTTCAAAACATAAATGAAACCTTGACTTAGGATGAGTTATGGAATCCCTTCCTTACCATAACTACAACTATGATAATTATGATGGATTAATCTCACTAAGTCAACCCTTAACATCGAAGGATAAGTCAAGTGAACATAATTGTTATTAATCCACAAATTCTAGCTAACTTACCAAATTAATTGGTAAAAAGCTAGCGTTAGTGGAAACAATAGCAACTAATAACCCAAGAATTATCACTAAATGTTGGACATTATGGCTATAGTAATCCATAAACTCATTTTCCCCAAGTCAAGGGGTGGAAATTACCCCATAATCAAAATTGGCATTTCATCAAACACATAGAGGGGATAAACATAAAACATGACAAAATTAGTAAACTAATGAAAACTATGAACCAAAAATACTCAAAATCAATTAAAGAAACTCAAACAAACATGTAATAATCATCAAGCATCAAATTAACCAACTAGAAATTCAAAATTACAAAACTATATAAATATTGACAAATAAAATTAAAATAGAAGAAAGTGTAGAGCAAATGGTATAATAAAAGAGACAATTAAAGAAATACTTACAATAAAAATTGCTAGAATCCAAAATCAAACTTGAAGTATAAAATACTACAAATCCTAATTAAGAACCCTAAGAGAGAATTTTCTAATCTACACTACTCCTACTCCTACTATGTGTTTTTCTACCCTACAAGTTGGCTCTCATTGTTATGTGTTGTTGCTCCTTCATATAGGCTTTGATTTTATCATCCAAGCCATCAGAAATGAGGCAAAAGAGCCCCAAAATCGCGAGTCACGTGCGTTTTTAATGAAGCACGCACTAGTACTTGTGCGTACGCACACTTCGCTGAATTTGCACTTGTCGTATGCACAGGGAGTTGTGCGTACACACACATGGCTGTGTGCTTCTCCTTTATTTTCTTCATGTTTTCTCCCTTTGTACATGTTTCCTTCCACTTTTTTCTTGCCAAACTTACCTCTAGGATCTAAAATCACTTAACAAACATGTCATGGCATCGAATGGCATAAAAGTGGGATTAAAATCACTAATTTAAGTACAAAAAATGCATGTTTTTACATTTAGGCACAATCTAGAGAGAAAACACGAAAGCATGCTATTTTAGTGAATAAGTGTGAGTTTATGTGGTGAAATTCACTCAAATCAAACCAAAATATATCGTCAAATATGGATATATAACTTTGCCGAACCCACCATTACCAAGGGTGCAGTTTTTTATCCCTGGGTATCAAAACTCAAAAATCAATTCGGTACTGCTGATTTCTACTTCTTTTGAATTCTGCCGCGAGATTCATTGCTTGGGCCAGAATTTTTTCAAGTTCTTTTTTGCTTCCTTCAAATACCAAGGAGTTCCTATCCAGCCAAATACTCCAAAGAAGGTAAGCTAATCCAGTCATGTTGACTTTGGCCTCACTTCCATTTGTCACCACTGCCACAACATCAATCCACAACTGCCAATGTTGAAGAAGATTGTTCCTGGGAATTGCACTTGTCATTGGAGATTTGTGCCAAATTTCTGCAATTTGTGGACAAAAAACCAGCGCATGCAGGACTAATTCCGGAGCGGCAGAGCATTGAGGACAACGCGGGTTTGGCTGAGGTATGCGCTCATAAAGCTTTTCTTTCATCGGTAGGCCATTGTGAATTAATTTTCAGATAAAAATTCTAATTTTTGTCTGGCAGTTAGTCTTCCAGATGGCTTTTCAGATCCCATTTTCTCTGAATCATTCATGGAGTATCGCTGAAGTTGGATGGAAAAAGAGATATGCAATGTTGTAGGCAGATTTTGCATAGAATTCACCGGAGCTAGTATGTATCTAGGTTAGTTTGTCTTTATCCTCTTCAATCTTTGTTTGGCATATTTTGGAACTGGTTTTACTGTTGAAATTTGCATTGATTTTGTCTAGGTCTCATTTTTCGGAGGCGTCAATCAGTTGTTTAACCCAAAGTAATTGTTGGTTACCCGGCTCATTTGGAGGAATTCAAAAGGGGGTTCATCCCCAAACCAAAGATCTTCCCAAAACTTTACCGCTCTCTAAAACTAACATCAATCCACACCAAATAGCCCACAATTTTATGTGGAGAATACTTGAAGGAATTTTTTCTGCACTTTCCAAAATCCACACACCTTCTTTGTCATGAAGAACACAACCATATTTGATCTTTTCAGAGTCGTAAAAATATTTTTGTCACAGTTAATTTTTACAAATTCAGTATCCAGTCGAGTCCACTTGTATTCAATTAAGAAAGAACTTTTGTTGAAAATTCGAATATAAGCCAATTCAGAACTCTTTGACCAAGAATCTAACCTTGAAAACTATGGAAACATGGGATTGGTTTTCATTATTGAAGATACAAGCATTTCTATCAAACCATATGCACCACAAAGTCACTGAGAAAAGAAACAAGTCAGTTCTTCTTAATAATATTTGCAACCAAGTCCAAAAATCTTGTACAATTGAAGCGGAAGCTTGATCAATTCCAAGGTTGCTCTAGATGCATTGAGCTTTGGCACAATTTCTTAAACAATGGAGAACATCTTTTGGAGAAGTGTTGTAGCAGCACCAAGTATTTGAAGATTCAAAATGATGGTTGAAACGGAATTTACAAGTGAGATGAGTACTGTAAAGGCATAACCAGAACAAAAATCTCACTTTCTTGGGAATATGAAGTTTCCACCACCAAGTCCAATTCACTAAATTGTCGGCAAGAGCATGCATATCTAAGAATCAAAGAAATTCATCTTTTGAGGTATGTTCACTACTCCTAAAACCATACCAAATCCAACTTGAAATATTATAATAGGAGATAGTCTCATAACTTTGAGTAATAAATTTTAGATATTTAAAAATATTTGAGGCAAAACTTTAAAAATTTTAAAAATGATTAGAAATAAGATCCTTCACACCACACGCAAGTGAGAGTCCGAAATGTGAACATAATTTATCCTTTCATCTACACATCCATAAAACATACATGGAAATAACTAAAAAGAATTTAAAAAAGACCTAATGTTTCTCCTAAATTTACCTTTGAATTTTGAGGCTACAATAATAATATTTTTTCATATATGAGAAGTGCACCCTTACAAGATTGATTAGAAAGAAAAACTCTTTTTCTTCCATATTTATGATGCATGATCATGACTAGGGGTGAACACGGATCGGTTTAGTTCGGGTTCAAGGTAAAATTAGAATCGAACCAATTAAAATATAATTGGTTTGGTTTGGTTTGGATTTGTATTTTTTTGTGTATGTACTCGAACCAAACCAAACCGATTAAGAACGGATTGGTTCGGGTCGGGTAATTGGGTACCCGATAACTTTGAAATTCATAAAAAAAATCCAAACTTTTATCTTAAAAATTCAGCAAGTACAATAAACATGTAACATCAATAGAAATAATCCAAATATGTTAAACAACAAATACATTAAACACTAAACACATTAAAATCCAAACATATTAAATACAAAAAATATTAGAAGCTAAATACAAAAGTGAAATAGAAATATATATTTTTTTATTTAATTAATATATGATCGGATTCATAGGTTAGTTTGGATTTCACACTCCCAAAACTGATATCCGAACCAATCACTAAAAATAGTCATCAGTTTAGTTTGGGTTGGACCCGATTACCCGTTAGTTCCAAAACCAATTTAATTAGTTTGGTTCAAATTCAGAAGAGTAATTGAATACCCGCTGCTCGTGCTCACCCCTAATCATGACTCATAGCTTATTAGAAAGAAATTGTCAAACTAATTTACCAAAAAAAAAACTAAGTTAGAGTCTCTAAAAACAAGACCATCACCAAATCTTTTTGAAGTAATAAATATCTTTCAAACAGTGAGATCTAATATTTGATTTATCATTTCACACAAATTGTTTAACACATTTGTCGATCTCTAGATACACCGTTATCAAAAAAATAGATGTTTGCATTCTATAAATAGAGATAAAAGCAATTATCGATTTTGCGAAACATATGCGCTCAATTCTGTTGAGAAACCAAGTAACTAACCCCTTTTAATAATATAATTTTTGTCGGATTTTGTTCATAATTTTTTTGAAAAACTGTTCTAAAAGATCTAGTAACAAAGAGACACCCATAAATATTTATCCAAAGAGTTGATAATTAATATTATTTTTTTATATTAGGTTTTTTAGACAATTAGATGTTGTCAAAAATTTAGTAGTATAAATTATAGACAAATCAGAATTATGTAAAGTCATGAATAATTATTGTAAAGTTTTAAATTAGTCTCTTACGTTTGAGTGTAATTCTATTTTGATCTTTAAAGTTTAAAGTGTCCTATTTAAATTTAAAAATTTTTTATTTAGTTTCAATATACTCTCACCGTAAAGTCAAAGTTAAATAATTAAGGGAATATTCTACATGACAGTAGTACAAAAATAAGGTCGATAGTTTGGAGAATAAGTACAAACTCAAGAGGCATAAAATCAACCGTAAATGCATCAATACATTTATTTATCATTCTTTTTAGTTCAATAAAAAACATTTTATTTAAATTGTAAGGAAAATAATAAATAAATATATTGATACATCTACGGTTGATTTTGTGCCTCTGAAACTTGTACTTGTTCTCCAAATTATCGATCTTGTTCTTGTACAGGACATTTCATTAATTATTTAACTTTGACCTCACGATAGGACTACATTAAAAATTAAATAAAATTTTTTTAATTCAAATAAAATACTTTAAATCTTAAAGACCAAAACAAGATTACGTCCAAATATAAAAAATCAATTTAGTATTATATATATATATATATATATATATATATATATACTTCTATGTGATTAACATCGTCAAGGTATGTTTTCAGTTATGTATTTTAGTTTTGTAATCGGAAACCTATTATTATTATTATTATTATTATTATTATTGGATCACATTACAGTAAAAATGTAAGGTACAGATATTTTCTTTAAAATTTTTATCTATAAACATGTGTCTTTACTCTCTTTTTTGTAATAATTAACTTGTGACCATGACAGTAAAAAGGCTGGCTTGGCTAAAGCATATTTAAACTAAGTGATCATATATAAAAATTTGATAACCTTATTTATTTTTTATTCAAGACTTTTAAGATTTTGTTTAAGATTTTTTTTGCCTAATAGCAATTCTATAGTAATATAAATTTCTAATGGAGGTTTATCAAAAAAATATTTTTAACAAAGACCGCACGTTTTTTTAAATAAATTAGTGTATATTTTCGTACACTATAGGAGATCATTAATAAAAATATATAATTTTTTTTATTAAAAGAGATTAAACAAAAAATATATAATAAGTATAATTATAAATATTTTACAAAATTATAATTAAAATTAAAATTTAATTATTTTTAATATTAAAAATAATTAGTATTTGTCTTAACTGATTTAGATTGATTAAGTGATCATCTCACTCGTCTATCTAATTAAGTATTATTATAAATATTTTACAAAATTATAATTAAAATCAAATTTTAATTATTTTTAATATTAAAAATAATTAGTATTTGTCTTAACTGATTTGGATTGATTAAGTGATCATCTCACTCGTCTATCTAATTAAGTATTAGAGTTTCGAATCCCGCCTTGTGTATGTAACAACTCATTGACTAGCGGGAGACCCTTAATAAATGGAGCTTCAATACGTGAATGATTAATTCTCGACCTGTCGAGTTGGAAGATACAATGAAAGAAAATAGTATTTGTCTTGAAAGTAGAACAATTCTAATTAATGATAGCAATACTTATGGAGATTTGCCTTTGTTGAAATTTAACTATGACAGTTTTATTTATTGGTATCATATTCATTTAGAAAGTCAAACAATATGATCAACGTTATTACCGGTTAAAATTTTATATTTTATTACATGATTTTCAAGTTTCTAAACTTATAAACTTATGTCATTATAAAAGCTATTAGATTGATTAATATTTTTTGGCAATATTACCAAAACACCATATATAGTTGAGTATATTAATTTGTGTAAAAAGAAACTATAATAACTTTTGTTATTCAATATATAATTTATTTTATTGAAAAATGAATTATTATTCCTAGATTGGAATATATTTTTTTCTCCATTTTTATATCATTTTATTTGATAATAATTGTTATTAAAAAAATGAATAACTACACTATTTTATAATATAATGTACAAAATAATTTTTTATTTTAAAATTAATTCTAGTTAGTGAAAAAACTTAAAATATTTTCTTACACGAATTTAAATTTAAATTTGAATTTAAAATTGATTAACAACTTATCTTTTTTAAAATTTTAATAATAAAAACAAAATTAGTTAGCTGCAAAATATTCAGCATTTAATAATTTTAATAATTTAAATTTTAATTACCAAAAATTGAGTTAGAAATTAATTATAACTTAATAATCTATATATATATATATATATATATATATATATATATATATTAGTACATAAATAATAATATCTAATATATAATTTAATTTTTTTTAACAGAGTTAATGTATAATTTATTGAGAATTGATTTATTGTCTAAATTTTTTTTTATAAACTTTCTAGTATATGACTTATTTTTTTAATTTGATTATAAAATCTATTGTAAGTATACCTAACTTTTATATATACTAAATATAATCATATTTAATAGTACAGTATTTATTACAGTAATGACTCAAAATATTAAGTAAAGTGAATAAGATCAATCTAGGTCTATTGTTAGGATCCTAAATCTGAATTAGGTTTATTGTCTTAAAATCCAATGTAGATAAAGTTCACGTGTCCTATCTCAAATCGGCCCAAATTGAATTTTCGTTGTTAGTTAGATATAGTAATAGATACTCGTGTGGGCATAGCGGCGGACCTCTTTTCCCGTCCTTCGCTCCCGTTTAAAAAAATATATATTCTCTGTTCGCTTTCCATCTTCGTCGCAAATCCCCCTATTTAATTATCCCCTTAGCGAATGTAGATACCCACGATTATTTATGGATATTTTTTGAAAATTTTTGAAAAAAAATAACAAAAAATATAATATAATAATAATATAATCAATTCAATATAATTCAACACAACTCATAATATATTCATTATAAAAAATAACATTTAAAAAAATATAAAAACATCTTCCAACATAATAACATAATATAATATTTTAGAGTGAGATGAGCGATGACGAACTTAAGAGACAGAGAAAGTGAGTTAGAAGAAGAGTAGATACAAAATCAAGGATAAAGATGAATTTAGAAAAAAAAAGTTTAAATTGGAGATAGGAATTATGATTACCAAATTAAGATATATATATATATATATATATATATATATATATATATATAAAAGGATAAATCAGTAATTTATATTCATATGAATTTAACGATCCCTTCACACAAGAGAGAGAAATCAGTAATTTATATTCATATGAATTTAACGATCCCTTCACACAAGAGAGAGAAAGAAAGAGAAAAAAGAGAAAAGAGAAAGAACTAGAAAAAAACACATTATGATTTTGTATAAACAGATAACATTGAAAAAAATAAACTAATTAAATTAATTCATATATTTCGTTATCATATTTATTATTTACTAAAATAATTTTATATTTATTCCAATCAAATCAAATAATTAATATAATTAACTAAATTAATTAATTAATTAATATAATTAATTGTAAGATTTAAATGTCTAATCAAATTAATTAATTGATATCATTAATTAGTTATAATTGATTTGCTTTACAGAATTAAAAAATAAATCGAAAACCACTCTCAAAAGTATGACACGTCAGCTCTATCATTAAATGTAGAAATCTAATTTTTATATAATAAAATAGATTTTCATAAATAAATATCTACATAATTAATTAGGTGTTTGCTACGGTACAATGATAAATTTATACGTACCGATACAATAAAAATAAAGACAAATAATAAAACGCCATGTGGGTTATATTATCCTCGTCAACATTTATTTTTTTTAAAAAAAATATATATTATATCAATATTTTTACTAAAATATCCTTATAATTTAGCAAAAATAAAAAATAATTTTTTATTTAATTTTACAAAAAGACCCAAATACCCCTTTTTTATGTTAGAACAAAATTTATCTCCTAAAATTAATCAAATCTTAAAATTGAGCTAATTTATATTAATTTTAAACAATTTAAAAAATAAAACAACACCTGCTATCAATTTCGTAGATACTATTCCATAAACTAATTTCTACACATCTGAAAAACAAAAATTCAAAAGAACTGTTCTTCATCTTCCCTGGGTTTTCTTACATCTTTCTCAAAGAACGTCTCTCTCTCTCTCTTTCTCTCTCTCTCAATTCGCATACTGAAACTCTCTCTTCTCTCTCACACTAGCCCACTAGAGTCTCTCTCAGTCTCACTCGAGCCTCATCTCAGTCACACTCGCCGGCGTCTCCATGTGTCGCGGCTTTCCCTGGGCTCCTCGTTGCCAGCGACAGGAGCAACTCGTCGGATAGTCGTCGCTCGTCGTCTTCTGGTTTCGGACCTCGCCGTCGCCGTGGACCGTAGTCCGTTGGTGAGTCCCTGCATCGTCGCTTCTCCTATTCTGTCTTTTCCAGATTTCCCTTCTCCTTGTATTTTGAGATGATGTTGAATTGCTAATCAATTAATTTACTTTGTTTCTGATCTAAATGTTGCTGTAAATCATGAATGATGTAGGATTTTCTGAATTTGGTGCTAATAACATGAGCTAACTTTTGGGTTGATGAAAATCATCAGTGAGTTAAATTTGGAGCTAAATTTTTTGTTGATGAAAATTACCAATGAGTTGAATTTGTTGCTTTAATAATAAATTTGATTCTTAGTATTGATTGATTTGTTCTTACATAGGCAGTATTGGTCAAGCTCCAAATTTGTCTGGTGAAGATATAGATGCTGACTTTGAGATCACTCCTTGGACTAGATTTACTTATTTGGTTATGTTTTGCTGTATGTTTCTGTTCTGTTTTATCTTTTCATGTGCTATTGTGCATGCATTAGTTAATCTTTTTGCTGACTAGTATTCTGAGATTAGCTTTTAACAAATTAAGGTAGATAGCGCTAATGAGACCTTATTTAAATGAGTGCTCTTAGAATACTTGTTGGTAAAATCATTGTAATAATTCTCTTAAAATCATTTTATAATAATTGATTCAAAGAAGTTGTGCCAACTTGATCTTGAAGAAATCCTCTGTGGTGAAGATACAAGGACGACTTTGATTATTAAAAGCATTCCTAACAAGTGAGAACAATTAAAGAAGCTTCCTATCCTAGTCAAGTTTTTGCTGTTTTAATAATTTGATACAAATAGTTATTAACAATTGCTCATTGTGGTTGCTTTAAGGTACACATCAAAGATGCTTTTTGCTGCAATTGATGAGAATCACCATGGCACTTATGACTTAATGCACTTGCCAATTGATTTTAAGGTATATGAATCCAAATTTTTCTTTTTTTTAACCAAAGATGATGGAGTCTTTTGGTCAGGTTGGCTGATTGTCTATTTCTTCTTGCAGAACAAGTGTAATGTGGGTTATGCCTTCATCAATATGGTGTCTCCTTCACACATGATTTCATTCTATGAGGTTTAAAATCTATGCCATGGCCTTCTATTTGTCTGTTAAATACTTAACTTTCGTATGCATTGTTTGTGATGCAAGGATTTGTAAATGTGACATGCATTGTGCACACATTGATCCTGATCTTGTACATACATCTTGCAAACTTGATTTTGAAAAGTCCATAAGACTTTAGAACTAGATATGGTTTAATTTATAAATTGATCAATTATTTCTTTTTTCTTATCTTTCCAAGGGCTTTTCTGAGTGTTTCTCTCTTACCATCCAGGAGAAATTTCTATCCAGCAATTTGAATGTATTGGTCAACCAGATGGGTCTTACTCAGGTGATTTGTTGGAGAGTCCAAAGGGCGATTGGGACGAGAAACTAGAAAAAGATTAACCATTTGATAGCTATTTATATGTTCCTAGCCACAAAGTTTGGGACTGCTAACAACTGCATAGGGCAATTTTAAGGTGTACAAAGCTAATTGATTTAAGAGAACAACAAAATTGGTGTACAAAAGTGAAGAAGCAGCTCACTTATCTGCTGTTGGGGACTCCAAATTCGTCAATATTTCATAACAATCATCAATGGAGGAAGCGACAAGGAACAACCAGTTGAATGTGGAGAAAACAGTTTGTTATGAATGTATATATGCGAACCAGTTTCTTTGACTTGTTCTTATGATAGATCAGCCATCTAGAATATTGTTACTGGATACACTCATGTTGGAACATCCTTGAAGTACTCCTTATTTTTCTCTGGAATTTATCCTTAGTCTATCAATATTCTTTGTCCTGCTTTATAATTTATATCATGCATGAATTTTACTATTTTAATTTAATGGTGATTGAATTTTTATTTTTCAATTTACATTTTAATTTATTTTAGAAGAATTTAATCCAAAAATGTAAATTACAAAATTAAATTAAAAAAAAGAGTTATAAACAAAAGCATTCAAAGTAAATTAATGGTGATTGATAAGTATGTCTTTTATTATTGTTTTCCATAAATATATATTACTACCTCTGCATTTGCTCTTTGAATTTGTTTCACTGCTATTTTGTGATTTTTGTTTTTGTGTAATAGAAGCACTGAGAGTTAGTTCTGCGGTAATAAAAACCTATAAACTAATTGAAATCACTTAGCACAAATGAATGAACCTTCATAAAAACAACTAAAAAGTAAATGTGAATAAATTAAGACCTCAACTTGAGATCCCATGTAGATAAAAAAAACTAATTAGCCTATAGAGCTTTTGTACTCTTTTGAAAAACATACAAAGTTAAAGCTATGTGTGTCATGTGCACACCAAGAAGTCGGTAAGTTACTACATAATCTTTTTTCTCCTATTGTTGAAAAATTGCATGTGAGCCAACAATTATTCCCAAATATAAATAAGTCAAACTCACAGCCATCAAACTTTTGAGATTAATATTTTACATGTCGTGTATTATATGCAGATAGCAGATTAAAACAACTATATGATAGATTATGCTGGAATTATATCCCATAATTATCTACATTACTTTAATGGTACAATTAACTCGAGCCATCTGTTATGCGCCTTCTGACTATAGGTTGATGTAAATCCAGGAGTTTTTTGTAGTGCCTGAGAATGGTGGTCTTGTCATTCAGTGACACAAAAGTAAGACTTTCATTCATTAACAGGCATAAAATTTTTAATAGAGAAACACAATTTAGGAAGCATTTTTGTAGGGGAAAAAAAGACTTGTATAAGAGAAATTCACACTTCTAATGAAAACTTCACAAACTTAGCTCGACCTAGATATAAAAGAGATTCTGACATCGTCCAACTCTGCAACCAAAATAGATCATATGCGCTTGGAAATTTTCAATGATTTCTTATATATGTGCAATTGACACAATTTTATTAATTTGTTTGTTATAGCCTTTAGTCTCATTGACCACAACAGAAATAGAAGGCCATCTGGATGTCCACACACATAGGATCTCAAGCAATAACGTCAAAAAATATTCAAAACCAGTCTCCAAAAATTACTACATCTGTAAATATGATCCAAAAGCAATAACGTGAAATTAGTGATCCAAGTAAATATTAGAATCATCGATCAACAAAGGGCTTATTCAAATCAACTACAAAGTTCTGTGCCATCATCTTGGTATTGAACATGGACCAAGGATTTGGGTTGAAATTCAGACGAGGGTTGAAATTTGGGGGGATTTGGTTTTGAAACTAAGAGAAACTAGAATTTTGGGGGGATTTGGTTTTGAAACTAAGAGAAACTAAGGCACTTCGGAAAAAAAATTAAGAAAAACACAGAGAATTGAAAAAGAGAGTGAAAGCAGACTTTCTCTTCTTCCTCCAAACCTCAAACCTTCTTCTTTCCACCAGTGGTGCGCCTCTTGTGCAAAGAATTCCTAAAAATACCTGAAATACAACAAACAAACGCATTAGATACGGTATTACAATTGGATTCTGTGAAAGCATCAGAAAATTTGGCAGGTGCCGTGGAGGCTCCACTGAGAAAGGGCTTCTTCTTCTTCTTCCTCTTTCCCAAAAGATAATTCGTTTCTTCTTCAAGATCAAGGTGGTACAACTTCTTTGATTCGATTATTATAAAATGAACAATTTTAAGAGAATTATTACAATAATTTTACTGGCAAGTATTCTAAAAGCACTCAATTAAATAAGGGCTCATTAGCGCTATCTACCTTAATTTGTTAAAAGCTAATCTTAGAATACTAGTCAGCAAAAAGATTAACTAATGCATGCACAATTGCACATGAAAAGATAAAACAGAATAGAAACATATAGCAAAACATAACCGAACAAGTAAATCTAGTCCATGGAGTGATCTCAAAGTCAACATCTATATCTTTTCCAGACAAATTTGGAGTTTGACCAATACTGCCTATGTAAGAATCAAATCAATCAATACTAAGAATCAAATTTATTATTAAAGCAACAAATTCAACTCATTGATAATTTTCATTAACAAAAAATTTAGCTCCAAATTTAACCCAGTGATGATTTTCATCAACCCAAAAGTTAGCTCATGTTATTAGCACCAAATTCAGAAAATCCTACATCATTCATGATTTACAGCAACATTTAGATCAGAAACAAAGTAAATTAATTGATTAGCAATTCAACGTCATCTCAAAATACAAAGAGAAGGGAAATCTAGAAAAGACAGAATAGGGGAAGCGACGATGCAGGGACTCACCAACGGACTACGGTCCACGGCGACGGCGAGGTCCAAAACCAGAAGACAACGAGCGACGACAATCCGACGAGTTGCTCCTGTCGCCAGCAACGAGGAGCCCAGGGAAGGCCGCGACACATGAAGACGCCGGCGAGTGTGACTGAGATGAGGCTCGAGTGAGACTGAGAGAGACTCTAGTGGGCTAGTGCGAGAGAGAATAGAGAGTTTCAGTATGCGAATTGAGAGAGAGAGAGAGAAAGAGAGAGAGACGTTCTTTGAGAAAGATGTAAGAAAACTCAAGAAAGATGAAGAACAGTTCTTTTGAATTTTTGTTTTTCAGATGTGTAGAAATTAGGGTTTATGGAATAGTATCCACGAAATTGATAGCAGATGTTGTTTTATTTTTTAAATTGTTTAAAATTTATAAATATAAATGAGCTCAATTTTAAGATTTGATTAATTTTAGGAGATAAATTTTGTTCTAACATAAAAAAGGGGTATTTGGGTCTTTTTGTAAAATTAAATAAAAAAATATTTTTTATTTTTCCTAAATTATAAGGATATTTTAGTAAAAATATTGATATAATATATATTTTTTTTAAAAAACAATAAATGCTGATATAAATAATATAATTCATATGGCGTTTTGTTATTTGTCCTTATTTTTATTGTATCGGTACGTATAAATTTATCATCGTACCGTAGCAAACACCAATTAATTAACAGATATCCACTTATTCACTTGTAAATAAATATCTATATAATAAAAGTTTATTTTTATTGAAAAGCGCATGGGAGTGTTTTTTACAGATATCCACTCCCTTATTCTTTTATTATCGACGTATAATTCATCTCAACGAAAAACTTGTAGAAACTTATGGACAAACAAGCTATATAATTACTAACCTCCACAAAAATAATAATAATTATAACCCTAAACTTAAACTCAAATCTGATACTCTTAAATCTTAAACAATATAAGTTAAAGCTTACCCCCTAATGTGCAATAGCTTTTTTCTGTTTATCAAAAAGCAAAAAAAAATTACATTTTCAAAAAACCAAGATGACCCTCATTTTTTTATTTAATGAAATTAAGTTCTTACATAAAAAAAATTAGTAAAAGTTGTTTTTAGTATAATTATTAAATCTAGTTTGATTTTGTTATTTGAATTGGTAAATCCAATTTGACTTAGTTGATTAAATTAAAAATTTGACCATCAATTCGTATTGGGTCATTAAAAATAATAACAACACCTTCTATTACAATTTAATCTTTCAAAACAACAATAACAATAATAACAACAATAACATTAATATTTGAATAATTTTTTTAAAATTTGGGGTCATTTTTATGTTATCTATAGATTAATTTGATTAGTATTTAACTATCATTGAGACTTTAATATTTTTACACATTTAATTAGTATTAAATAAGTGTTTTAATTTAAAGAACTCTAATTTTATCTCAACTTGACAATGAACTAAACTTGACGATGAACATATAGTGTTATTGTCAAATTAAATACATGAAGTGTTGCTTATAAAATCATTGAAAATTAAATTTCTATAGAAAAAATAATAAACGAAATAGAGAATATAATTAGCATAAGAAAAATAAAAAAGAAAGATATCTTGAAACATGCATTTAAGTATAATAACAATGCCTAACATTTATTCATAAAACTCAAAATTTAAGAGATAAATTTCACTTTATTCTATCTCTATTTTTAGATAAATTAAAAAAAATTGTAGACACTAAAAAATCTACCTAATAACAATGAGTTTATATGCCGGAAAAAAAAAAGAAAAAATAAACAACAAATGGAAGCTAGAAAAAGATAAAACACCGAAATAGTTTTAATAATTATAAACAATCATATTAAATATATATTAAAATCATCCGTTAAAATTAGTTATTAATATAATATATATTAAAAATAAATTAAATAATATATATATATAATAATTAATTTTAGTTTACAAATAATATTTGTTGGTTATTAATCCAGATTTCACGCTCTAATTGGATTAGAATTTAGATTTGTTTTGGTAATCAAATACTAAAATATATTATCATATAATATAACCCATAATAATAATAATAATAATAATAATAATAATAATAATAATAATAATAATAATAATAATAATAATAATAGTAGTAGATTAGTAGTACCCAAAGAAAAAAAAGTTCAGCATAGTAATAGCTAGTGTAACTGATGAGTGATGAATATGATTTGGCTAAGAGATCAGCCAATTAAGCAAGCTATTAAAGAGTTAATGAGCAATTACATTCTCTTGCCTTGCTTTGAGAAAAACAACTACGTGTCCTTTGAACATTAAAAAGGAAGGAATCTCTGTATCTCTATACCATATACATTATAATTCTCCTTATTATTATTATTATTATTATTATTATTATTATTATTATTATTATTATTATTATTATTATTATAACAAACATAGGAAATTGCATTCATTTTCAGGAAAACTGGGTATTGTAGGTCCTTCCTTAATCGGACAAGCAAAGGGTGAACTGAAATGGAAATATCCCAAAAATAAAAAACAACATAATAGGAAATGGAGAAAATCTAGGATATTGTAGTATTGAGATGAATAAAATTGTGTTACAACTTAAAATTTACAAGAGCCTTACAAGTTACAAGGTTAATGGAATGAGAAATTTTTCGAGGACAGTAATTTTTAATATTTTGAGTAATTAGTATAAAAATTAAATTATTTTTAATTAATAAAATTTATTAATTTATGTATATAAATTTTAAAAAATAAATAAAAATTATAATAATTTATGTATATAAATTTTAATAAATATAAATATAAATTATATATTTTTTATATATAAAATTTTATAAATATAAATTATAACTAATTAAATAATAATAAAAAATAATAATATTTATTGACTGTATAAGATTGTTATAGTAAAATTTTTCAATAAAATAAATGAAGTCCTCACACAAGTCGCAACAACATCATCATCATCATCTCATTCTTCTCTTTTTCTTTTTCTTTTCTCTCTTTTGAGGAAGGTGGCAACCGGTGACCACCAGCACTCACTTTTTGACAATGTTGAACAACCAAAATCCCAAAACCAATCTCCTTTCTTCAATTTTCTTTTGTTTTTTCTGTTGTCACGTCAAATTTGATTATTCTCTTCTTTCCTACCTTTCATTACTTAGAATTTTGATTCCGTTCTTCCTTTCGGGAACTTTTTCCTAACTTATGTAGCCATCCATGGCGGAATCTCTTGCATCCAACGCATTCTTCATTTTGCATTGCCGCGTCGGCGATTAGGTATGTCTGTCTAACTCACTGTCCATGAACTCCTTCATCTCCATTTTTTTGTTTTGTTATTATTTTCTTAATTTTAATTTTTATCATATTATTCTGTTATTTGGCATAATTTAGTTTCCAGGTTTATATGATGATGCCTCTCATGCAATTTTATTCTTGAGATGGGGCGTTTGAGATTTTTTTTTCTTTTAAATTGTTCTGTGAGATGAATTGGTTGGTAACTATTGGAATTTGGGTTTTTTTCACTTTTCAGTAGCTTTTAGTTCCTAGTTTATAAGTTATAAGTCATTAATTTTGATAGGTAATAAGTTTATAAAGGAATCAGTTTATAATTGTTGCATGAGGAATGCATTCAGGGCCTTCATTTTTAATTTGCTTGAGCCTTGGATAATAAAATACCACTTTGCTTGTTGCTTTTGAGTTGATCATAGGGAATTTGTTATTGATTGGAAATCTGAAAACAGATTGTTATTTATGTCTCTGCAGTAACTGTTTTGTACCTTTAACATATTGATGATGGTGTTTGGGTGCGAAAGCTCATAGTTTTCTATCGCCATGATTTTAGTTGATAATAACGGGATTGGGAACACCGGGAATGATGAAATTGCGGAATCTAGTGGGAGTAAAATGGAGTTTGCTTCAGTTGATCTTGCAACTTCACAACAGACAATTCCGAACAGTGAAAATCCTCAGGGAAAGTTCGAAGGCACTGTCTCTAGTTCCCTTTCATGCTGGATCAAGTCCCTAAAATTTGGTTCTGCATCTGCCAAATTAAAACGGCTCACTTCCGATAGAGATCAGATTTCACAATCTGTACCTGCTCCTAGTTCTCATGGCACGAGATCACGATTCAGTAACATGTTTGGTCAGAAACTCGGTTGGGGTTCGGTCAAGAAGGTGTGCATGGAATGGATTAGAAATCCAATGAATATGGCCCTTTTCTTTTGGATAGCCTGTGTTGCTGTCTCGGGTGCAATTCTGTTCCTTGTGATGACAGGCATGTTGAATAATGTGTTGACAAGAAAATCTCAGAGAAATGCATGGTTTGAAGTAAACAATCAAATACTCAATGCACTTTTTACGCTTATGTGTTTGTACCAACATCCGAAGCGGTTCTACCACCTTTTTCTTTTGTGTAGATGGAGGCCGAACGACATCTCTAGGTTGCGAAAGATATACTGCAAAAATGGGACTTATAAGCCGAATGAGTGGGTGCACATTATGGTAGTGGTCATTCTCCTTCATGTGAATTGTTTTTCTCAATATGCACTCTGTGGTCTAAACTTGGGGTATAAAAGGTCTGAGAGGCCTGTCATAGGAGTTGGAATATGTGTATCTTTTTCAATTGCTACGCCAGCAATTGCAGGTTTGTACATCATTCTTAGCCCACTTGGGAAGGACTATGATTGCGAGATTGATGAAGAAGCACAGATTCAAACTACATTTTCTCAAAGGCAAGAGCAATTGAGAGAGAAAGCACACGAGAAAATATATTCATTTGCATCCAAGGATCAAGAAAAGATTATTGAAGATAGACCAAAGTGGAGTGGAGGAATTTTTGACATTTGGAACGATATTTCTCTAGCATATCTCTCACTTTTTTGCACTTTCTGTGTCTTTGGGTGGAATATGGAGAGACTTGGATTCGGAAACATGTATGTTCATATTGCCACTTTTATTCTGTTTTGCATTGCACCTTTCTGGATTTTCACATTGGCTGCTGTTAATATTGATGATGACAAAGTTAGACAAGGTCTTGTGGCCATTGGAATCATCCTTTGCTTTTTGGGTTTACTGTATGGTGGATTTTGGAGGATCCGAATGAGAAAGAGGTTCAATTTGCCTGCCTATAAATTCTGTTTTGGTAAACCTTCAGTTTCCGATTGCACTCTTTGGTTTTGTTGTTGGTGGTGCACCCTAGCTCAAGAATTGCGA
Organism: Arachis hypogaea; assembly: GCF_003086295.3. Classification (NCBI taxonomy): domain Eukaryota; kingdom Viridiplantae; phylum Streptophyta; class Magnoliopsida; order Fabales; family Fabaceae; genus Arachis; species Arachis hypogaea. Next base: position 17,650,701 of record NC_092045.1, read on the forward strand.
ACTGCAAATAGCTATGATCTTGTTGTAGACGATGAATTCTGCAGGAAAGAAGTTGATACCGACCAACCATCGGCAATTTTGCCCTTGGTTTGTGAAGATGTAGCATCAACCAAATCCGGCACGAGTTCTCCTAAGGGTAACAACTCTTCTCATCTTATGATAGAAACATCTAGACCTCTTAGTTCAAATAACGCCTCAAATGAATATCACAGTTCGAGTAGGTCTCTATCCCTTGTAGAAAATGTAATAATGAATCCACCAACTCAATCAATAATTGAAAGGGAAGCTCCTTAGTCCCTAAGAATGGTAAAAAAGGGGGTGGGGGAATGATTATTCTTTGCTTGCTACTTGTAGTTGACATCATTTGTGGAGTTCTAATTTTCTGCAAATGTTTGGGGCTAAACTGTTAATCCCACCGGAAACCATGGTTTTGCTCTCAAGTTACATATGTCATCCATTTCCCTTAGGATGTAAATTTTTAGTTAAATCTGTCACATTTTCCATTTAATTTTGAGTAGACATTTCTGAGTGACTATGGAGTCCTTTTTTTACCCTTTTTTTGTGTTTCTTCTCTTCAAGAAAATTATATCAAATGAAATACATAATAAGGATTGATTGTCATGTTTGAATTTTCATATTATTAATTGTTATAATTTCTTTGGTGAACTAATATACAATGTATAATTCTGTTTCACTTCAGCTCCTCAAGTAACCCTAGCTTCTCCATTGAGCCACACTTTTAATTCATAGATTTTTAGATTTTTTTAGATTGTTCAATACACACTCGATCCATATAAAAGGGAGATAGACAAAATAATATCCTATGGTTGGTTAAACATTTTCCCTTGCCATTGCCATCAAGGAACAATAAGTAACCCCCCACAGAAAATTAACCACATATCCTCGACATGAAATAAACATGCAGAACAAAACATTTTCACTACTTTACATTCCAACCCAGCTACACATGCCTCTCCTATGATCACCAAGCTTTTATATCTCGATAAATGCTAGATGACCACCAGAATTTATTGTTTTTTACTATTACTTTTAACCATCAATCTAATTTCTTTAATCTAGTGATCCAACAATATATTTTAATCCACACTTTTAAACATTAATAACTAAGTGATGGCCAAAAATAATAAATTTTGATGGCTCTCTAGCATTCCTCTTTATATCCCTTTTCCATGCCTTAACTCTCTCTCTCTCCCCTGCCATATTCTTCTTGTTCCCAACGGACCCAGAGGCTGTTATTAGCCATTGCCATTTGTTTCCAATTTTCCCTCTCTTTGAACTCATTGGCGCCAATGTTTAAAAAAAATGGCAATGGCAGCGCCATGGCATTTATGGCGTGGCGGATTTTGGCCTCGCCGGCATAAGGAGGTCGCCGCAATGTGGTTTTCACGGCGGGTGAAAAGACAGCCGCAATTGCGGTGGCGCCATGGCTGAAACGCCATACATATGGCGGAAATATCGGGTTTCGACAGATTTTTAAAAAAAAAAATCTAAGGGTAATTGGGTAAATTAGACAACCCTAAGTGATATCACTAACCCTAATTATTCAAAGGTGAAGTCTATGGTGTAGATGCCAAAAGACATCTTCACATGTAGAAGTAACGTGTTTTGTTTTTTAAGTGACATTTGGTGTCTTTTTTTTGGAGCTAGTGCGATTTGATGTCTGCTATTGGTATTCTTTTTCAGATGTGCAGTAAGAATACTGTAACTTTCAGCTTTTGTCTACCTTAAATATAATGTTAATTGTATTGTTAAATTTTAATGACATCCATTTTTTTGTCACATAATAGGCCGAATAAAAATTTGAACAATGCATTCAGTTGGGCTATAAATCTGCCCAAGCATAGCTTTCTCTGTTTTTCTATTTTCTAACTATGTGTAGTAACAGTATAAAGTGCAAAATAAAATCATGCAACATATTATTTGGTTCCTTTATCAAATTTACTCATCTAACAATTATTTTTTTATTATAAAATTAGATTTTATAATGTCATGACTCCTTTCAAGAAATATAAAATGGTCATAAAGTTGCTAAATTTTAAAGATAAATTTTTTTAATTATATTTACAAAAAATTATATTAAAATAAGATATTAACTAGGTGATACGTGTTTCAAATATTCGTGATGTAAAGAGTTCAAATATTATTTAAAAGTTATTAGTTTATATTTTTAGAATATTCAATTTAATTTGATGTATTTTGATTTTGTTTAATTAGTTACTAGATTGGGCTTTATATTTATAGGTTTATGTTTTTTTTATTTTAACCTAAAAAAATGTTATAAATACCTTCTAAACTATTGTAATCGTCATATTGAGTGATTAGAGGTGTGAAAAGTCTCTTTTAATTTCATGATAAAACCATGGTGTAGACAAGTGAGGTTGAATAAGTCTCTATTGTTGTATCGGAGAATTGGATAGAAGGTTGAACATGTCCCTTCAATTCAATTCTCAAAGTATAATATGGACAAGTTAGGTTGAGTAAGTCTCTTTCTTGTTGCATTAAGAAATTGAATTAAAAGTCAAGTGATTCTCTCTGTATTCAATTTCAATCTATCCTTTATTTTCTATTTTAATTTTAATATATTTTTTATTCAATTTTTATTCTTGTCTTTTGTTTATTTTGAGTTCTGTTCTTTATCGATAGACCTATTTCAGAATATATGTTTAACGATTAAATATTTTATTGCATTTTAAATTTGAGCCTTATTCTAAAGTAATATACTCTTAATTCTTTAGAATTGAATACTAATAAAATTGTACAATAATAATATAAATATTAGTTAATATATAAATATTGATTAAATTACTAAATATATTTTAACCTTAAATAAAATTAATTTTTCCTGTGTAAAAGTAAAATAAAAGGATATTTACAAACTATATATATATATTATAAAAGGTTTAATTGTTCTGTTGGTCCTTATAGTTTTACTAAATTTTCAATTAGGTCTTTATACTTTTTTTTCTTTTAATTGGTTCCTACACTAATTTTTTTTTCAATTAGGTCCCTCTTGGCAGTAATTAGCTTAATTTTATAGGGACCCAACTAAAAAAAATTAGCGTAGGGATCCAAATAAAAGAAAAAAAAGTGTAGGAACCCAATTAAAAAAAATTTTGATACAATGACTCAATTGAAAGAAAAAAATACAAAAACTCAATTAAAAATTTCGCAAAATTATAAAGACCAACAGAGTAATTAAACCTTTGTAAAACTTAAAAGTTCTAAGTATATAAATCGTATATCTTAATTACTTACCAAATTAATAAATATATATTTGTATAGCAATAGGATTAAGAATTTTAGCATTGACGGAATAAAACATTCCAAAGTTTAAAAAAGAAATCAAAGGGCAACTTAAAAGACCCAACTGAATGATTTTATTTGGCCCAACAATGTATACCAAAAGCTAAATATCATTAAAATTTTAATAACATAATTAATATTACATTTAATAGATAAATTCTGAAAATTACAGTATTTTTACTGTACAGTATGAAAGACAGCACAAATAACAAACACCAAGTGTCACTCATCAAACCAAAACACGTTATTTCTACATGTATAGATGTCTTTTGGCATCTATACCATAGAATTCGCCTTATTCAAAAACTCCCTCTCTGTTCTCTGCGCCTCTTCTTCACGTGAAAACTCTTCTCCCTCTTTGTTTTCTGTGCATCTAGTCACTGTCGATTGTCAATGCCGCCCGTCGCCAGTCGCCACTGATTGTCGCCGCCCTCATCACTACAGTCGTTCCTTGCTGCCGCTGCGAACCACCGTTCCTCTTTCTCTGGTTCGTAGTTTCTTGCATATTATTTTTTCTTCGTTCAGTTCATTATCTCCCTCTCTTCTTCCAAATTTTTTTCTATTTTTTTTTGTTTAGCTCATTATGTATACTTCCAAACAAGCCCCTTATTCCAATGTACCTATCCCTGATTCTAATGAGACAATGGCTTTGATCTTTCGATTAAATTTTTAGTTTTTATGTTCTATGTCTTATGTTTATTTGTTAAATTTGCTACTATATTTGCTCATTTTGCTGCATTAATTAGTTGTCTTATGACTAGAAAAATAATTATATAAATTAGATTTTATAATTTATTATATTTACAATTTTTGTACATATTTTTTATACATACATATGCATTTTTTAGATAATCTACCATTTTTCGTAATGCCATCTGTCACAATTTTTTGGTGGATTTTGGCTCACTGCCATGAGCCGTAATCCGTAATAAAAAACTATGATTGGCGCTCCCATACATCAAGCATATGATTCGGAGTATTTTAATCATACTATATGTGTTGTTCCTTAGAAACCTTAACTCGCAAAGATGTTTCTTTATTACCTTTAAACCACTCAACAATATTCAATAAAAAATTGCAACGTCTTTTCCAGACCGTCAAGCACAGCCTCACCGTTTGATTTTTCTAATACCACCTCACCCATATAACAACACCACCCTCCACCTTTTACTTCTGTTAAGTATTCACCCGTGCTTTTCTATTATGGAATTATATATTACACATAACTATTATATCCATTTACTCTCATATTCTATTTGAGTTGGTCTTACATGCCCACCTCTCTTCATCCTCTCCAATATACGCCATTTAGGGATGGTAAAACTCTTTGAGATGCGGAGATTCATGTAGGGACTGCCTCAAATAGAAATTTGACTGTGAAGAATTTGGCAAAATTCTCCTGAGGCAGGCGCAGAGACCCGGAGCGGTAATTTCCACCCCGTCCCTGCTAATTCCCGAATTTCATGAATTTACTTAATTCTCCTTAATAGTTTATTTCTCATATATGTTTTTTAGTCATTTCACATGCCATATATATAGACTTTTTGTATAAAATCTTACTGGTTTTGTATAGAATGAATACTTTCAACTCTATTCCTATGGAAATTAATAATTAATCAGAACTATCAAAAGAGATAGGAAACAGGTCCCTGCGGAGAATGGAACCTGTGGAAAATGGAATGGATACTTTCAACTCTATTCTTATGGAAATTAATAATTAATCAGAACTATCAAAAGAGATAGGAAACAGGTCCCCGCGGAGAATAGAACCTGTGGAAAATGGAGAAGGAGAATAATATTCCCCCACAGCGAAGAACAGGGACGGGGATGGGGAGCAGGCCCCGTTGACATCCCTAACGCCATTGATTTACATGAACCTTAATCAGTTTCTAGGCACTCTCTAATCCCATTGTTTCATTTTAAAAAAATGTCATGTTCTTACTCTTCTAAATAGGTCTCACAATAGAAAAACACCATTTTAATCCTTAGATTTTTAGAAAGTATAATATTATGAGCAAAGTTCAATTTATTTTACATGTAACTTGAAAGCTTCTAAATCTCAAGTTTGTCAGATTTTCTATCTAATTTTGAGTAAATATTTCATGGCATCAATAAAGAGAGTTAACTTTGGAAAAAACAATGTTTCCAAGGGTGAAAGGCTGAGAGCAGGATACCGGGAACAATTTGAGTACAAAATTGTTATGATTAACAACGATCTTAAACTTGCACAATCAACAACTATTGGTATTGCAGAAGTTGAATCAAGAGGATTAGGATGGTTAAATTTGAGATGAGGCTTGAATAGTACTCAGAAGATGTTCAATTCTGTATTTCATAAGAGGCTGCCCTTTTCTGGTCTTCTTAAGCATTTTGTCCCGCAGAGCTTTTCTCCTGGCTTGGGCTTCTTCTCTCTCTTCCTTCTTTGCCATCATTGCTGCTTCTCTTTCCATTCTTTCTCTCTCTTTCTCTTCATGCTTCTTCCTGTACAATTCTTCCAAACAATACTTTTTCTTCCGCCTCCTCTCACTCTCGCACTTATCCTCTTTCATCTCAGCACTGCTATTCTGCACCATCAAATAGAAAATTTATGTTAATGGATTCAACTATTAGAATCTTGACCTATAACAGTTATGATATATCGAAAAACCTCAATCATCAGTTTCTGTGTCGAGAAATGATCGCTTTGCTCCGTTTGATGCTTTAACATCTTCTTAAACTTCTTTACATTCTTCGCATTCTTATAGAATTCTTTTTGCTTCTCTGAACAAACAAACAACACCTAAATCAGACTGCTTCATCCTCTGTTACAATATAAAATTCAAGATTGAGAAGTGGCATACTTATGAGAGCAGGGTTGTAGTGGCTTTTATCGGATTTCAGGTTGACGGAATAATTCTTCCTCTTCCTCTTCCTCATCCTCTCGTTGACTCCCTCGTTCTTCTTCATTGTGGTCTGTGGAATGGGAGAACAAACTGAAAAGCGGAAACCCTAATTTACAGAAGATCAATTTCTCTTGATCTATTGGATTGGGGTCCAATGCTAACATAAGACAAAAAGAAAAAGGCCAAGTATAATGCGGGTCGTGATACAACTGGGTCGGGTTTGACTCATTGGCCCAATACAGGTCCAAGATGGCAATGCCTTAAACTATTGTGATATGTGAACATTACAACGCCCAGTCCAAAAAAGTTTACCACACAAAAAATATTTTATCCTAATAGTCCTTCAAGAAAATATATGAAATGAAACACATGTAATGTAAAATAATGAGTAAATGGTTAAATTAATTTCTAAAAGATCATTCGTTTTTTAAATTGGATTTCGAAATTTTTTTTTATCAAATTCGTCTTTTAAGATTTTAAATTAATCATATTAGTTCTTTCGTCACTTTATTTGTTGATGGTATCAAAATTTGACACTTTAAGTGACACCCCAACACACATCTAAGAGTCTTAATTAACTATTAACATGATCAATTTATGAAATTAAATCAAATCAATCTCAAATTGAGAGATTTCAATACTTCAAGTTCTCCTTTTAATTAGATTTTAATTTAATTTAATTTCATAGATTTATTATGTTAATAATCAATTAAGACTCCTAAATGTGTGTAGGATGTCACTTAATATATCACATTAACAAATTTTGACACCATAAATAAACAAAGTGACAGAAAGACTAACATGACTAATTTAAAATCTTTAAAGGACGAATTTGATTAAAAAAAATTTTTGAAAACCAATTTAAAGAACGAGTAATCTTTTAAGGACTAATTTGACTATTTACTCGTAAAATAATTGTAGTGAATTTTATTTCCTTTACGATTGTTTACTACAAATTAGAGTATAAAATACAGAAAAAGGATTGATTGTCAGGTTTAAATTTTCATATGAATGCTTGTTGTAGTTTCTCGGCTTAACTAATAATGTTTGTTGTTTGGTTCTGTTTATCCAATCCAAGATGTTCCACCTCAGCTCTTTAGGTAACTCAAGCTTCTAAATCTCAAGTCTTATTTTAAAAATAAGGAAACTTAGGAATATGCCTTTGTATGAGATTAAAAACGGAGTCGAATTTTTTGTGAATGTATAAATTTATAAATAGAATTGATTCATTAAAGTTTTGAATTTCCCATACTTCTTATAGACAATTTAAATTTGTTGATTGCTTTTAATTGCTTAATCAATTAATTGATGGTTTCCACCACCCAAGCATGATTGATAAAAATGATTATCTTACTTTTAATAATAGATGAGATATGCATCTGTGACAATTTGTGGAAATTTATTTTTAGTGCAAGATGACATTACAATTAACAAAATGTTCAGTTAATATAATATTGACCGATCAATTAGAAAACATATAAACTATGTCGTTAATGATGGCACTATTGCGGAATGACACTTGTCCCCATTGATGAAAACAATTTTAGAAGTGACATGCCTTGGTGTTGGAACCATTACTAGAATATAGTAGTGGGTTACTATTTCCAAGGGGGTTTCTTCACATGACATTTAAATTCAATGTCCATAATTGGAAAGCTATGGGCATTTAATTTACCTGTCCTTTTGTTGCTTTGTTGGTGCGTTTTTTTTTTCGTGTCTGAATGTCTGGATTGGCATCAGAAAGAAATAATCTTTTAAATATTAACAAGATTTCCGAGAGCCTGATCATTGCAAAGGCTATTTTTTTTATATATGACACCAAATTTGGTTTATCGCTGGGTTATGGAATTTAGAGGAGTTTTATACTGATGTGACGGTGTTTAAGTGACGAAAAAAATTAGAGGGTCTGATTTATTGCAGTTGAAAGGGAACACAAATTAGGCCGTTCAATTTATGGTTGATGGATCGCTCTGCAAAGAAATTGAACCCACCGATTTCATACATTGATGTTCAAATTTTATTTGGTCCAAAGAAATCGGACCCAGTGATTTTTTTACTGCAGGAAAAAAACTTCACAGGCCACTCAAATCGGACCCAGCGATTTCTGGATTTTCTTTATTTTTTTTGAGCGGGCCGTTCACTAATCGAACAGTCTGATTTTATTGTTTAAAAAAATTCGAATCACCGTGAAAGCGGTCGAACAGTCCGATTTGAGTTATATATATATATACCCAACCCAAGCTGAGCATCCCACTTCATCTTCCTCCTCTCCCGATCTCCAAATTTTTTAAACTCACGTCTGTCTTTCTCTTCTTCTCCATTATCATGGATGATAGAGTGAGATTAAAAGTGTATTATCATGGCCAAATTTTATTACAAATATCTGAAGGAGTGAAATTTGTGTGTAAAAATCCATTAGATATTATAATTCCTTTCACACTTTCATACGAGGAATTAAAATGTGTGATTTGTGAGAAGATGGATTTTCTAATATCTAGGAAAGTATCGTGTATTCTGTACAGATATCCTATATCTGTCTTTGGTGGGTTCGTTCAATTTCAAAGGAAATTCGTGACCGTTGAAGTGAGCATGTAAGAAATATTTTCAGTGTATCTTGAAAGTCGATCCCGAATATCGTTCATCGAACTGTATATCGAGTTCGAACAATCTACAGCGGACCGAGATATTGAATTAGAAGATTACAACAGTGATAGTGAAGAAGAGTTTGAAAGTAACTACGAAGTCATTGATCCGGGTGTAGACGAAGATCAAGCTAACGATGCTATGGTGGCAGACGTGGTGGATGTGGCAAATGCACTAGCAAATCAGCAGCCATTTGTGGAGCCGACTTTCATGCAGTCGTTGGATTTGGAGGCCATGCATGCACCGGAGTTTCCTCAATATGTAAATGCAGGTAACTCATAATTTTAAATAATGAATTGTTAAATTATGATTTGTGCATATGTTGAGTTTGGTACAAATATTTAAGACAACGGTAAATAGGCATAAATATAGCATATAATTAGTAATAGTTTAGGGTTTAATTATCAATTAAACATGTATATTGAAAATTTAATATTTCACATTCTTATGTTATTATTAATTTATTAAATATCATTTGATAACGTAGTTGATAATTATATTAACTTTTGATGGATGGTGAATTTACTGTGGGAATGGAATTCAGTTCTAGGAAGGCAGTAATTAAAGCGATGAAAGATTATACCATCCCTAGAGGTGTAGATTATCGGGTGCATGAGTCAGAACTGACGACCTTCTATGCTAAATGCACCCAATATGGCGCAGGTTGTGATTGGTTGATCAGGGTGAGTAAAATGTCCAGGAAGTACTGTTGGGAGATAAGGAGGTACAATGGTAATCACACCTGTACTAGGGCCACCATTTCTCAATATCATTCGAAGTTGGATTCCAACACAATTGCAGAAGCAATAAAGCCATTGGTAAAAATTGACCCATCCATAAAGGTGAAATTAGTGATTACGAAAGTACAGTCGAAGTTTAACTACACCATAAGTTATCGCAAAGCATGGTTGGCAAAACAGAAGGCAGTGGAGTCAATTTTTGGAAGTTGGGAAGCTTCGTACGAAGCTTTGCCGATATTGTTTGAGGCCATGTGTCACAAGGAGACATCTGCAGTCGTTCATTTTGAAACAATGCATGCGCATCGGGGGAAAGACTTGGTTCCTAATATTCGTGTACTACACCGAGTCTTCTGGAGTTTTTACCCTTGTATTAGAGCATTTAGACATTGCAAGCCAATAGTGCAGGTAGACGAAACTCATTTGTATAGAAAATATAAGGGTTGTTTGTTGGTTGTAGTTTCACAGGATGGCAATAACAATATCATGCCTATTGCATTTGCGATAGTTGAGGGAGAGACATCTGATGCTTGGCATTTTTTTCTTAGTAACTTGCGACAACATGTTGTGACACGTGATGCTGTGGGCTTGATCTCCGATCGACACGATTCCATTAGGTCAGCTATTGCTCGTAGTAACGGAGCTTGGTCTCCTCCCAGAGCATTCCACATGTTTTGTATTAGACACATAGAGTCCAACTTCTTGAGGAAGTTCAAGGCTCCGTATCTACAGAAGCTTATCTTCAATATCGGAATGATAGTTACTATTGCAGTTATTCTTAAACCTAGTTATTATGACGAACGTTGTTTATAGTGGGTCTTTTTTTATTGATAGGATACTTGCGAACAGTTCGCGAGTACGAGACTCGTTATCAGCATTTACACGAGCGGGGTGAGGCTTATACCAACTGGTTGGATCGGATTCCACGTGAGCAGTATGCTTTAGCATTTGATGGGGGATATCGATGGGGTCATATGACCACCAATCTAGTGGAAACAATAAGTCCAAAAGGCGGTTCTTCTTGGTAAGGTGGTGGTGTGTATTGAGGTGGTTCTTGGGAGTAGTAATCTTGGAATTGTGGTTCCATGTATGGCTCATATGGTTCAAAAGTTGGTTAGTGTGACGAATATGGATTGGGATCGTATGGAAGTGTTTGGTGAAAATAGGCTTGTGAGCGTGGTTGAGGTTGCTGTTGAGGATATGTCTTATAGGCGTATGGTGGTGGCGCTTGAAGGTTACAAGGAGATTCACCATAGCCATTTGATTGGTGTGCATCATAGAATGGCTCTTCTTCATAGTGCATTGGTGGAGGTTGTTGCCAAGAAGATTGATCATATGCATATGGCTCCTCCCACCTTTGATTGTCCCATCCTTGATACACATCCTCATTGAAGTTCTCATCACCTACAACATAGTTGTAATTACACTCATAGCCAAAGTGAGAATTCATAATGGAAAGAGAAAATAAAATTCTACAACTAGCAAATAAAGCAAAAAGCAAGATATTCACACTATTCACATATGTACAATAACCAATAACATAACACCATTGCAACTCCCCGGCAACGGCGCCATTTTGATGATTAGATTTTTGATGGTATAGAATTTCACAAATGAATTATCGTTGCAAGTATAGTTTCCAAACCAATCAAAAATCCTTTTCATACAAAAGATTGTTTGTCACAAGTAACAAACCCCTAAAATTAATAAACCGAAGTATTCAAACCTCGGGTCGTTCTCCCTAGGAATTGTAATGAAGTGTCTTGTTATTGGTTGTGATGTGTTTTGGGGGTTTGGATAAGAAGCATGATAAGTAAATGGCAATGAAAATAAACTAACAACTATAAAAGGCTCTTAGCAAGGTATGAAAATTAGAAGTCCTATCCTAGTTATCCTTCTCAATTGTGATGAGGATTGTTCATTGCTACCATTTAGTTAACCCTTACTAAGTAAAGGAAAGTCAAGTAGATGAATTGACTTGAGCCACAAGTCCTAGCCAACTCCCAAGGAAAGACTAGCTTTAGTGCACTCCAAACCAATTAGCAATCTCTCCAATTACCAATCAACAAAGGAATTAGATAACTCAAGTGTCACTAATTACTCTACCTAAGCCAAGAGGGACAAAATCTATACTATATCTAGAAGAGGCATTTCAACAAACACATAAAAGGCAATAAAATTAAACAACATAAATTGCAAGAATTAAAGAAAGATCTAACAATAAAGGCAAGAGATCAACAATAGAAAAGCAAAGAAGAACAATTATTATGAATTACCTCTTATTGAATTGAAAGAAAATGGAAGGAACAATAGTAGATCTACAACAAAATATAAGAACAACATAAAGGAAATTACAATAAAAGAACGGAAGAAGAATGAATGTAACAACAAGGAATTAAGAAGATAGAAGTAGAAGAAGATGAATTAAAATCTAGATCTAAGAACTAAACCTAATCCCAATCCTAATCCTAGAGAGAAGTGAGAGCTTCTCTCTCTAGAAACTACTTCTAAAACTAATCCTAATTATACTATATGCTAGAATGATGATCATCCTTCCCCTCAATCCTTGATCCTTTTATTCCCTTCTATCAGCAATTGGCACCAAAATGGGTTCAGAAACCCTTCCAAATCGCCAGGCATGTGTTGCTTTAATGAAGTCATGTGCGGTCATCGACGCGTGCGCGCACGGTACGCGTGCCCGTCCCTGGCCGATTTTGCAATGTGCGCGCGGGCGCCTTGTGCACGTGCGCGTGCTTGGTCGAGATCAATTCTTTGGCTTTTATGCTTCTCTCCACTTGCTTCTTCCTTGCTCCTTTGATCCATGTCTAGCCTATTTCAACCTGAGATTACTAAGAAACACATCAAGGCATCTTATGGAATCAAAGAGGAATTAGAATTCATCAAAACAAGGCTTAAAAGGCATGTTTTCATACTTAAGCGCAAATACAGGAGAGATTACAAAACCATGCTGATTCATAGGTTAAATGCGAGAAAAGGTCATCAAAATACTCTAAATTCAATACAAGATAAACCCTAAAAATGGGGTTTATCAACACCTTTCACAACGTCCTGAAACGAATTGTACCAAATCCATTGCCTCCTTTAAAGGCATGTAAGGATAAATGGTAAATAACTGGTTGTTCATCTCCAGCAAGTTGTCCATTTAGAACTAAGTCAGTTAGAGGATTTCCCTCTTTATCTTCCTCTACTTGCAAAATCATAAGATGTTTGTTAGGACAACGATGGTCCAAAGTGAAGCGTTTATCACAATTAAAACAAAGTCTCTTCTCCCTCTTTTGTTGAATTTCTGTTGGAGTTAAGCGTCTGAATGGTTGTCGTCTAGGTGCATTAGTAGGGCTTTTAACTGTTGAAGAGTTGGTAACAAAGGGAGAAAATTTTGTCCGAATGGTGTTGTTGAGCTTTGGTTTGGTTTAGATGATGAAGAACCTCTATTATAGACACTAGAATGTTGCTAAGTTGATTTTGCAGGCATATATTTTTTCTCAAATAGACGGACAAGAGACACTACACGTTGTAAAGTCATAGGGTGAAATGCCAAGACATCCCGTTTAATATCTTGTTGAAGACCACTGATAAAACAATCAAGGATAGCATCTGGAGCTAGACCAAAAACACGATTTACAAGAGAAGTGAACTCGGAGTAATAAGCATTTACTGTCGTTGTTTGAGATAGCTTGAATATTGTAGCTCGAGGGCAATCAAAAGGGGATGGACCAAATTCAGATTCCAAGGCATGAGCCAGAGAAGGCCACGAATGGAAGTTGTTGGTACGTTACATCATTTGGTACCAAGGAACAGCATCGCTATCCATATAAATCGCAGCAATGGTAACTCGATCCTCATCAGGCGTGTTGTAATAATAAAAAATTTGCTCTACACAAAAAAGTCATCCCAAGACATCTCGACCATCAAAACGTGGAAAATTCAACTTCACACTACGCACCTGAAATGGAGTGGGTGCGAGGTTGCGAAACCACACTGTGTACAAAGGTAGGAGAATGCTCAAGTTGAACTTGCAGATTAGAGAGTAAAGTTTCTATGTGTTCAATGCGCTCTGACCTTGTTAAGAGAACTTCCATTCTAATTCCAAGATCAGTCAAGCGAGCCGTTGAATTGTTAGACACGGTGAGAAACAATGAAAGCACCAATGATGGAAGACAAGTGTTTGAAGAAATTACTAAATGAATTAAAATAGAAAATAAGAGGTATTGCAATGTTGTTGAAATTTTATATGATTGAAATGAAAAGAAAAAAAAAGCAATTCACAATGGTAGTAACAATTGTTGGGATAGAAACTTAATGATAAGCCACAGAGGTCACATGGTAGCAAGTGTCTGGAGAAAAAGAGAAAAAAAATTAGAAAGAATCAGAAAGAGAGATAAAGACCTAGAAAAGAGAAGAAGAAATGCTTACACTCTCCCCCTTTTTGTAGGATGTACTCATTTAATTAGTTTTGTTGGTATTTTTTTTCCTTTCACTCTTTCTTGTTGTTACAACTTCAGGAGCATTAGTCACGTGTTCACTTTTTTTAACAACGTTATTTTCATTCTCATTATCATAATCTTCCAATTGTATTTGTATTTGATTCATTTGCACATCATGTATTTTTGTATTTAGTTACCTTAGCGGATAAAGTAGACAAAAGTGAAATAAACATGATAATTTAATCATTATTATAGATGTAGTGTTTAAAAATTGAATATCCTCTCTTTTTATTTTCTAGGTTATTGGCGTAAATCTTCAAATATTCTCCGTTACAAATCAACAACTATTTTTTAGTAAGGGTGAACGTGGATCGAATCGGATCGGATATAGCTGAAATTTCGATCCAATCCACACTAAAATTGTCGGATCGGATCGGATCCAATATCCGCGCTTTTTAAGCTTAGATCCGATTCGATCCACACATTTGCGGATCACGGATATATCCGCAAAATATAAAAATAATTTTAAAAACTTATTTTTATTTAAAAAATATCAATAAAATACTATTTTTCTACTCTTTTAAACATGTTTACTTTTAAAATATTATTAAACATATTTTTTTAAATAATAAAAAAATAAAATAATACAATAGATATGATAATTATTAGTTGAAATAAAATATAAAAAGAATATTTACTATTTATTTATTTATTTATTTTTGTGGATCCGTAGATATGCAGATCGGATATGCGGATACCTACATAAAATCCGCAATCCGATCCGATAACTTTCCTGATCGGATTCAGATAAATACCATAGATATGCAGATCAGATTCGATCTATAAACACTCCTAATTTTAATCTGGTTAGAATTTAGTTTTACTATGAAATTTTGTTCTATAGTATATATTTTTATGAGAATATTTTATACAATTTTATAATTATATTTATTTTTTTGAATAACTATTTTTTTTGGTGACTTTTGAATAACTATTTAAGAGATCAATAAAAATGATAATTATTTTTTATGATGCGATACTACGTAATTAAATATATATATAAAATTATTTTACATTAATAATATATCAAAATTAAATTTATATTTACATATGCTTTTTTTCAATTAAAAAATCACATGGTATTAGAACGCCCCACGCAAATTTGCGAGCGAGGGAGGGTAGAGACGTAGAATTATAGCCCAACCTCATCATACTCATACCATGCTAGTTATAACATTTGAACCCACAATTGATCCGATTTTTTTTTTTTCCCAAAGACAGAATTTTATTCATTAGAAATAGAATTACAAAAAAGTTCAACTATTGAACTAGTACAAATAAAATTGGGATTCTTCTAAATAAACTCAAAAGAGTAAAAAAGACTTAATTTAAAAAAAAAAATAGCACTTGAATGTGGGATTGCAATGATGAAATCTAATGATGGAGAATTTTTTTCAAATATATGGGGATTACGAGTCTTCTAGACACACTAGCACACAGTAGCTTTAATCATATGAATTGAATTTAATTACAGTTTGTATGGTATATAATTATATATTAAGCAGCAAGTTGGCTTGGTACTAGAAAGCGTCCTACATGTGCAATGACCCTAATTTTATTCTTTCAGGTGCCATTTTTAAAGAAGAGACTAGAATTTATGAGTAGTCTCGTATTGAAGGACTACAAAGAACTACTCTTTAGGTCCAGTACACGTAATCCTTAGAATATTTATTGGAATTCACCTTTAGAAGGATAAAAAACGGGCCATAAAATCTGTTGTATACATGACTTAGGTAGAGCTGTTGTCAATTTCTAATTTTATTTACCAAAATGCCATAAAATGTTTAAAAAAAATATTGAAATTAGTCTCATAAAGTATAAAGGAAAACAAATCAGCCCAAAAATCATTAAACTCATGCTATGATATGGTCCATTGAGAGTATAAAAAGTTGGACAAGTTAGTCCCAACGAAACTCTGAAGTAGCGTTTGGTGGATAGACAGAGACAGAAAGACTAAGACTGAGAGACTGAGACTAAGAGACAGGGATTAAAACAAATCTCAGTATTCTGTTTGGTGCAAAATGGGAGACAGGAATTGAAACAAGAATAAAACTCTAATTTAATTTGCACAAAAGGTAAAATTGGAATTAATTAATTGAAATGAAAGTATTTTAGGTATAAAATATTATTAAAGTTTCAGTCTCCATCTCTAAAAATTTCAGTCTCCTGTGTCCCTACTTTTTGGAGGTACTGAAATACTGAGATTTTAGAGACAGAGACAGAAATTTTAATACCAGTCTCTGAACTAACAAACACGATACTAAGTCTCAGTCTCTCAGTCTCTGTCTCAATACCTGAAAACAAACGCTACCTGATAGACTTAATAATGATGAATACGCACGTGTGACATGTTAGGTTATATATATTGCATCCAATGACTGGTCTTCGTCTACACAGTATCAATCAAAACAATATTGCTTTCTTTATGGCTTTTTAATAACTAATGCAACCCAATTTTCCATCCACCCAAAATGCATGGTTCCCATATTCCTAAATCTTAACCTAGTGGCAGCACTTAAACACCAGCTAAATTTAATGTTTTTAGAGGTGAAATTATCATCAATAGAGACTGAATTATCTCATCGTGCAATTTTCCTATACTGAGATTCAATGTTAAAATTTGAATTTTTTTTACAGTATATAGATAAAATAAAAAATACTAGAAAGTCATCAAAATTTATTATTTTTATTCGGTAATTAATTATTGATATTTAAAAATGTGAGTTAAAATATGTGGTTTAATTATTAAACTGAAAGAATTGGATTGATGATTAAAATTGATGTTCAAAAATAATAAATGCTTATAATTTTTTAGTATTTTTTTGAAAATAAACATACAAGAATATATAGAAAACAAAAGTATAACAAAAAAATTCTAAAATATTTTGATATATTCTAAAAATTATTTAGACAAGTCAAAACTTTTTGTTATCTGATAGTATACTGGTCTCATATAAAATTGTAATTATATACTTGATAATCATTCAAATTTCAATGCAACAATTTAACAAACTATTTTTATTGTCTTTATCTTTAAATCTATCACTATATATATAACTAAAAAGGAAATTTTAACTTACCTAAATAATTTTTAAAGTGCATCAACAAGTTATTTTAAAATTTTATAAATATATTTTTATCTTTTTGTATTTTTTTTATATATATTTAAAATTGTTTTAAATATTTTAAAATATTAATATTTAATTTTTTAATCGTTAATTTTATTTATAAAAAATATATATAATATATAAATTAAAATAAACTGTGAAATTTTTTAAAAATAATTAAAGTACTAAAAAAAATTTATTCTTTTAATTTTATACAAGTGAGGGGACTTGACAAACGTAAGACATGAGCCCTCGGATTGTGGAGCATAGCTGAGAGTGACAGTAAGGGATATTGATTGATTGATAGAGATTTTGATGCATAGTGTGTCTGGCATTTAGAATTGAGTAGTTGTTACTGAAAATGAACAGCTTTGGTATAGTAGAATGTGGTGTTTCTTCTGGGGTAGTGCTTATTTGGTACATTTACATCCCTTACTAATCGACACCATACACATACTGATAAAATTGTAGAGTTGTAGACATATCTCAAAGAGAAAGGTTAATGATTGAATTAGTCTCTAAATTATTTTTAAATTTAATTTAAAAAAATTTATTAATTAAATTAATGTTTTAAAATAATAAATTAATTATTTTTGTTTTTTTTTATCATTTTGTTAATAATTTTTATCAACTATTAACGATGTAAAGTGTTAACTTTAATTAGATATACTAGATGTTATGTATACTGTTAATTAATATTGTACTTTATTAATTATTGGCAAAAATTATTAATGGAATAATTAATTTATAATTTTAAAAAAATCAATTTAATTGATAAATTTTTTTAAAACCAATTTTAAAGAGTGGTTTATCTTTTAGAAACTAATTTGACCCTAACCAAAATATTTTAAATTCCAAATTTTGCTTGGTCGATTGAACTGATTCTAATATAAATTTATTATTTAAAGTAGAAACTATAGCTAATTACTATTTTTTCTTGTTCATGTATAAGCTAAAGTTGGCGTACACAGATTTCTTTTCTAACAAAATTTTATTTTGAGAAGCCTTTTTAATAAGATATAATTTATACAAGTCCAATATTGTCAAATTCTGTCAAGCTAAATCAGTCTAATTCCAACCGTGACAAATCAATCAATGTTTGAAAAAAAATTCTTGTAATTAATTTTTTAATTTTATTTTAAATAATATATTTTTTATCAACAAAATATTATTTTATATATACTAAAAATTAATTACTAAATAAGTATTATATATTTATGTATAAATATATATATATATTTTAATTTATTTTTAATATATTTTTTATTTTTAATATACCTTTTATATTAACAATTAATTTTAATAACTAAATAATTTTTAATTTATTTCTTAAGAAAAATCTATTAGAGAACTAATTAATTATTACAGGAAGCTGAAAGATTATGGCCAATGCTGTGTCTCAAGCACTGAATTTCTGACTGTGTGTTCTGTAGATTATAGTGCAATACCATAGAAATAAGTGATGGTGTGCCAGCTGGATATACTAACTTTGCCACACCATATTTCCATACATAAATACTATCAAATGTCAGGCAGAGAAGTATATTCAACTTTGTTGTAGTCTACACATACCATTAGGTAGTTTTTTTTATATGATATAAAATAATAAAAAACAAAAACAAACTTGACGTATTAGGTAGCTTTTGTTTTTGATAAATATTTGGCACCAACCATATATATACTGTCGAAACAGAGAGAACTCTTAGTAATATACAAGCCTCTCCGTAATTTATTATATTAATATACTTTTATCTATTTTTTATATATAAATATATAAATGTTCGGCTGGTTTGTAACTTTAAAAATTAAAGTTGATTTGTTTAATATAGCAGTTTGTGAATTAATTATTATTATAAGATGATGTGGTCCATTTTTTATGGTGTTTCATTTGGCATCAACCATTAACGAGATATATAATAATTAAGTAACATGAGAATGAGTCATATTTTAATTATATATAAATTTGTTTGACTTAAATATTTACTTTTTATAATTAACTAATATCTACATTACTTTACCGGTCACCTTTTTTTTTTTAATCAAAAAAGCTAACATATGATGAGATCATATAAAATTCTCATGCGAAAAAAATCTGTTATTATTAAAATGCCAAAAATGTTATGTGAAAGAACTCCTACTAATAATCTAATTAATACAGGCCCCATAAATCATTCATTATTGTCAATTCAACTGTTAAGGGACTCTGTAACTTAGAAAGGTTAGTTCATCCATGAATAGCTTATGGATTGATAATTACAATAAGCTATTGTGGTCCACTCTCCTATAAAATTATATATCCTATAAAGTTAATTAGTGCTTTGCTTTCTTTCCACTTATATTGAATAGATAGTGCTAGTCCTAATCAGTCATCACACTATAAGTTTTCTATTCATGCATTTAGAAAAAGAAAAACAACCTGCCTTGAATATTAAAGGTTTCTTCTGATTATTTATTTATCTAAATTAGGGTATTGCTAGTAGGTATAGTGAAAATACTAATAGGATATTGCTTAAATAAAAAAATAATATAAACTTATTAAATTAAAATTTTAATTTTAATATATTTTTAGTATAAAATATTTTTTACAGTATATTTAATTATATATCGTTTAATCAGAAAAGATAACTATTTTTCATATTGATTGCATGAATGATCATTCAACAAACAAATATGATTAGACGACTTGTAAAATATTTTACCTATCCATGTATTAAAATTGAACTCTTAAATTAAAAAAATTTAATTTTCATACATTAAAATTTTATACATATATTTAATCATATATTTTTTGGATAAATCATTTAAACAATACAAATGTCACTCAATATTACACTAAAGTCTCAAAATTCAAAACATTATATGCATGTCCCTTTTTAAAATTAGATCTATATAAATTGAAGTTAGAAAACTCGATTAACAAATGCACAATGTAAATTGAATTAGGTAAGATCGATTTACCAAAAAACAAGTAAATCGAATAAGTTAGACTCAATTTACTAAGACCATCAGTAAATCGAAATCACCTTAGTCGATTTATAAGGAGGAGGAATCAATAAGTAAAATGATACATGCTATTTCGATTTACTATTTGAAATAATCAAAGTAAATTGAGTTTACTTAATTCGAATTACTATGATACCCAATAAGTGATATAAATCAAATTAGTAGTTCCTATATAAAAATAATCAGAACGTTATGTATTTATTAGAGTGGAAGTCATAATGGCTAGTGATGATAGTTTTTTAGTTCTGATGCACTATAGAGGGTCAATTAAGAAAAAAATACATTCTGAAATTAAATTTAATGATAAATTTTCACTTAATATTTTTTTCAAACTTTCAACAAGTTTTATCGAGTTTCAGAATACTATAATCAAAAAACTGGGGATGCAATGCGTGAAACGGGTGGAGAAGTTATTCTATAAAATTTTGATTTTCGTATTGCGGGATGATGTGAAGTACGATTCGTTCGTCATAGGCAGTGACGAAGATTTGCAAGTTTTGTTCCATTGTCGTCGGCAGTTTTTCGAGGTGAGGACTCCTGAGCTGTTGGCTAAGCTTGTAGATGTGGTCTGCAGTTCAGGAGGTTCAAACCGTAATCCTCAACCTTCAGCAATGGCTTCTTGCTCTAGTTCAATGCCTGTTGGTGCCTCTTCATCTGTGTCCGTGATTGCACTTGAGGCAGTTTTGGTTTTCTATCTGTCCTTCGTAACTGATCTAAACTGCAATCGTGATGGAGAAATAGGTGATATTCGACCTTTCGGTGAGCTTTCAATTACGATAGTTGGTACTCCTGATGTGGTACTGATTTTCGAACAGGGTAGAGCATCGGATGGCGTGAAAGATGTATTGCAGGAGGAAGATGATGATGATGTGAAGTCCGCCACAATTGCCGATGATAGTAATGATGACATAGCGAGGAGTAATCCAACTAGAGGTAGTGGAGCGGCTAGTTCAAGAATTCAGCAGTATTCCTGTACTTTTTAATTTTGGACTTACATGCCATAAGACAGCAGAAAATATCTAGCGTACCTGTTGGATTTGGGGCCAAAGATATACAAGATACAAAAGACTTAGATGAGTTTTAAGTCGATCAGCAGTTTTAAGATAAAGAAGAAGCCGTTTTATTTAATCATTATTACATCAAAAAGTAACCAAATTTTAAATTTATTATTTAAAAAGTAATTAAAATCTATAAATATAACTGAAAGATCATATAAAATTTTTTATACTATTAATGTATCAAAATTAAATTCTAAACTAAATACATTAATAGTTGTGGTGGCAATATGTACCCTATCTGCGAATATTCAACCCGACCCAACCTGGTCAGATAGGGTTGCCAACCCGATCCACAACTGGTAGAGTAGGGTTCTTGTACGGGTCGTGTAGGGTGCGGGTTGAGTCTCAATTTTACTCGACCAACCCATACTCTATATATGTATATGTTGTATACTTATATAAAAATATGTTTTAAGTGGATGTTGACTCAAAGATCTCTTATTAAATGCAAAAGATCTTTATTTTTTAGTCATTAATAGAAGATCATTAATTAATAATTTAATATATTTTTTTATATAAAAGTTAATTTTATTTTAAATTATTATTATTAAGTTATATAATAATATTATATTTTTTTATAACTCACAAGTAAAATCTAATATTCATAAATTAAACATAAATAGGACTAGAATTGAGATATTCTCAAAATGAGTATAAATGGCCATAGAAAGACACCAATCACACCAAATATAGTAGAAAGACCTCAATTGAACATCTAACTAACTTCATGACCTCTTTAAGCAATGCCACTCATCATTATTTTATATATATATTTTTTAGAGATTTTGTCCATGAATATTGAATACCCTTACGCTAAGTCACTCAATAAAAAATTAAAAAAATAAAAAGATTTTAAAATTAATATAAAATTTAATTTTAATATATTATTAATGTTAAATATTTTATACGTGTATCTAATTACACGATAGTATATAAATAAAATAACTGTCTTTTATATTATTATCTGAATGATCATTAAAAAAGATAATAACATCGAATGACCGTATAAAAGATACATAAAAAATTAAACTCTTTGATGTAATCGTGTATTAACCAAATTTGATAATTCAACCTTTCAATTCGAAGTTTTTAATCTTGGAGTATCCTTAAAAGTTAAAGCCCTGCACGCTTATATATTTAAAAAAATGAAGTGCGTGGAATCCTGAACATTACATTAAGGCCAAATATTGTCTAAAGTTTAACGAAAACTTATAAAACATTTAAAAAATGCTTATAAAAAGGGACTTAGACAATTTTATTATACAAGTTTCGACCATTTATCATCTATGTCAATTATAATTGCCGTCTTTAGAACACTTTTTCAGTAAACACTTTCCCTTGTTGGACAGTTGGACTGGTGAAGGGGGGATTTAGGGGAGGAATTAAAGGAGGATGTGGGAATTGGAATTGAAATTGGTGTGTGGTGTGATTTTGGAGGCATCCTTAATTTTTTGCCATCTGTGGCACTTCTCTCCCCACTGTTGAAGACAAATGGGCCCATATTATGCAACAAAACAGACTGAAAATGGCCCACATTTTCCAGTCCACAAAACTTATCATTTGTCAATGTCAATATCAATATTATCGTCTAATTATTAATTTTTTTTTTGTCAATGAGCTGTAGCTCACACGGCATTCCGCCCCTTCTTCATTTCAAAGGTCTCGGGTTTGAGTATATGAAAAATGTGTGGGTGTGTATTGTGTACCTAGGATTGGGGGTTGTCCAATCCATTGGGTACCTAAAATTGGGGGTTGTCCGCTTAAGCAAGTGTCGGGGATTCGAATCCCGCTTTGTGCATGCAGCAATCTATTAGGGGATTAGTCCTTGACCTGCCGGGTTGGGGGATACCGTGGGAAACAAAAAAAAAATAAAAATTATTAAAATTTTATTTAAAAAGAAAAAGAATTATATTTTAGAGTAAAGTATATTTTTATTCCTAACGTTTAAATTATCATATTTTAGTCTCTAACGTTTTAAAATTGACTCAATATTTTCTGACCGTTAGGGATCTGTTAACAAAATTGACTGCGAGACAAAATTGAGACGATTTTGAAACGTTAGGGATTTAAATAGGATGAAAACGTTTAGGATAAAAACGATACATAGAATTAAATTTTAATTTTATCCTTCAATAATAACAATTTTTTACGGTACATAGTTATTCAATTATTTTTTAATCACATCTAAGTAAATTATACTTAATCACATTACTTTCATTCTAAATCAATTAATTTTTTTATAATGTTGCTCTTAAAAATTTTTACTCATCATGAAATATTTGTACAATTACTAGAATCACATTACTTTATTGTATATGTATCATTTTTTTCCGCAAGTTTATGTACTAGTCATTCTACAAATATTTCATGATGATGAGTAAACATCTTTAAGAGAAAAATTATGAAAAAATAATTTTTTTAAAAAAGTAATGTAATTAAGTGTAATTTACTTAGATGTGATTAAAAAATAATTGAATAACTATGTACCGTAAAAAATTGATATTATTGAAGGATAAAATTAAAATTTATTTATATGTATCGTTTTTGTCCCTAACGTATTCGTCCTATTTAAGTTCCTAACGTTTTAAAATATTCTCAATTTTATCCCACCATCAATTTTGTTAACAGATTCCTAATTTGTGAGCTTAAAATTTCTTATTGTAAACGATGCTATCAATTGACTCGTCATCTTGAAATCTTTGGTTGAACCACAATGGTGGTTGGTAATATGTGTGATTTCTTTTAGCATGAATTTTTAAGATATCTAATTCTCTAATTGAACTCTGAATTATCATAGGTTTTGGATGAGAGGGATCATAGTCGAATATTATCTCTTTACAAGAAAATTCTTCAATGGATTGAGAATACAAGAAATGTCAAAGTAATAAATTTGTGGCATATTGTGGGCTTTGTTCTATATGCAAATCAGGAAGAAATAGTCTCTCCTCCTTGGTAGGTCTGTCCTTTTCATGGGTGGCATTATCTTCAAGGTCTAGTGACTCTTAAGTTTGGCACTGCCATCAGTATTTTAAGGCATGTGCGTATAGTCTTTCTTTTCCTTTTTCATTCTTTGGTAAGTAAAAGGCTGAAGGTTCCAAGATGTAAAACTTTAATGCTAAAATTGTTATCTATTTACAATTATTGCTGCAAGTTCATCAGTTTCATTGATTATAATTTACTTCGATAACAAAATTTTGCTTGGCCGTAGTTGGATATTAGAACCAAATTGTGCCTAAGGGATAGTCTATACCGTTTGGCTAAGAGTGTCGAGCAAAGACATAATGACTCAATTGCAAATGGTTGTACTGGAGATGATCAAGCATGCAAATCAATGGTGCCATATAATGGTAGCAGGTATTGGTTGCTGTCTTCACTTCAGTTTTATTGCTCAGTTATAAGTACTTAATGTCAGTGCATAGAAAGTACTGTTAAACAAACATTTTTAATTTATTGCAAAAATATAATGCTATTTAATCTTCTTGATAAGTATAACCTGCAACTTCATTTAGGTGTATGGGATTCATGGATATGGAAACTGACACAAACCCCATTGATTGATCTATAGCACATACACTTACTGTTTCACAGGCCCCATGATCAATCAATGTCGCATCCGTATGATACTATACCTTTCAAATCCAGTGCCACGGTATGCTTTCATTAATTCTTAACATGTTTAAATGAATGAAGTAGAATATTATTGTTTGATCCTTGCTTCATTTTCTTTATTCAATTGATGATAGATACATGGGTCACTAAATTCACCAGTAAAGATTGAGAAACACGTTTATCTAGAAGACTCTTCTACTAGAATGAGAAAGAAGACTGTAGGAGGTAACACCTAATCAGTGTCTAAATCAGCTTTGGCATATTTAGCTGTCTGTATAATGATGAATTTTTTCAAGCGCATATATGTATAATTAGTCAGGCTTACTTAGATCCTGTAGTTAACTTGTAATTCATTTTTTTTTTGCTTTAGAGTCATTGTTTCTCTTTTTATAATATGTTTATCTCCTGCATATGGATTATGATTTTTAATTGAAAATTGTTTGGCTTATGCGGTTGTTTCTATTTGTTTTTCTATGCTTTCTGCAGTAGTTATCACTCCTCCACTCCTCCAAAAATTATTGTGGCACGCAGAAGAAACCCAGAGGTCTTAGTAGAACAAGCCGCCAGGAAAAAGAGAAAACGTTGAATTGATCTTAGAAGAATTGAACAACTAATGTCCAGTCTGTGCTCATGTATTTCCTTGTAAACCAATGTTGCTTGGGGATTATACTCTCTATATTTAGTTTAATTCTAGACTACTAGGTTTATGTTTATATTTAGGCTAATTCTGATAGTGGTTAGTTACAAGAGCAGATTGTTTTATACACCTTTAGTGTATGCTACATACAGATTTTACAGATTTTCTTTTTTCCAGTGGTATTTATTTAGAATTATAGTTGATGTCAATACACTTTGTTGATGTATGGTTGACTGGTTGTTACTTATTATTATAGTTGATGTATTAATATACTTTGTTTATATTTTGAATTATATTAACTTGTTTATTTATAGTACTTTTCTTTTAGTTTGATAATACGATGAATTTGTTTATTTTTTGAAATATTATAAATATTCGAATACAAATTAGATAAAAATTTATATTAAATTTATATTTATTTTGTATGAAAATAAGTTTATTTTGTAATTGAAAAAATTAAAAAAAATCTATTTTACTTTACTGACGAATTTACAGGCGAATTTTCTAGCTATAATTAGAGTGTGAGATGATTTTCCAAGATTCAAATTACAGACGGAAAATTCGTCGAAAAGTTCGACGTCTTAGGGAAATAGATGGAGAATTTTAAAGGAAAAATCTGTCGGTAACTGGTAAAAATCCGTCGATAATTTCGTCGGTAACCAAAAATCTGTTTGTAATAAAGACTAAATCTGTTTGTAAATCTGTCTGTATTAATCCATTTTCTAGTTGTATAGAATATCTAGAGTTAAAGATTCATTGCTACCTTGAATGATTTAGAGCGACAGTTCAAAGGATCTATGCCTAAAGAAGCTAAATATGATTGTTCTGCTGATTCGAATTCATTCAATGCCAAGAAGGCATCACCTTAGCAAATATAAGCCTGCAAAGTGAATTAAGAAATCTGGTGACATGTTTCTACAACAATAGAAGTGCATCTAAATTTAAGACAAACCCTTAAATGATAAGTTATACCTAAATATCAACCTCTGCTTGTTTCGTCATAAGTAGAGCAAATACAAATGAGAAAATAACATTTTAGCCATTTATATGGAAGGTCCAAGAAAACATGAATCAAGAGTTAGTGACCTTAGAATAGCAAGGAGCTAAGTTCAAAGCCTCCCTAGCATCTTGAAGGGCCCTACAGTAGTTGCTCAATTCCAACCTTACAACTTACCTGAATCAATATAATACAAAATAGTTTCAGTCCAATATCATCATATCAAGTTTAAAATAGTGATTGTTGAAGAATTACTTGCATTTAAAGAGGACATGCATGCCACTAAAGGGCTCTAACGTCCAGAACCAAACATGCTATTAATGACAAGTTTACCACACACCTTTGTACTCATAATGGCAGTGACAACACAACTTTGCTGTTCTTCACCTACAATGTTGACAAATATTAGATAGAAACAAAATGTACAACACAGTTTTCTAATCAGATTATGGATGCCAGCTACAACTCCTAGCAAATAAGTTATTAAGTAAACACATTCTAAATTTAAGGATAGAGATAATACTAAACACTTGGTTATTTTGAGATATGTAAAGGGGATGGAAATGGAGAAAAAAGAAAAAATACAATGAAAAATTAAGGAAAACTTATACCATATAGTTTTCACTTGTCAAACTTCAATAGCCATGTATCCGAACCAATATGTGAAGCTGACACATCATCCACTCAAATCTTCAATATTTTTCCTTGGCTGTCGCCGTACACCTTTCTCAAAATATTTAGATGGTCCTTGATATGATGCTCAGTACCAGAAGGATGGATAAAAATACCAGTTGGATGCTGCATATTAAATGAAATAACAACTTAGAAACTTAAAAAGACGAGATAAGTAATTTTTAGATACATCCATGAAATAAAAAGGCACTCATAGATTAATGTCCATTTCAAGTAGTTGGAAATTGTTGAAAATATTGCAAGAAAGGAAAGTTCTCCAAAAGAAAAATTTAGAAAAAAATTCTTAAATAATAAGCAATCTTTTAAGTTTTAACATAAACAAAACACACGATAAGTCTGTAAAAGTAAAGGATGTCAAACATACAACAACAACCTTTAGTCCAGCAAGAAATAGCTCAGTGTCCTCAACTTCTGCACGCCTGACGAACGGATTTTTGACGGTTTAGAATTTCACAAATGAATTCTCGTTGCAAGTATAGTTTCTAAACCAAGCAATAATCCTTTCATACAAAAAGTTGTTTGTCACTAAAACAAACCCCTAAATTTATAAACCGAAGTATTCAAACCTCGGGTCGTTCTCCCTAGGAATTGCAATAAAGTGTCTTGTTATTGGTTGTGAGTTATTTTTTGGGTTTTTAAGCTTTTGGACAAGAAGTATAAATGGCAAAGAAAATAAACTAACAACTAACAAAGCTCTTGGCAAGATATGAGAACTAGAAGTCTTATCCTAGTTATCCTCCTCAATTGTGATATAAATTGTCCATTGCTCCCACTTAGTTAACCTCTAACCATGGAGGAAAGTCAAGTGGATGAATCAATTTGATTCCTCAAATCCTAATCAACTCCTAAAGGAAAGACTAGCTTTAGAGGCATTCAAATCAATTAGCAATCTCTCCAATTATCAATCAACAAAGGAATTAGATAACTCAAGAGTTACTAATTACTCTACCTAGGCCAAGAGGAACAAAATCTACACTAAAACTAAAAGAGACATTTCAACAAACACATAGAGTGCAATAGAAGTAAACATTATTAAATGCAAGAATTAAAGGAATCTATAACTACAAAAACAAGAGATCAACAATGGAAGAGCAAAAAAGACACATTTATTATGAATTACCTCTTATTGAATTGGAAGAATGTAGAAAGAACAATACTAGATCTACAACAAAATGTAAGAACAACATAAAGGAAATTACAACAAAAGAATAGAAGAAGATGAATGTAGCAACAAAGAATTGAAAGGTAGAAGTAGAAGAAAGCAAAGATTAAAACCTAGATCTAAGAACTAATCCTAATCCTAATCCTAATTCTAGAGAGAAGTGAGAGCTTCTCTCTCTAGAAACTACTTCTAAAACTAAACTATGACTAATGGTTAAAAGTTCAGTTGATTCCTCTTCAATCCTTGGCTTAAATAGCATTAGAAATAAGTTGGATTGGGCCCACAAGGCTTCTAAAATCGCTGGCCACATGTTGCATTAAGTGAACCAGATGGCAGCAACGGCGCGTGCGCGTACTATGCGCGTGCGCGCCACCATACGTGTAGCAACTATGGCAAATCTTATATCGTTTCGAAGCCCCGGATGTTAGCTTTCTAACCCAACTGGAACCGCATCATTTGGACCTCTGTAGCTCAAGTTATGGTCGTTTAAGTGCGAAGAGGTCGGCTTGACAGCTTTCCGGTTCTTTCATTTCTTCATGAGTTCTCCAACTTTTCATGCTTTCTTTCTTCATTCCCTTGATCCAATCTTTGCCTTCTAAACCTTAAATCACTTAACAAACATATCAAGGCATCTAATGGAATCAAGGAGAATTAGATTTAGCTATTTTAAGTCCTAAAAAGCATGTTTTCACTCTTAAGCACAATTAAAGGAGAATATACAAAACCATGCTATTTCATTGAATAAATGTGGGTGAAAGGTGATAAAATTCCCTAAAATCAATACAAGATAAACCCTACAAATGGGGTTTGTCAACGCCTCCACTTTTCTAGTAACAAGTTGAAGTTCACTACTTCATGTGCTAGATGCGCATTTTCAATGTCTTTTGTAAGATCTGAAACATCTCTAGGCGAAATGTTTGTACCTAACTTAAAATGACCTATAGCTTGTATAATCATGGCTGCACATCGCTCTAAGGCATGAAGAATCTTGAGGTTATTTTTAGCATTTGCAGCATACCAGTGCAATAATTCTTCTTGACCATTGCTTACCTATACAATGAACAGAAACAGATGCACTAAGAAAATAGTATCAATCTTGACTAATAAGGTAAAGCATGACAATAAAATGGATGGAATACCAACCATGACGCCATGGACTTTTGAAATGCTGAATAGCTCAGCATCATTTCCAAAGTCACCACAAATAATAGTATTAACAGGTCGTTTTCTTTCGCTCTCAAATTTTTTGATTAGATAAGTGATAAATCCCATTTTTAGGGTTTATCTTGTGTTGAATTTAAAGGATTTTATCAACTTTTTTCACATTTATTTACTAAAATAGCATGGTTTTGTAAATTCTCCTTAAATTGTGCTTAAGAGTGAAAACATGCTTTTAGGCCCAAAAATTGATCAATTTAATTCACTTTAATTTCATTGGATGCCTTGATATGCTTGTTAAGTGATTTCAGGTTTAAAAGGCAAAGATTGGATTGAAGGAATGAAGAAAAAGCATGTAAAAATGGAGAATTCATGAAGAAATGAGGATTTGCTGAATTCAGGACGACGCATATACGTGGCCCATACGTACGCGTGGGAGAAAATCTATCAAGCGACGCGTATACATGGCCCATGCGTAGTTGTGGAAAGGAGCACATGACCAACGTAAAGGCAATACGCTGGGGTGATTTCTGAGCCATCCAGGCCCAAATCCAACTCATTTCTGATGCTATTGAATCCAAGGATTGAAGAAAAATGAACCAAGTAGTCATAGTTTAGTTTTTACCATGTTTTAGGTTAGAATTCTAGAGAGAGAAGCTCTCTCTTCTCTCTAGAATTTAGGATAGTTTAGGTCCCATTATCTTAGATCTAAGATTTTAATTCTTGTTCTTGTTAATCCTCTTTATATTTTCTTGTTCTATTGCCTTAATATTCTTAGTTTTTCTTGTTAGTTTCTTTATTTTGTTTATTTTAGCTTATGAACAATTGTTGGATCTCAATTTCCTTTTAATGCAATTTTATATTTCTATGTCTCTTGATGTTTACCTCACTTGCTATTGTTGATTTCTTGCTTTTGTTAGTTATAGCTTTTATTAATTCTTGCATTTTATGATGTTTACCTTTTTTGCACTCTAGGTGTTTGATAAAATATTTTCACTAGTTATAGAGTAGTTTTCTACACTCTTAGCCTAGGTTAAGGGAATTGAATGACCTTGAGTCATTGAGTCTAATTGGATTAGAGATTTGAGAACCCTTGTTGGTCAATTTGATACCCATTGACACTAGTCTACTACTAAGTCAATTAGTAGCTAGATTGGGACTTATGGGTTGATGTTGATCAAGCCTATTTGACATACTTCAAGTATAGAAGTAGACTTGATGGGTTTGGTCCCTCATAATTGTCTATATATGGTTTGTAGCCAAGGATGGTGATCTCAATTTTCAAGCCTTAGC
This sequence comes from Arachis hypogaea, assembly GCF_003086295.3. Taxonomy (NCBI): domain Eukaryota; kingdom Viridiplantae; phylum Streptophyta; class Magnoliopsida; order Fabales; family Fabaceae; genus Arachis; species Arachis hypogaea. The sequence goes on from NC_092045.1 coordinate 17,681,509, forward strand.
CAAGTGTTCTTTTTGCCATTTAATTTCTATTTTTGTTACTTTAGTTACCTTTCATTTAATTCCTTGCATGCTTATTTATTTTCTTGCTATTTACTTTTCTTGTCAATCACCAAATCAAACTCCCTTGTTCCTTCATAGCCAATAATTGAGCACTTCATTGCAATTCCTTATGAGACGACCTGAGCTTTAAATTCTCTTGATTTTTATTGGGGTTTGTACTTGTGACAAACAAATTAAAACTTTGATTGAAGGTTGTTTCTCGGTTTAGACTATACTTGCAATGAAGTTCTTTTTCTATTGAGAAATTCTAGATCGACGATAATTCTCACATCAAGTTTTTGGCGCTGTTGCCAGGAAATTGCAATGATGTTATGTTATTGTCTATTGTGAATATGTGAATATCTTTCTTTGTAGTTATTTCTTGGTTTTGCTAGTAGTTAGGAGTTTATTTTCTTTATTTCTTTTTAGTTTTTATCCTTATTTCCTCTTTTCACTATGAATTCTCACTTGTTTGGCTATGAGTTTAGTTCTAACTATGTTGTAGGAGATAGGAATTACAATGACAACATGTATCAAGGATGAAACAATCAAAGATGGGAGGAGTCTCAAGGATTTGATCACCCTTCTTGGCACCAACCTTCTCAAATGTGCTATGAGCAAGAGCCATTCCATGATGCATACCAATCCAATGGCTATGGTGGACCTCCTTGTAATTATCAACAACCACCACCATATGCCTATGAACCCCCTCCTCAATATGACCCTCAACCATCATACTCACGAGCTACATACCACCAAACACCTCCATATGACCCTAACCCATATCCACCATACCAACCACCGTATGAGCCATATAAACCATACATAAAACCACCCCAATTCCACCACCAATACCCTCAAGAACCACCACCTACATGCCATTACTAAGATGAACCACCTCCAATGTATGAGAACTTTTAACCACAACATGAATTCTCCTTTCTACCACAATCCTCTATGGAAGAATATCCATATCCATCAATCCAAGAGCAATACGATCCTACCTATGTTAGCCAAATGGAACAAGAGCCAATGGTTTGTCTCAAGGAAACAATGGATCGGTTTCAAGCAATCATCCGTCAAAAGGAGAAAGAGGAAGCCCAAAAGAAACACGAAGATATCATGACTAACCTTTCCAAAATTAAAGCCACCTTGGACTCATGGGACTCATGCGACAAGCAAAGCATTTCCACGGATGAATGTAAAAAATCAACCAAAGAGAGGAGCATGAAGAAGATTTTAGAATCTCAACATGAGAACAAGGAAGTGGAGTGTGTTGTGCAACAAGTGGAAAGGATGAAGATTGTTGAAGAAGAATAAGTGGTTGAAGACCTAAACGAAGTTGAACAAGAGGTAGATTTCAAGATTGAGAACACTTCCACACCAAGTAATGTTGTTGGTGATTTTGTGGAAGTGGTTGAACCTTCTTCCATTGAGCTTGAAATTGATGTTAAAGAGGATAATGTGCAACCTCTTGAGCATATTCGAAATTGGAAGAAGTTGAGCAAGTGACAAGTCCTACTACTGAAGATGATTCCACACCAACTAATGTGCTATTTGAGATTGTTGAACCTTTCTCATTGTATTGTGAAATTTATGTTGAGGAGGCTAGAGCACAACCTCCGACACATGTCTTGAGCAATGAGGGATGTATAAAAATAGTTGGTGAACAAGGAATTTAAATTGAAAAAGCTTGCCAAGAGGTGGAGGTAGTCGAAGAAGAGCACAAGGAAGTAGCACTTGCAAGATAATTGGGACTACCCCTTCCTAAGTCACAATCATCCATTACGTCATTCAAGTGGGTAAACCTCTTATTCATAAGCTTCATTGTCCCATTTGAATATGGTTTGCTTGAAACGGATGGGCAACTTAGAGTTCTTTGTGGATTGAAGAGTAAGGGAGAATTGTGTAGTGGTTGGCAAAATGATGTTAGACTCATTAAGGTTGAACCCTCAAGACATAGGTCCCACGGTTGGAGGAATGCTAAATTGTATGGATCTAGGAAGAGAATTTGGTGCTCAAATGAGAATTCAACTTGCTTACCACCTAAATGAAATCATGATGATCAATTAGAATATGGGTGTGAAAACAAAGTGTAGGATCCCGAATCACAAAAAGAGGATCAATTTTGGGAGCTCATGGTTTGTGAAGAACTCCATCAAAGCTTGATGCAAATGACTTGGAATGATGGAGCTTATTAGAGATTCAAGAATTGGTGAAAGTTCAAAGATGAATTCAAGCACAAGCTTCCTTGATTCTTGATTAGAGCTCTCCATAAGTCTAAATTGAGGACAATAAATAAAAGCGCTAGGTGGGAGACACCCCACCATGGTAAACTCTTTTCACTCTCTTGTAGATATAATCAATGAATGAATTGAGTTGCCATTGTTAGGTAGTTTTCTTTCTCTTTAAACTCTTGCATATCTTGTTTTGATTGTTAAGTTACTTGTTAGATTCATGTTTTGATTAGAATAGTTGTTTTTGAATTGCATTTTGCTTGAAGTGCAAGTTTTGTTTGCATTGTCTTTGAAAATATTTTCAAAAACTAAAAATATTTTTGTTAAGTTTTAAATTTTAGTTGCTTTAGAGTGTAAATAGGGTAGGAGAGTGTTTAATTTTGTTTTTATGCTTTCTCTAAAAAAAGAGTAAAAAAAAGTGATGCCCACGCATGCACATGGCCAACGCGCACGCGTCGCGCTAATGCTGCTGCTGCATAGGCCAAAAACCAGAGAGTTGTGTTGGTAGGGTGCCAAAATTGTGCGTCTAGCACAAATTCCACTTCACGCGTAAGCGTCTTTTCCATTTTTTCCCTGTCACGCATACGCGTAACCCACGCCTACGCGTGACTCCCTGCCCTGTTCACACAACTTTTTTTCTTCTCTTCTTTCCATTTCTTTTCTTCTTCTCTCTTCTTTTCTTTTATTTTCCTCCTCCAACCATCACCCACCACTATCATTCACCATCCACCATTTTTCTTCTTTAGTTAGTTTGTTTGTTACTTCAATTTTCTGTTTTGGTGCTAAGTATTGGATTATTGATTTAATTTGCTGATTTTGATGTTAATTGCTATTAATTACCCATGAGATGCTATCCTAGCATCATTGTTGTTAATATTCATTGTTAGAGTCCTTTATTGAGGTTATATTTTGCTACTTGATTTTGAGTTCTTCATGCTTAATTTTATGCATACCAAGTGCATGAGAATTGCCTTTCAAGCATTCTAAATCTTTTGAATTGCATGTTGTAGCTAGTCAAAATGTAATTGGAACTCTTTACTTTGACTAGGCAATTTTTTTATGTTGGATGTTGTGCATTTATCTCAATGCATTGTGTTGCTTGATGATATGCATCCATATGTTATGCTTATGCCTTAAGGATATGTTGACCCTCAATTGTTTAACTATGTGCTCTACATATACGTGAAACTAGTCATTTTGGCATAATGCTCCAATTGTGAATTTGGATTGTAAGCTCATCTAGTGACATCTTTTTGAAATTGTCAAGCTATATGGACCTTGCTTGCTATGTGATTAATTTTACCTCTAGTCTCTTTTATTACTTTGCATAGCAACCATGTGTCCTATTTTATGTCCACTAGGTGATGAGAACAAAAATTCAAAGTGTGTCATTGGTTGATGTGTGATTTTCATTGTTCCTTTATCATTAAAGTTTCCTTGCACATCAACCAATGTCCCTTCATCTTCCTTTTCACAATTGTTTGATTATCGCTTGAATGCTTTCATGCTTCTTTATGACTTGTTTGTTGGTCTTAACTTACAAGTTTTCTTTGAATCATATCAATCACACTAGAATGAGTGAAGTGCATGTTCCTTTTGTGTAACTGTGACATAGCTTTTTATGTTAGTGTGTGTGTTCTAAATCGCGTGCAACTTAGAATGCACACTTACTTTAATCCATGTCACACATTGGGTCACTCACTTCATTCTAGTGATTATTACCTCATTCCAACAATATATGCTTTCTTGCTTTTACATTTACTTGTGTTCTTATCTGGTTTTCTATTTTTCATGGAGGATGCACCATAAGCAACAAGGGAAGCGAAAGAAAGAACATGCAGCAACCGGTTGATCCATCAGCTGAAGGTGGCAATCTGGAAAGTCACCATATCCCCCTTACTCATCTTTGAATGCACCAAGGACAGTGCAAACTTTTAAGTGTGGGGAGGTTGTCTGACCAAAACGGTCATTTTTTAGGTGACAAATTTCTAATCCTAACACTTCCACATTTTATTTTTCTTTTATTATTAGGTCTTTTAGAATTTTTAGATGCATTTTCTAGGTTTCCATATATGTATAATAAGCTTAGTTAAAATAATGAAATTCTCTAAGAAAAACATTCTTAATAGGGCACTGACATCCCAATTGATTTGAGTAAAAATTTTTCATTGAACTTGCTTGAATTATACATTGTGGAATATGTTTTTGAGCTTAGAACACACAACTTTGTGAGTTTTGAGCCTAATTGTATGGTTACATCATATAACCACTATTTTCCTTCTTGTGTGTGATTATTCTCTTTCTATGATTGTAAATTCTTTATATCCATTATTCCATGTATACATGCATTTATATGATTGAGGCCATCATTTCATTTACCTCATTTACCTAAATAGCCTACCTTTAATCAATCATTGTTAGCTAATTTTGAGCTTATTTTAATCCCCTCTTGTTCTTAATTTTAGCACATTACAAGCCTTAAAGCAAAAAAAAATAAATGTCCTTAATTTGGATCTTTGATTAGCTTAGGCTAGTGAGTGTGTGTATCATTCAAGTGTGGAAAAACTTGGGACATTGGTTGAGGTAAAAGTATGTTTTGTATTTTCATTGAAGATCTTGAGAATTGAGTACATACTCATGCATTAAATATTAAACCATATCCATTGATGCTCTTGTATATATTTTTAGTTTGAAAAGAAAAAAATAAAAGAAAAAGAAAAAATATACATATATAAAAAACATGAATGAAAAAGAAAAGAAAAGAAAAAGAAAGCAATAAAAAGGGGACAAAAATTCCCCGAAGTAAAGTAATAATAACAATGCATATGTCTTGTGATAAAAAAGAGAATGAATGAGTGTGTGAAAAAGTGAAGAATGGGTAGTTAGGTTTGTATTTGAATTGTATAGGTTGTAGCTTTGTAGGTTAGGTGAGAGTTTAAGTTAATCAAAGATTCAAATTTCAAGCTCACTTAGCCATATATAATCTTACATTGACCCTACCCCCATTACAATCTTTGAAAAGACTTCATGATATATGTATGCATGCATTGAATAATTGTTGATTGTTAGATGAAAAATAAATCTTAGAAAGCATGATTAGAGGAGAATTGAGTGAATCAACCCTAAAAACTTGAGTGACTAGAGCGGATACACATCCTGTGAGGGTTCGAATGCTAAATTCTATGTTTGCACCTATTATTATTTCTTTTCTTGCAAGTTTGTAAATTTCTTTCAATAACTCAATTCAATTGTGGAGTTGATTTGATCATGATTGCCTTAGCTCTCGTATTCATATATGTATTCTTAGGAATTGATTTATTTTGACCAAGTAGTTGTATGCACTTAGATAGATTGCATGTAGATAGATTGTATATAGGTAGTTACCTTGAATTAATGTTCATACCGTTTCTTATCTTTCTTGGTTTAGCATGAGGACATGCTATTGTTTAAGTGTGGGGAGGTTGATAAACCCCATTTTTAGAGTTTATCTTGTGTTGAATTTAGAGGATTTTATCAACTTTTCCCATATTTATTCACTAAAATAAGATGGTTTTGTAAATTCTCCTTAAATTGTGCTTAAGAGTGAAAACATGCTTTTTAGGCCCAAAAATTGATAAATTTAATTCACTTAATTCCATTTGATGCCTTGATAGGTTTGTTAAGTGATTTCAAGTTTAGAAGAAAAAGAATGGATTGAAGGAATGAAGAAAAAGCATGTAAAAATGAAGAATTCATGAAGAAATGAGGATTTGTTGTATTCAGGGCAACACGTATACATGGCCCATGCGTATACCTGGGAAGGAAATCTGCCAGGCAATGCGTATACGTGGCCCATGTGTACGCGTGGGAGAAAATCTGTCAAGCGACGTGTATACGTGGCCCACGCGTACGTGTGGAAAGCAGCACGTGACTAACTTAAAGGCAATACGCTGGGGGCGATTTCTGAGCCATCCAGGCCCAAATCCAACTCATTCTGATGCTATTGAACCTAAGGATTGAAGGAGAATGAACCGAGTAGTCATAGTTTAGTTTTTACCATGTTTTAGGTTAGAATTCTAGAGAGAGAAACTCTCTCTTCTCTCTAGAGTTTAGGTCCCATTATCTTAGATCTAAGATTTTAATTCTTGTTCTTATTAATCCTCTTTACATTTTCTTGTTCTATTGTCTTAATATTCTTAGTTTCTCTTGTTAGTTTCTTTATTTTGTTTATTTTAGCTTATGAACAATTGTTGGATCTCAATTTCCTTTTAATGTAATTTTATATTTCTATGTCTCTTGATGTTTACCTCACTTGCTATTGTTGATTTCTTACTTTTGTTAGTTATAACTTTTATTAATTCTTGTATTTTATGATGTTTACTTTTATTACACTCTAGGTGTTTGATAAAATATTTTCACTAGTTATAGAGTAGTTTTCTACACTCTTAGCCTAGGCTAAGGGAATTGAGTGACCTTGAGTCATTGGGTCTAATTGGATTGGTGATTTGAGAACCCTTGTTGGTCAATTTGATACCCACTAACACTAGTCTACTACTAAGTCAATTAGTAACTAGATTGGGACTTATGGATTGATGTTGATCAAGCCTATTTGACATACTTCAAGCATAGAAGTAGACTTGATGGGTTTGGTCCCTCATAATTGTCAATATATAGGTTGTAGACAAGGATGGTGATCTCAATTTTGAAGCCTTAGCCAAGAGTTCTTTTTGCCATTTAATTTCTATTTTTGTTACTTTAGTTACCTTTCATTTAATTCCTTGCATGCTTATTTACTTTCTTGCTATTTACTTTTCTTGTCAATCACCAAATCAAACTCCCTTGTCCCTTCATAGCCAATAATTGAGCACTTCATTGCAATTCCTTATGAGACGACTCGAGGTTTAAATATGCTCGGTTTTTATTGGGATTTGTACTTGTGACAAACAAATTAAAACTTTGATTGAAGGTTGTTTGTCAGTTTAGACTATACTTGCAATGAAGTTCTTTTTCTATTGAAAAATTCTAGACCAACGATAATTCTCACATCAATAACCAAGAGCTTGACCTTTGTTAGCACCTTGTGGTAGTATATCCAAATCGATTCCCTCCACTATATATTATTTTAACATCCAACTAGTAAAAAATAAGGTAACATTATGAAATCATAAACAATATTAAATGAATAAAGACGTTAAAGGAAATTCTAAATTGTACACACAATGTACATACAAAATCATTTGACAATGAACAAGCTTCCACAGCACCGAAGAAGGTAGCAATTAACATAAAGGAGTTATGACCTATGGCTCACCCCTCGCCCTTTGAGAACCTTATTAAGGGCCTCTGTCACTTGTTCAGCCTTCTCTTTCTTGACATAATGATTGAGTACATAACGTGCATCAAGGACTGTTGCTGCAGCTATCAATGAGAGGTAGTGCAGAACAATTTGATAGTGCATAAGACCAAGTTCTGCTAGGAACAAAAGAAAAAATAAACAAAAAACTGGTAAATCCAGAGCATCAATTCACCAAAACAAATATAAAATCAAATAGGAACCCTATCAAACCACAGTGACCAGCAAAAAAGATGAAAATTCAATAGGTAAATCGAATCTTCAAATCAAGAAGAATTGATTATGCTAACTAGGTTTCAGTAATATTAATGCGATTGTTATTAATAAACGCAAATTCAAAATTTCATGATGAAAATAGTAGATACAAAAACTGAAAAAAATATAATAATCAGAGAAAGATAGAGAGGAACTTACAAGAAGCTGCGACGGTGACGGGCTCATAGCGACGGCGACCGGCAAAGATGTTGCAACGACGAATCTGTGGAAGAAGAAGAATTTACATGCAAATTCACACATCACAATGTGATAGAGTGAGAGAGAGAGAGGAACTTACATGAATAAGATGGCGTGGCGGCGGGCTCGGCGGAGAAAAAGAAGAAGAAGCTCTGCTCTCCGGCGGCTCTCTGCCTCTCTTCGTGACCGTGACCGTGACCGTGATTCCGTCTCTGGCCTCTACTCTCGGGCGTTGGAGAAGAAGAAGCAGCCTCACTCTAAGATTTTGGGATTAATTAGTCTATGTCTCTGTGAAGGTTTGGGATTAGTTTTGGGGGAATTAAATGATACGATGGAGAGGGAATTGAGTGATATGATGGATACGGGAAGTAAACGCGGGGACGATTTTTTGTTGATAAAAATTGATGGAGACTTTGTCGATTTTAATGAAATAAAAATCGACATTTTAGCCGTCTATTTTATATAATAAATCTACACCATCTATCTAGTTTCAGAAAGAAATCTCCATCGTCTAAATTTATCGACGATAAAAGCTGTCGATATTATAATTATTAAAATAGACACCCAATCCGTCGATTTTTTTAAAAAAAAATTCACCCACCATCTTCGCCGGCAATGTGACGATAAAGTTAAAAGACTAGAAAGTTGCCAAAATAATCGACGGCTATGTCATCGATTTTAATATTTTATTTCTAATAATTTCTTTTTCATTTTATCGATGACAAGCCGTCGAAAGTTATCGACAGAAAATCTGACCGTCGATTTTTAACGTCGATAATTACCCTGTTTCTTGTAGTGTCATAAATATTGTTTTCAAATGTTTATCCCATCTTGAGTTGAAATCTCTGTGTAAGACTGATATGCAGTTTTATTCTACTTAAATATTTTTTTGATTTCATCTTCTACCCTCATCATACCTTCATAGACATACCATCTTGAGTTGAAATCTTTTTGTAAGGCTGATATGCAGTTTTATTCTACTTGAATATTTTTTTGATTGCATCTTCTATCGTTATCATACCTTCATAGGCATACCACAATGATGATTTATCATCAGCATCTACAATACTCGACAATTTAATTAACATGCTCACAAGTTTGTATGTAGTAAAATAATCATCCCAAAAAATTATTAGGCTCCTTTCTATCATTAACAAGATTACTAGCCGTAACATAATTGACTACATTGTCAGTCACTATATATACAATATTATTAGGCTTAATCCATTCAATCACCTCAGAAAACAAGTGACACAAGCTTGAAGTATTGTTTACCATATTTAAAATATCTACAGGCTTTATAAAGCACAACCATTTTGAACAATAAGCCGAAAAGTTAATCAATGTTCTTTACTTTTGATCTATCCAACCATCAGCCATAAGGGTGCATGCACTTTCTCTCGAAGCATTCTTATAGCTATCAAAAAATTAATCAGTGAGAACGACGACAAAGCTGACGCGACAGTGGTAGTGATTAGATAGCTTGAAGAAGGGCGAGCCGGTGAGAAAATGGATGTTTAGAGGAGCTGTCTCTACATACTTAAAGATGAGAGGAAGAATATAAATTAATGAAAAAATTTAAGATTTCTTTCTTAAAAAAATTTGAAACGACATCATATTAAACTTTTTTTTTAAAAACCGACCGAATCTCAATTCAGTTATACCACTCAATTTTTTTATGATTTGTTCTCCGAGTTTTTAAGGAGAGTTTGCTTATTGCCCAAATTTCTAAAGTTATTGGTTATCGGTTCGAACTAATTTTTAGAACATTAATTTTTATAGAATTCCTTTTTTTTCTTTTCGGTTCTTATACAAGTTTTATATTTTGTTCAACAAAATAAAAAGTTCAATTTTAATTAATATCGTTAGTTTATTTTATTAAGTATTGACATATTATATTATTTAACATGTTATATCAGTATTTAATAAAATAAATGAATCATCAAAACTAAGGTAAAAAAATTTAAATTTTATTGGACTAATAAAATATAGACAAAAAGCGAATATTTTATAAAGATTTTACTTAAGGCCAATTTTTAATATGAAAAGATTATTGTTTAATTGTGGTTGCCGATAGTAAATTGATAGTTGATATATTTATGTTATAATCTATAAATGTGTAAAGAAAAATAATTTTAATAATTAATTTATCTTTGTATAATAATAAATTTATCTATTAATTTTTTAAATTTAGTTAAAATATATTTTAAAAATTATCAAATAAAAAAAGAATTTATTGAAAAGATACAAATTAACATTAATTAAAATATTAAAAAATATTAACCACTTCAAATTTTATATATTAATGTTTTAATCAAATTAAATATTAATATAAAAAAATAAATTAATCATTTAATCTATTTGTATATGAAGTAAATTAATTCTTTCAATAAATATTTAATAATTTTTATAAACAAATTAAATTATACATAAATATAATAAAATAGATTAAATACATGATTCAAATTTTGCGCGGGCCATACATTAGTTTATTTAAAGTTTAAACTAAAAATTGTTTGTTTTGCGAAGTGATATTGTATCGACTTTTCTTGGATAAATTGATCAACTCAATTTCGTCCTTAATTGATCGCTTGCTTTCTCTAAATTAGTTTCAAAATTTTTTTAATCAAATTCGTCTTTTAAAAATTTTTAATTAATTGTATTAGTCCTATTATAATTTTGTTGACAATGTTAAAATTTATTGATGTGATACGTTAAGTGATACTATAACACAACACACATAAAAATATAACACAATACACATAAAAAATTTAATTGACTATTAACATAATTAATTTATAAAATTAGATAAAATTAAAACCTAATTGAAGAGAGAACTTAAAATATTGGAATCCCTCAATTTGAGATTAATTTGATATAACTTCATAAACTTATTACGTTAGTCGTCAATTAAGACTACTAAGTATGTGTTATGGTGTCATTTAATGTATAATATCAACAAATTTTGATGTCGTTAACAAATAAAGTGACAAAAAAACTAAAATAACTAATTTAAATTTTTTAAAAGACAAATTTTTAATTAATTTTTTTAAAATAATTTAAAAAATAAATAATTTTTTAAAAACTAATTTATCATTTATTCCAGTTTTCTTATGAAACTTTTTGTATGAAGACACTAGTCTCTAGGCCTTTATGTTTATTTTGTGGTTTATACATATGATTGTATCTTCTCCAATTAAAAAAAAAGAGAAGAAGAAAAACGTCTTACGTTTGTGTAAATGTCTTTAGATCAATAACAAATTAAAATTTTAATATGAATTGATAATTTATAGTTTATACTTTATACAAGTATTCTCATTCATTTTTGTTTTTTTGTTTAGATCCTTAATATAATCTCCTTTGTTACATTACTCGTGGAAAAAGATTAGCATCATATTCTAGTAGTGGTCGGTGCCGTCCGTTGAATCGGAAAGTAATATGGAAGCACTTTCGGACCCGGAAAAAAAAGAAGGCAAATTTTTTGCACCACTTATAGGATCCTTTTATTGACAAAGTGCCGAAATAAGTCAAAATGCAAGGCAACTTAAAAAAAATTTAAAAAGAAAAGAAAAAATAGTAAAACTTATATGTTAAATCTTGTTTTTAAAGCGAGGCAACTTTCCAATAAGCTAATTGCCATAACAATAATGCATGTGAGCCGTCGCTACAGTATTAATAGTCGTTTATCTCTTCTTATCTAAACGCATGCATGTTTTTAAAATTTTAAAATTAAGAGTGATTTATCTAGAATGTAAGCTTATACTTATGTCCATTAACATAATAACTAATTTAACGAATATAAATTATAGCTAAAAATATGTGAACCACAACAAATACAATAGAACAGAAAAATTGGCCAAAGTGACATCTAATTTGGAATGGAGGAAATAAAGTATAAGTTTTACAATTTTTTTTAGCGGAGGGGTTTAATTTAATAAACCGAATTAATAAATATAAGAATTTAGTTAAGGTATTAGTTTAAAATGTTAAAATAAAAAGTTATTATTTTTTTAATTTTTGAAAACTTATAAAATTTAATTTATAATTTTATAAAATATATCTTATAATTTTTATTTATAGGTAGTATCCTTAATTAGCAAACCCTACATAAGAATATTGCATCTTTCAAGAAATATTAATTTAATTTTACATTTGTATTCAATTTTGTTCAGTATAATGTTTGCCAAACATAATCTGCTTTCCACGGCATTGCATCGTCGTTCAATTCCAACCAACAATAGATATACCTCGGGAAAACGCCACAGATAGAACACAACCAATTCCAACCCCCTTTTTTCAAAAACATTAATTATTTTTAGACTACAATATACACTATGAATAAATCTTTACGTTGAAATCATAATCTAACCAATCTCGTCCAACTAAGCATTTTAAATTTATACACACACGTCTATTGTCATCGCCTTTTTCTTAGGCTATGTTTGGTGGGGAAAAAAATAAAAAAAATTGAATGAATTTTTATTTTTTTTAGATTTGTTTGGATAAAAAAAATAAAAAATATTATAAAAAGATAATTTTATTTTTATATTATAAATGATATAAAAAAATAAAAAGATAATATTAGAAGTAGAGAGAGATTTAATTTTTTTCCATTTTTTTATTATTAGAGGGAAAAAATTGGTGGGTCCCACCAATAATTTTTCATCCATTTTCCTTCCTCTCTCATTTTTCTCTTCAACAAAATAAAAAATAACTATTTTCCTTCCTATTTCTTTTCCTTCCTTCTCCTTTTTCCCATTTTCACCTCAAACAAATACACCCTTAGGATTGGCAATATATACTCTACCGGCAGATACTCAACCCGAACCAACCTGTTTGGATAGAGTTGTCTATTCTATTCGCTACGAGTAGGGTAGGGTATAGTGCAAATTTGCCTGCGGGTAAAGTAGAGTACGGGTCTAGGGTATATCCTATCCTATCCGCATCCTTAATATATTATATAATATATATAAAAGTTATGTATGTAGTGAAGAAAGTGAGTGTTGAATTCACAATCTTTCTCTTATAAAAATTTGAACTAACTACTAAACTAGTTGATGATCATATTATTTATAATTTTAGTTGGATTTCTTTAAGATTTTATTATTTTTAATTTTAATTTGAACTTAGTTTTTTATTTTCTATTTTATTAATATGTATGAAATTTGCAATGATTGAATTTTATATTTGTTTGAAAATCTTTTATTTTTCTACGGATATGGTAGAGTTTAGAATTTTAGAGTGCGGGTAGGGTTAGAGTTGAGAGATTCTCAACCCGCAAACAGAGTAGGGTAGAGTTTTAAGATAGTTTTCAACTTGTGGGTAGGATTAAAATTGAGTCCAAATAAACCCTACCCTACTCCTACCCATTGCCAGTTTTTTTTTCGTCATCTTTTTTTTTGTTATCATTATTACCAACAACACCAATATTTTGCTAATATCTTTATTAGTTCTAATTTTTTGTGGTGCCATTATTAAATAATTTCAATTAATTTCTTAGTTTATTTAAGATTCATTTGGATTCAGAAATGAATTCGATATGTTTTTGTTGATAATTGAGTTTTTTTACTATTTGTCCAAATTTAAACTAATTTTGATTTATTTGTAAATTAACTGAGATTCACTTAATATTATTGTTAAGTATTGATCAAATTTTTTATTTCTTAAGAAATACAGAAATTTTTACGTAGTTAGAGTGTGTATTCACATTATACTAATGAATTTGATTTTTGTTAAATTTGAACCAACTTAATTAAATTTAGTTGCCAAAAAAATTTGAATGTGTAACTGCTCTTAAATATTAATTACAAAAATTTATTTATCTTGTGAACTAAGAATACATATAACGGCATATGTTAAAATTACAAAATAAAAAAATTATTAAGAATATAATGTATTTATTTTATATTTATTAAATTAAAATATTTAAAATTTTTTATTAATAATAAATTTATCATATTAACTAAATTTTTATATATTTTGTTTGATTATAAAAATTTACGTACAATTATTTTTATACAAAATTAATAATTAAAAATTATTAAATAATAATTTAATTAAATATATTAAATTCACTAATAATTTTTATCAATCAATTTTGATATTAAAATAACTATATGTAAGCTTTTAATTTCTTTTTTAATTGGATATTCTTAAATTTCACGAGAAGTGACGTATGTAGTATACTAGTATTAGTGTATACATATATATTGCCATGTCGTCACTCGTTAAGGAAAACGAACCTCATTTTCATAGGAAGATTTGTTCTTTCAAACATGGGACTAGGAAGATTTGTTCTTTCAAACATGGGACTTGAATAAAGTGCGTACGTTAGCGTAAGAAATTAACACAAAAACGTCATGTGAAATTAATTAATTATAACCTACTAAAACTAAAAAAAAAACTAATTATGTTCATTTTTTTTATACTTTTACTAACAAGTGTCCTAATAATTAATTAAGGTTACTTATTTTGATTTTTTTTCAATTTTTATAATTTTTTTTATATAATAAACGCTTTAAAAGCGTACAATATTTAGTTATCAAATTTAAACATTTTTATATTTAACATTTTATCAAGTATAGTTAAATCCTTTAATGGAACAGTCACAAAAAAATCCTTTAACGGAACACCAAGTTTAGACGGTGTTAATTTAACCAAAAAATGTGTTGGCAACCTTTGATAAAATAAAAAATACAATTACCCTAATTTAATATAATCTAAAATTAAAAATGGTATTTTTATCCACAAATCTACTTTTACCGAACACCCGCAAAACTCGTATAGTATCGAGGTGAAAAACGTAGGTTTGACTTTCTCTTGTTTCCATCCGTATCTTACGCGAAAAAAGAAACCCCAAATCCAAGAAAACAATAAAACATGAAACCTATCCTATTCCCAGCTTCATCCTCCTACTATTCCAACCCCAAATCAAAACCCGCCACGTCACCACACGCCCAATCCCAAAGTAGACCCAGCCGCACCAGATCACAAACCCCCCACAATTCCAAGCTCCCTATAAATACGAAACCTTGTCATTCACAACGCCCTCAACAAAATCTCTCAGTTTTCTCTAAATCAAAGCCCTAATCAGAAACCACCTTCTAGAACCGTCGATTCACATACTTTCAGCACGAACTGGCTAACTCTCAGGGAGCGTTGTTGGTGGAAGCTGCTGACTCCAGCAACATTAAGCTGGTCCGAGCACTTTATGACGCCCTAAGCGCGCGTGACTCCCACGCGGTTCTCAAGCTCGTGGCCTCAGACCTCGAGTGGTGGTTCCATGGTCCACCCTCCTGCCAGTTCTTGAAGCTCCTGCTCACCGGAGAATCCTCCTCCTCCTCCGCCTCCTCCACCGCCGCTGATTCCTTCAAGTTTGTTCCGCAATCCGTCGTATCCTTCGGCAGCACCGTTATCGCCGAGGGCTGCGACACCGCGCGCTCCGTCGTTTGGGTCCACGCCTGGACTGTCACGGATGGGATAATTACTCAGGTCAGGGAGTACTTCAACACTTCCTTGACCGTTACCAAGATCGGAGATTCTGATTCCGATTCCGATTCTGAGATTATTCCGGCGAGTTCTGACTTCGGCAGCTTTCCTTGCGTCTGGCAGAGCAGCCTCTCCGGTCTCGCCGGAAAATCGGTCCCCGGTCTTGTCCTGGCAATATAAGAAGGGAAACACAATAATTAATAATAAATAAGTAATAAAATTGTGAAAAATATTAAAAATAAAAGTGGTTGTGCACGTGGCGGTTGGCGACTCTGTTTCACGGGGGCATTGATCGTGGTGCTTTACCTTGAAGCCATAGAGATGTAAGACCCTGTTTGGTGCAGTGTGGGATTTGGTATTGCTCCCATTTTTTTCCTTTTAATTATAATTATTTTTAATTACTATTTTAATTTCTGCGGGAGTGTGATTTGCGTAGAGCCATAACCATTAAGGGTGTCTTTTGGTTTTGGTATCTAGTGTGTTACTTTAATATGATGTGGTTTGATAATGATGCATTAAGAATATATAAGAATATTTGTTTTAAGATCTGTGATGCATATGCTCCTATATTCCTATATTCTCAAGCCAATAATTATTTTAGCTATGATACTAATCTAGTTGCCGGATTGTTGACATTTTGATATGGTGTTAGGAGTATTATTTGATAGAATTTCATAAAGTATTATTAGTAATTGACTAAGTCTAATGTTAATTAATGAAGCAAAATGGGAGTTAGCTTTTATTGCTGACGGTGTATTAAGATGAAGGTTATGAAACTCCTGATATGATACTCCTCTTATTAAATGATGGAATTGATATTATAAAATTTTAATTGCAACGTTACGACTGGGAAATGAGATGCTACCTATCAGATCAGTTTGTGTAACTTGGCAAAAGTAAAGAGGGTTGGACTTGGACCGGGTATGAAATTTGAGTCCGCTTAAAATAAAAGGTCCAACCTAAATTATATTATCTAATTAATGGGGGCGTTGGAAAGGGATGGTGGGGCGTGGCTGAGGCTTGTGATATAGTGGCAAAGGTGTTTGCCTCAACTAAGCCACACCCGATAACTAAGCCACGCCAGGTTCAAATTTTATCAACGGTGGCTAGCTTAATTCGTGTGTGTGACTAAGGTCAGTATGACTAAATTTTTTAAGTAAATTTTTTTAAAAAAAAATTTAAAAGATAAGGACTTTTATTAATAATAATTTTTAAATAAGTTATTTTGTATTTAAAAAGTTATTATAAAAGTCTTTCTTTTAAAGTTGTATATTAAATAGAAGTGATAAAATAGCTTTTGAAAATAAGAAAAATCATATTTTTTAATTTTTTTAAAAGCTCTTAAATAACATTTTAAAAAGTTAAAAATTTATTTAAAAAATTATATCAAACACTATTAATATAATCTTTTATAACTCAAAAGCTAAAAAAAAAGTAACTTTTGGAATTTTTCAAACGGACCCTAAGAAAAAAAAGAATGTGAAAAAAGGTTTTTTTTTCAGTTCTCTTTTTTTTTAAATTATAATTTAAAACAAAAAATAGTTAATTTTTTTGTATATTACTAATTTATTTATTATATAATAATAAAATACCTTTTAAAAATATTTTGTAATTTCGAAAAGTAGTGATTAAATCTTTTGAAAATATTTTTTAAATAAATAATAATATTTTTCTATGGGCTAAACTGTCAATCAACCAATTTGTTAGAAAACTAGCAAATTAATATTTTACTATTGGGTTAACCACCAAAAACATCTCCGAATTATTTAAACGCTGACAAAAATATATCCGAATTTTATTATCAACAAATTTAAAAACGCAACAAAAATACCTAACAGTAAATATATATTTTCAAAAAATACCTTAGAGATTGAATTTTGATGCAATTTTTTTCAAGAATAATTATAAAATTGAGATATTATTATTCTTAAAATTTGGTGATTTTTCGTTAAGTATATTATTTTTTTATAATTTTTTTGTTAACAACCAATAATACTTTTAAAAAATCACAAAAAACATATATACTTAACAAAAAATCACCAAATTTTAAGAATAATAATATCTCATTTTTTTAATCATGTTTGTAAAAAATAGCATCAAAATTTAATTTCTAATGTATTTTTTTAGAAATACATATTTAATGTTAGTTTTTTTTGTAAGATTATCTAACATTAAATATGTATTTCTCAAAAAATACATTAGATATTGAATTTTAATGCGATTTTTTGCAAGCATAATTAGAAAAATGAGATATTATTATCCTTAAAATTTGGTGATTTTTTGTTAAGTATATAATTTTTTGTAATTTTTTTGTTAACAACCAATAATACTTTTAAAAACTCACAAAAAATATATATATTCAACAAAAAATACCAAATTTTAAGAATAATAATATATCATTTTTCTAATCACGCTTGAAAAAAATTTCATCAAAAATTAATTTCTAAAATATTTTTTAAAAATACATATTTACTATTAGATATTTTTGTTGTATTTTTAAATTATTTAAAGGCATTTTTGTCGATAATAAAATTTGAATACATTTTTGTCCGCGTTTGAATAATTCGGGACATTTTTTATAGTTAACCCTTTACTATTTTTAGCTCATTTCTTTAAGCGGGATAGGCCCAACTTATCCATTTACTGTTGGTTTTGGTGGGATTGAATGAGATAGGAAACCGTGAGACTCAGATCTTTGGAAATTTTTCCAAATGAGATTGTCCTCTATTTGTGTGTAAATTAAAATTGTTATTAAATAGAAATAGCTACCAAAATATTACTCTCACCATTTTAAATTAACCATTTTAAATTAACTATCGTTTTAATTGTGCACAAATATTAAGTTTTATTAAAAGGCCACGACTCTGGTGGCTTTGCATGCAGTGACTACAGGTGACCACAATTTGACTAGCGAATGAAAGAACAACACCTGGCATCATTGGATGTAAGTATTTTTGTTTTTCATCAGTAATATGAAGAGTTTAGCTTGGAAAATCGGGTTAGGCCCAAATTGAATGAGAAGGTGGCCAATGCGGTGGAGAAAAAAAGTGTCTCGAACATGGATGGGCAATGACAAACGACAAATGGACATGGCGATGGACAAGGTGAAGTGGTCAAAGGCTGGGAATGATGGAGATCGCATTTCTAAGAGTAGTGGCCATGGAGCAGCATTGTGGAGACCTCGAACCTAAGGTAAATTGGGTCAGGAAGGGACGCTCTCTTGGAAACCAGCTCTGGGATATGTGATCGTATTCTGCGCCAATTGCCGAAACTAATAGAGAACCAAAAGGAGAAAAGAATGAATATTGCAAGTTATGTGAAACCAAAGCAATAGAGAGTGCAACTTTGAGAGTGCGACACCCAATAAAGAAAAATTAGAAGAACAGAAATCAGATAATAAAGGCTGCGAGTGATGAAGCTCCAGCCATACCACCGTCGCGGGGTACCTAATCGCCATGGCGGTTAGGGATGCGTGTCCTAAGATTGGGGTTCTGGGTGTTATGCGGGTTGGGTCGGGTCTTTGACCCCATCCAAAATATGGGGGGGGGGGGGGGGGGTGATGACGTTTCCGAATTGGTACCTAAAATGCTTCTTGAGGCTGGATTAGTTTTCATGGGGTCATCGTTAACAGGTCATAAAGCTTAGTAAAAAAGCATTTCACTATAGCCAATGAGAGAGTCCAATGACTCTAGCCATTATAGGCACGGAAAGAGAATGGCCACTAGAGACTGCACCTTATTAAAAATATGAACAATTAAAAAAAATTAAATTATTTTTAATATTATTTTCACTCAGTCTTTTAATTTTTAACTTTTTCTTTCTATTTAAGGCATGTTACGTAAAAATTAATCAATGACTTATTAAAATTAAAGAGATACTTTGCTAAGTTGTTGTGTTCGCATGTCGGATATTCTTTAGATACGACACTCACCGATATTTGTTTGATACGTGTGTCTACTGTGTCCAACCGTAAAAAAATATATTATTGAAATAAATTTTGATATATTAAATACTTGATATAATTAAAATAAGACATTAAAAATAATTAAAAAAATAATTTATATTTTAATATCAATAAAATATCAAAATATCATTACGATTTATCTAAAAAATACTTTATATTTTATATGTATACATGTAACCGTGTCTTATAAGATTTTGAAATTCGCGTGTCGGCGTGTCCATATCGTGTCGTGTTCCGTGTCCGTGTTAGTGCATCATAGTTAAAAAGCAACATATAGGTATAGTTTGATAAAATTTTTTAAAAAGATATTTATTTTTTTCAGAAATACAAACTTCTCATTTTGTATTTGGTAAATAAAAAGATAATGTGTTTATATTTACAACTTTTAAAAAATAGGAATGTTTTTAAAAGTATTTGAAGTGAAACTTTTAAAAAATGACTTCTACTTATCAAAATTAAAAAATTTAATATAATCTCATACATTATTGATATCCAAATTTAATTCTTACATTAATGTTTACTATAGTATTTTTAAATTTTAAAAGCTATTTTACTAAATACATTTGTAATTATTTGTATTTATTAAAAATTATTTTTAATTTAATTTACTAAACATAGATAACTACAACTTATATAAATTACTTTTGAATTTTGAAATGCAAAAGTTTTATCAAAATAAATTTTAATTTGCAACAAAAATAAAAATGAAAAGAGACATTTAATATGTGTAAATGTGACTGAAGAATGAAAAGAAAATAGGGATGAGAGAGAAATACTGAAATGAAAAAACTATTATTATTTACTTAGTGTTTAACAAAGTGATTTTCTTATTTATATCTAGTAGCTAATAACTTGATTTAGGTAGATAATTTTTACAAATCAAGAAACAAATCAACACTTCTAACGGATCTAATAACGATCATATACTTAATATTTTCTCACAAATTCATGTTAAATGAAAATTCAATCTGAGTTTATTTTTGAGTTTATCAAAGATTGTTATTGAACCAGATTTTGTAAGAATATCAACCACTTATTTAGTAGATAGAACATGAGTAACAGCAGCTAAATCTTTAATTATTCTATCTCTTACAAAATATAAATCTAATTCAAAACATTTAGTCCTATTATAAAGAATAGGATTATAAGCTAAAAGAACTACAGATATGTTATCATAATATATAACGAAAAAAGTAAGACATGGTTGTTGGAATTTCTGAAGAAGGTTTTGAATCCAAACCAATTTTAAAAACATAGTTACAAGTGCTCTAAACTCAGTTTCAGTGAAGCTTCTGCTGACTATAGGCTGTTTATTGCACTTCTATGCCACCAGATTTGTTTCATAGTAAACATAGTACCTTATGGCTGATTTTCGATCATCTAAATTGCTTCCCCAATTAGAATATAAAAAGGCAGTAAGGCGCAAATTTGTAGATTTATGAAATTATAATTTAAAATGAGCAGTTCTAGCAAGATAACAAAGTACTCTCTTCATTGCAGACCAATATTTTAGAGAGGGATTAGTCATAAATTGACTCAATTTATTTACAGAGAATGCAATATTAGGTTTGGTAAGTAAAACATATTGCAAACCCTCGTAACTTCGATGCCTAGAAAAAAAGTTAAGTTCCCAATATCTTTGAGTAAAAAAGTAGAATAAAGGCTATTCAAGGTAGATTTATTTTCACTTTCATTATTCCTAGTAACTAACATATCATCTACATATATAAGTATATAAATAATTGAGCTTGTATTAAATCAAATAAATAAAAAACGATCAAATTTTGTATGTTTAAAACCAAAAAAGTGTAAAGTAACAGATATAGTAAGGTATCAAGTCCTTTATGCTTGTTTCAAGCCATAGATGGCTTTATGAAATTTGCAGACTAGATTTGGATTGTGATGAACAAATTCAGAAGGTTAAGACATGTAAACTGTCTTTTGTAAAGTCTCATTTAAAAATGCATTATGAAAGTCATACTACGTAATTTTTCATTCTTTTCTTCACATAACTTTTAACTTTCTTTTTTCCCTTTCGACTAACTTTTCTTTTAACTTTTTAACTGTTTTTTTTTTCGTACATAGCAACAGTACTCCTTAATTTTCTTTATCTTTGATAAATAATCAAGTCAGTTATCTTAGATTACTTAATTCGATTGAAAGTTACTTCTGTTTGCTTGTTGAATCTCATGCATACTTCCATTCAAATTTTTATTATCCGTTCACTTCATATACTGTTTTGAGACTTAGTTCTTTCCTTCTCGGCACCACCATCGTTCTTGTCACCCTTTTATCACGAGACTCACCAACATGATGAGCCGGAGAAGGCACGAGACAGTGGAGGCGACGACAGTAATGACTCCTTCCACTCCGCTCTTGAACACCGAGGACAGTGCTATATTTTAAGTGTGCGTGGGAAGGTCGTCTAACTTCATCAGCACATTTTGGGTGAAAACTTCCTTTCCGAACACTTTTAGTTTAGTTTCTTATTATGCTTTTTGGTTGTTCTATACATATTTCGTCCATTTGAAAGTTTTTACTTAGTTTATTACTTTTTACTTAGTTTATTGAATCTTTTAATTTTGCTTGTACATAACCTAGTACTATATTATAGTGATGTATGTTTAGATTTTCTTTTTAGCCTTTACCCTTTTTTATGATTTGGATAATGTGATGATTGCACCTAGTTTGATTTTCTATACACTTGCTATTTTGGTTTGATTAAAATTAGGAATTAAACTTAGGATTTGTGACATTTTTCATCCAATCACATTATATACATATATAGAATAAATGCTAGTCAATTTAATGAAATTTCCAAGAAGCTTACTCTTTATATAGGGCAGGAAATTCAAATTGAATTGAGTTAAAATTTTTCATTGAAACTTGCATGATTTATGCATTGTGGAATATGATTTTTGAGTTAAAGAACATACAACTTGTGAGTTTTTGGGCCATATTGTGTGATTACATCATTTAACCACTTATCTCATTTTTGTGTGTTTTCTTCTCTATGATTACAATCTTTAGTTTGTTTAATTCTATATATCCATTGTTTAGTGTATATTTATCCAATTATGTGATTGAGGCTATTACTTCATTGTAGCTTACTTAACCCAAAAAGTCTACCAGTTCATTTACCTTTGTTTGCCACTTTGAGCATATGAATGCCCCTTTTTGTTCTTGATTGAGCACACCACTAGCCTTAAGCGGAAAAATAATGAATGCCCCTTATTTGAATCTTTGAATAGCTTAAGTTAGTGAGAGTGTGTGATGTTTAAGTATGGAAAAAATGTAGAAACATTGGTAGATAAAAATATATGTTTTATTCTAGTTGAAAAATATTGGAAATTTGGATACATACTCATGTAATAGTATGAAAACCATATGCATTAATCTTTGGTATATATATATAAAAGAAAAAAAGAAGAAGAGAGAAATAATAAAAGGGGACAAAATTACCCCAATATGAAATTCAATAATAATCAATGCATATGTTATGAATTAAATTTAATGCATGAATGTGTGTATATGTAAAGTGAGATTATAGGTAGCTAAACTTGATATTAGAATTGTATAGGTTGTGTATGTGTTAGGTGAGAACTTAAGTTAATCAAAGATTCAAATGCAAGCTCACTTAGCCATATATATATATATATATATATATATATATATATATATATATATATATATATATATATATATATATATATATATATTCTTACCTTTACCCTTAGCCTCATTTAGACCTTGAAAAGATCTCATGGTTTTCGCATATGTACTATACTTGTTAATTGGTTAAATGAAAAATAAACTTTAGAAAGCATGATTAGAGGAGAATTGAGTGGATTGACCCTAAATACTTGGGCGACTAGAGCGCATATACACATCCGATGAGGGTTCAATTACTCAATTCCATATTTTTCACCTATGATCATTGTTATCTTGCAAGTTTGTTAAATTCTTTTACATGACTTAATTCAGTTGTGAATGTGATTTTGTTATCATTGTCTTAGCCCTTGATTGTATATAGATGCTTTTTTGAAAATTGATTTATTTGGACTAGTTAAATATATATTGATAGTTAGATAGTATAGGGTAGAATAGTTACATGCATATAGATAGATTTCATATAGATAGTTATATTGAATAATTGTTAATTCTCCTTCTTACCTTTCTTTGGTATAGCATGAGGATATATTATTGTTTAAGTGTGGGGACGTGATGAATCCACATCTTATCATATTTATTTGCTCTATTTGGGTGAATTTTACCAACTTTTTTTGTATTTATCTATTGAAATAGCATAGTTTCATGATTTCTTCCTAAATTGTGTTTGAAAGTAAAAAGATGTCTTTTAGGCCTTTTAATTGCTAAATTTTATTCACTTTAATCCCATTTGATGCCTTGATATATTTGCTAAGTGATTTCAGATTTTCAAGGCAAGTATGGATTGAAGAAGTGAGAAAAGAGCATGCAAAAGAGAAGAAACCATGAAAAAATAGAGTTTGGAAGTTTTAGCATCCGTGCGTATGCACAATTGTGAGCTCATGGTGACGTGTACGTGTGACCCGTGTCACTTGAGCTCATTAATTGCAAAACGTCGGGGGAATTCTGGGCATCCAAAATCCAGTCCAACTCAATTTTTATGCTATTTCAAGGCAAAGTGAAAAAGGATGAAGGGAGGGGAGCACTTAGGTTTAGATTTTTACATGTCTTAGCTTAATTTTCTAGAGAGAGAAATTCCCTCTTCTCTCTAGAATTAGGGGTTTTAGCTTAATTTTCACTTTGATTTCTCTTTTTAATTCTTGTTTTAGTGTAGTTTCATTTACATTTTCATGTTCTATTGTCTTTAATCTCTTAGTTTCCTTTGTTAATTTCGCTTTTATGTTACTTTAGTGTTATGAACACTGTTGTTACTTTTAATTTCATTTAATGCAATTTTGATGTTTTATAATTCTATAATGGTTGTTTGAGTTTTATTACTATTCTCGTGCAATTGGTAGTATATATTTTATTTTTATTGCAATTTATGATATTTTTTCTTGGGTTAACCACCAAAAATGCCTCTGAATTATTTAAACGCTGACAAAAATACACTCGAATTTTACTATCGACAAAAATGCCTTTAAATAATTTAAAAATACAACAACAATACCCAACAGTAAATATATATTTTCAAAAAGTACTTTAGAGATTGAATTTTGATACAATTTTTTACAAGTATAATTATAAAAATAAGATAGTATTATACATAAAAATTGGTGATTTTTCGTTAAGTATATATATTTTTTATAATTATTTTTGTTAACAACCAATAATATATTTAAAAAATCACAAAATAATATATACTTAATAAAAAATCACCAAATTTTAAGAATAATAATATCTCATTTTTCTAATTATACTTGCAAAAAATTACATTAAAATTCAATCTCTAATGTATTTTTTGAGAAATACATATTTAATGTTAGTTTTTTTGCAAGATTATCGAACATTAAATATGTATTTCTCAAAAAATACATTAGAGGTTGGATTTTGATTCAATTTTTTGCAAACGTAATTAAAAAAATGAGATATTATTATCCTTAAAATTTAGTGATTTTTCGTTGAGTATATATATATATATTTTGTAATTTTTTGTTAACAACTAATAATAATATAATACTTTGAAAAAATCACAAAAAATATATACTTAAAAAAAATTTATCAAATTTAAAAAATAATAATATCTCATTTTTTTAATTATGCTTGTAAAAAATACATCAAACTTTAATCTCTAAGGCATTTTTCGAAAATATATATTTACTATTGGGTATTGTTGTTGTGTTTTTAAATTATTTAATGACATTTTTGTCGATAGTAAAATTTGGATGCATTTTTGTCAGCGTTTGAATAATTCGGGAGCGTTTTTGGTGGTTAACCCTTTTTTCTTTTATGCATGCTAGGTGTTTGACAAAATGTCTGTTATAGTTTTTGTATAGTTTTTCACATTCTTGGCTTGGAATTGGGTAATTAGGTGAACTTGAGTCATAGATGTCCATTCCATATTGTGTTAGGATTGTTAGTTAGTTTGGTTTTCACTAACGTTAGTCTTTCACTAAGTTAATCAGTGAGTTGATTAGGACTTGTGGATTGAGATCAATTATACCCTTTTAACTAATTCTCGATGTTAGGATTGACTAATTGGGATTAATTTTATGGAACTACCGTGTTTATGGTCTATGATTATGATAGAAATCTTTAATTTTCAATCCTTGCCAAGAACCCCTTTTTTGTCACTTAAATTTTCATTTTTGATTTACTTACTTTGGATTTTAATTCCCTTGCATGCTTATTTACTTTCTTGCCTTCTAATTTTTTTACCAATTGCCATCAAACCCCTTGTTTCCTCCATAGCCAATAATAAGATACTTTATTACAATTCTAAAGGAGAATGACCTGGGACTTTAAACTCCCGGTTATTTTGTATTGATTGTGACATCTTAGATGTAAATTTTGATTGAGAGTTAATTGTTGGTTTAGACTATGCTTGCAACGAAATTCTATTTTGTAAAATTCTAGATCAGCATTAATTTACTACATCAGCCAACTCAATCATTAGTAACTAATTTTACGTATTGCCGGATCGTTAATAAAAGTTCATCAATTAATTTATCGTTAGTAAAATTCAGCTAGTTTTACTGATACTTTGTAATTGCTAATAATATTATTAATATTAATGACATTTGAAATGTTCGTAAAAAATGTCAATATAATTATTATAACAAAAAGTTATAATAATTATATCACTGATAAAGTGATTAATAATATTAATAAATGATATTTTTATTATTTATTTACTAACGGATTAATTTATAAAAAATAAAATATTTTTATTTAGATATTAAAGATAATTTGTCCATTGACAAAATTATTTTTAAAAAATAAAGAAAACTTGTACTACCATAATATTCTTAACAATAATAAAAATAAAAATACATGTATAAATTTTGTATTTATTTATTGTTAATAATAAATAATAAAAACAAAGATAGTTCATATAAAAGTAAAATGTTAATAATAGTCATAAATTAATAATAACGAATGCATCATAAATAATCTTTATCAAAAAACTCTTCATTGTTAACATTGTGCTCAAGGCTAGAGGGTCGTGTCAAGGTTGAGAGGACGGCTGGCTTATGAAATATTTAAACAAATATCAAACAATATGCAATTTCATTTGTTATTGTATTTTTGATCATTTTAATAATCTTAATCTCCACATCAACACTAAAAACAATTTGACTATTACCAACTGCATTCTCGACAACTTAGGTAGCCTCATTGATGAAATTTAGTCTTTTTAACCTACGTCTCTAACATTGAACTTAGTTTCAAAATCATTTTTTGGATAAAAATATCCTTATGTTTGTTGCTCTCTCTCTTTCTTATCAAACTCTTTTGCAGAAAAATTTCTTCTTCTTTCTCCACATCCCCTTTTTCATATTCGCCAGATCTTCCTCCTTTTTCCACATCCCACGACCGTCCTCACACTTGTTCTCTTTCTTTCTCTCTCTCATTTCCCCCTCTCTCCTCTACAACACTGCTACCCACACCCAACCCCATTATCGCACTCGCACCTTATCCTCCTTCCAACCGACGATGAATTTGGTATTAAGAGTTTGGTGATGAACATTTATGGAGACACTGAAGCTATTCTTGGAGGTGAGAGTGAGCTTGATGTCACTAAAAATGACGTCGTTAAATTGGTTGTCAGGACTGCGAGATCCCAAGAGCTTCGAAATTTGCTACATCATTAAGGGTTGCCTGTTGAGAACGGGAACATTGGGTTCAGGTGGTTGGATCTGACTCTGAAAGTAAGGGCAGTGGTGGCTTAAGACGTCAGGCTCATGTAGGGCTGGATCGAGAAGAATATGTTGGGAACATATCGATGATGATGATGATGATGATAATGATGTGGTGATTGAGAACATGTCTGAAAGTGAGTGCGGTGGTGGCTAATGGTGTCGGGAACATGTCGATGATGAGATGTTGCGGTAATTGAGAAGAACAACTTCTCTCTCTCTCTCTCTCTCTCTTTGATTTTTTTAATTTTATAATTATTTGTTAGGGGTAATTTGGTCCTAAAATTTAAGATTTAGGTAAAAATGATGATTTTAAAATAAAATTCAACATTTATTAAGCCAATCACCAGACTCAGCCCAACACGAAGAATCATACAACAATGAAGCGGTCAAAAATACATAAACATACACCTTACTTTATTTTTTTTATGATATGTATATTCTATTTTTTTTATTGTTCTAGAACCTATGATGCATCATTCAGAATCAATTCTGTTAGGATAAGGAATATTTCTAGATTTGATGGTTTTGGGCGGATTTGATGATCTGTCTCTCATTGCATTCTTGTATGTAATTTGTACGTTGTAAACTTTGAACACATACTGCAATATACACATTTTTCTCATCTTTCTATGTCTATCAAACTTATTATGGTATCGGAGC
Source organism: Arachis hypogaea (assembly GCF_003086295.3). Classification (NCBI taxonomy): domain Eukaryota; kingdom Viridiplantae; phylum Streptophyta; class Magnoliopsida; order Fabales; family Fabaceae; genus Arachis; species Arachis hypogaea. Next base: position 17,709,532 of record NC_092045.1, read on the forward strand.
ACGCTGAGCTTTACTAATACCCAGTATGGCCAAAATATCCAACCCAAATAACCAGTCTTCTTCTTCTTCCTCTGTCTCTCTAACCATGATAGATGTTCCCATCAATCCTTCACAAGTTCCTGTCAGTCCTTACTACATTCATCCAAGTGAAAATTCCACATCCGTTCTTGTCAGCCCTGTTCTTATGGGAAACAACTATCACTCTTGGTCACGATCATTCACCATGGCAGTGATTTCAAAGAACAAACATGACTTTCTCATTGGAACCATAGCTTCACCCTCTATAGATGACCCTCTTTCACAGCCTGAGAACATTGCAATAATCTTATTTTGTCGTGGTTATTTCATTCTCTTTTCCCATCAATCACACAGAGCGTTATTTACCTCAATACAACTTCATCCGTATGGCAAGACCTTCATGACAAATTTTCCCAATTTGATCTCCTCCGTGTTGCTGAATTACAGGAGGAGGTTTACACATTGAAGCAAGATCCGTCCTCTGTCACAAGATTTTACACTTCTTTGAAAACCTGTTGGGAGGAATTTGAGAACGCCTAACCACTTTCCACCTGTGTCTGTCCGGCGAAGATGCATCAGTCCCAGGATTTCATAATCTGCTTTCTGAAAGGACTCGATGAACGCTTTGCAAGGGTTCGGTCCCAACTTCTTCTCCTTGAACCACTTCTGCTTGTCACATGGGTTTTTGCCCTTGGCATTCAACATGAGCGACAACTACAAGCGGCTACTGGTGTTCTTGATGAACCGCGCATTCTGGCTGCCGCCATCAAAGACCGTCGCACTTATTATGGTAGAGAACGTGGGACGGCGACTCCTGAAATTGGGCACGGCAGCTCCTCCTCGAGGGTCTGCACCTATTGTTGCTGAACGGGGCATATTATAGATGTGTGGTACGACAAGCATGGTTATCCCAGTCATCCTTGATATCCTGGTCGGTCGCGTTTCAATGACTGTGACACAACTCCAGCAGGCAGGGTAGTTGTAGCTTCATCTTCTTCACGTTCTTTGGTTCAGAGAGAAAAAGGGGTAGCTGGGTCCAGGCCTCTACCTGAGCCCAATTTTTCTTTAGCTCTATCTCTGCAAAATTCTCTCATGGCTCTCTTAAAACGAGCTGAGGCCCAATTTTCAGAACATAAAGATGTTAAAGCTCTCATTCGTTCTCAAATTGGGCTTTCTAGCCCAGATTTGGGTATTTATTTTCTTTGCTTCATTCACATTTTCTCTATTTTAAATAATACATCTCTGCAATTTAATTTTATTGGTGCTTGGATAATTGACAATGATGCTATTGATTACATATCTTCTGATTTATCTTGTTTTGTCTCTTATTCAAAAATTGAACCAATCATAGTTCATATGCCTACTGGTTCTCAAGGTGATGCTCACTACAAAGGGATTGTTAAATTCTCCTCTTCATTAATTATTTTTGATGTCATTTATTTGCCTCAAATTAATTTCAATTTGCTTTCTTTTTCAAAGATTACCTCTATGCTACCTTGTCTCACTTTTTCACAATTTTCATATACCTTACATGCGTCGAGCAATTTGAGGATGATTGGTTTGAGTAAACTGAGAGAAGGGTTGTATGTTCTTGACCAATACATTGCCGCCAATAATCCACCTTTAACACAAGGGTTGTATGTTCTCGACCAAGATATTGCCACCAATAATCCTTCTCTAACACACACAATAAATTCAGCCACTCTTACCCCTATCACACATTCAAACTTATGGCATTTTTTTAGGTCATCTTTTTGGACAAAGGATTAATATTTTGCTCAAACATTTTTCTTTTATTCCTTTACACCATGAAGAGGCTTATGATATATGTCATCTTTCTAAGCAAAGAAAATTATTTTTTCCGGAAGTCTTAGCAAAGCTAATGGTATTTTTGAATTATTACATATTGATATTTGGGGTCTTTTTATCAATCTTCAATTCATAATCACAAATATTTTTTTAACTATTGTGGATGACTTTAGTCGATTTACTTGGATCATTTTGTTAAAAACAAAAAGTGAAGTTCCACAATACGCTAAAAATGTTGTTACCTTAGTTGAAACTCAATTTAATTCTAAAGTAAAAAAAATATTCGTTCCGATAATGGATCTGAATTATTTTTGCATGAACTTTTCTAAAGGCATTATTCATCAATGTAATTATGTTGAAACTTCTCAATAAAATGGAAGAGTGAAACATAAACATCAACATATTTTAAATGTAGCACATGCTTTATTATTCCAATCAAACGTGCCTTTAAAATTTTCGTCATATATCATCAATCATGCGATTTATTTCATAAATAGAGTTCTATCTTCAATTTTTCCAATTCAAAACTCTTTTTGAAATTTTGTTCCAAAACTCCTTCTACGATGATTTAAGAGTTTTTGGGTGTCTTTGTTACGTCTTCATACTTGAAAATCATTGTTCAAAATTTGATCTAAAAGTTTATAAAGCCATCTTTCTTGGTTATCAACAAGGATTTAAGGGATACATTGTTTATTCTTTACATGACAAGAAAACTACTGTGGCAAGATATTTTACCTTTTATGAAATGATTTTTTTCATGACTCAATCCATCAACAGTCTTTCATTACCAAATATCACCCATTTTGAATTTTTGGCCCAACAATTTCCAAAGACCCAAAATAATTTTTTAACCCAACACCTTCCTATACCTATTGGGCTCACTTCCTTATCCATTGGTCCACCCTATCACCCTTCTTTCTCACCCACTTCCATTACCCCCTTCACCTCCATTACTCCAGATTCTCCATCATCATCTAGTCACTTAACACCTAGTTTTCAAAATCTTCTCTCATCACAAATTCTTTCATTGGCTTCTTCTTTTTTTTTCAGCAAAACTCACACAATCATCTCCATTACATTTACATATTCCCCTACTAGCTCTTTGGCTTCACTAGCCCATTCTTTCTCAACCTCTCCATCCATTACCCCAACATCTTCCTTCCATCCTCGTCGAAGCAATCGCACTATCCGACTCCCTGATCATCTCTGTGACTATGTTTGCAACTCTTATCTCGTGTCATTTACCCCTACCATCTCTTTGTATCAACATCCCATTTTTTCTGTTCTTTCTTTATCTTCTTTTTCATCTTCTCATAAAAAGTTTATATCATCTTTATACTCTGAAATTGAGCCAAAATCTTTTCAAGAGGCTCGCACTAAGCCTCATTGGTGTGATGCCATAAAGGCAAAACCTATTGCTTTGGAGTTAATAAAACTTAGACTTTGGTAAATTGTTCTGTTTTTGTGAAACTTATTGGTTGTAGGTGGATTTACAAAATCAAACATCCAAATGATTCAATTGAGCAATACAAAGCTCGTTTGGTGGCAAAAGGTTTCATTCAGGCAAAGGGTGTTGATTTCTTGAAAATTTTTTCTCCAATGGTTAAATTGGCCACTATTAGAAATATTCTGGCACTTGCTTCTATTCACAAGTGGACTATTCAGCAACTCGATGTCAACAATGCCTTCCTTCACAGTGATCTTACAAAAGATGTGTACATGACTTTTCCACCAGGCTTCAAATCCAATCATCCTAACCAGTGTTGCCGCCTCCTAAAGTCCATTTATGGCTTGTGACAGTCTAGCAGGATGTTGTACGAGAAACAAAGAAATCCTAATTTGATATTTATTGTTTCTTCTTAGGCAACTTTCTAGTTTCTTAGAAAACAAAGAAACAAACCACTGTTGTACGTTCTTCTCCCGAAACTGAATATCGAGATCTTGCCAATACTACTTGTGAGCTTCTTTGGATTCTCATCTTGCTAAAATTTCTGAATGTGTCTTGTGCTCGTCCTCTAACTTTGTTCAGCAACAACAAAGTGCTTTGCATATTGCTACAAATCCAGTTTTCCATGAGCATACTAAACATCTCAAAGTTGACTGTCACCGTGTTCAACAAAAGGCAAAAGCCAGTTTCATGAAGTTACTGCTCGTTTCTTTCTTTGGTCAATTACCCGATATTTTCACTAAACTTCTCCCATCTCATGCATTTCATCTCAATTTGTCCAAACTGAGAATTATTGATTGCTTCCATCCTCTAGCTTATGGGGGGCATATTAAGCTAATCATATCACCAGACTCAGCCCAACACAAGAAATCATACAACAATAAAGCGGCCCAAAATGCATAAACATACATCTTACTTTATTTTTCTTTCTGATATATATATATATATATATGTTCTTTCTTTTTTTTATTGTTCTAGAATCTATGACTCATCATTTAGAATCAATTTTGTTAGGATAAGGAATAGTTTTAGATTTGGTGGTTTTGAGTAGATTTGATGATATGTCTCTCATTGCATTTTTATATATAATATGTACATTGTAAACTTTGAATGCATACTGAAATATACACATTTTTCTCATCTCTCTTTGTCTATAAAACTTATTAATATTAGGGATAATTTTGAATGTTAAAAAAATTTTTAGGACGATTTTAATTTTAAGACAAAATTTTATAGACTAAAATCATATTTAACCTTTAAATTAGTGATTAATAGAGATGCCTGGGCCAATTCAAAATAAAAAATACATTAATTGTACCGTCGCCTTTAGAATTAGTAATAACAGTTAACCATTTTTATTATAAAATTTACCACGCTAGGCATCATTGGTAATGGTACATTTTTTCTACCACTTGTTAATATATATTAAAATAAATAATTAAATTATAAAAATCAAATATTCAAATAAATTACAAAATCAAATAATATCAAATTTATTAATTACTAAATAAATAATAAAAAAACAACAAAATTCAATACAACAAAATCCAAAATCTATAAATGATTTCCTTCGAGCAACTTATCATCATCCTCATTGACCCTATGCCACTCGTGGGGAGTGATGCGTCTACATGGTGGGGGTAGTATATCGTCATCAACTCTGTAATTATAAGACTGCATTTGTTTTCAGACACACAGAAATATAAAGACATAAAATCATGTTTAACAAATGATGAGATATGGATAAAAATATTGTGTTTAAAAATATTAAATTAATATATTTTGTGTCTAAAAATACTAATAAAAGACAATTTATTTTTTTTTTTATTATTTTTATTAATTTTATATAATTATATTTTTTTTCATAAATTTTCTGTTTGAAGAAATGAGAATAAATTAAACTTTTATAATTTGTTCTAATTTATTACCAAATAGAATACAAGAATATTAACTTTTGTGTCTATCATTTTATCTTATTTTCAGTATCTTATCTTATTCTATTTTTCGAATAAAATATAGTCTAAGGTCTTACCATCCTTGGCCCAAAGGAAGTTGAAGGGACATTGGTGCCCTTTTGGAAGAGTCACTTCGCGTTGACTGCATGAACTCATGATGGAATGCTTTGAAGGAAGAATAGTTAAAAGTATACATGAAAGTTCATATGGAAGACACAATTACGCTCAAATTATTTAATGAGTCATTTGTACACGCTAATTTTATACTCCGTTGGTCACATTCACTACTCCGACAATGAGAGTGTATTTCCGTTAGTAAAATTGAACACGTGCATATAACGATTTCGTCCACCCTGACACTGTTTTCATCAGTAATGTGGCTCTTTAGTGACACATTAGATATTTGATTTTAAAATTTAATTTTTAAGTAAAAGATTTTACTTCCGTCATCTTTCCTTACAGCAACACAAATTGGAGAAATTTCTAGAATCCTAATAGAAAAAGAAGATAGCTACATTGCAATGAAAGAAGAGCTCCATCTCACTGGATAGCTACATTGCAATGAAAGAAGAGCTCCATCTCGCTTAGATGTGCTTGTTAGAATAAATAATTTTATTAACCCAGATCATCCATATTAAATCATCAAAAATATATTATAATGCAGAAGCGTACCTTTACTCATAAGAGTCAGAAACTAATGGAAGAATTTGGATCTTGTGGTTCTTTCGATCTTCCTCAACCAAAGCCTTCTGTATTCCTAGGTGGCTGAATTGCAACTCTTTTCATGGGGAAAGAGCAACAAAAGCGGCTTTGGTATATTGGGGACCGAAACCCTGAAGGCCTATTTATATTTGAGCATGGCACCCATTAAACCCTAAAACCCAAATAAAATAGTATCTAAAGCCCAAAAGATAATATATCTAAAATCCAAAAGATAATTATCTAAGGAACAAAAGATAATATCCGGTTTTATTCTTATTCAATTCCAAATCAAAAGTAACAATGACTTATTCAATTAGTATTTATAACAATAAATGAGATCATCATTATATAAGTCATTTAATTTGAAATAGCATAGTTTGTGATTATAATTAATATATGTATTGCCCACAAACAAATTAGAAAATTGAAATAATTTCCTAACAATCTCCCACTTGGGCTATACATATATTCTTTCTTGACATAATCACATCTTATAAACTTTATGCGCGCATCTGAATGCTATTTCTCTCATTACTTTAACAATCTTGTCCGTTTCATACATTAGATATGGAACTGCCGTAGCTTTTATCACATTAAATGCCATGACTAAACCACGCCAATCACCATCCTAATATACTTAACGACATAGATCAAATTTGGATGAGTAATATAGAAATTACATGCCAAGTGATCTCATGCATGTCTATTTCCAGCTAGTCCAACTTTATTGAGATCAGACACAATACAAATATTGCAAAATGAACATTTCATATAACATGAAATAAACCATCAACTTAATTCTGCAGAAAAATAACTCAATATCTGTCATAGGACATATAGCATAAACTCCCACTAAACCAAGGCATCACACATATTGACACCCATCCGAGCAGTGTGCTCATGAAAGACTTTAGGGGTCAATCCCTTGGTTATTGAGTCTACTAGCATATACTTTGTTCCTATATGTCCTATGGAAATATGTTTTTCTTAAACTTTCTTCTTGACAACTAAGAACTTGATGTCTGTATGCTTCGATTTTGTCAAGCTCTTATTGTTGTTGGAGTATAATACTGTTGACTTATTGTCACAAACTATCTTTAATGGCCTTTCAATGTCATCTACTATATGAAGCTCAATGACAAAGTTTCGTAACCATATGCCATGAAATTGGAATCAGAGTACCTAATGATCTCCAAAATTTTCTGATCTCCAATAAGCAAGCATGTAATCATTTGTTCTCTTTAGATAACGTATTACGCGTTTAATAGCTATCCAATGATCCATGCCTGGATTGCTCAAGTATTTACCCAACACTCCCACTATAAATGATATATCGGGACTTGTGTAGACTTGAGCATACATTAAGCTCCCTAGTCCTGATGCATAAGGTTTATCATGCATTGCTGTCCTCTCAAGATCATTTTTAGGGCATTGTTTGAAACTGAACTTGTCTCCTTTAGTTACGGGTGTATCCATTGGTCTACAACTTTCCATGCCATATCTACTTAAAATCTTTTCGATATAGTTCTTTTGTGATCATCTAAGAATACCTTGAGAGCGATCTCTTAGTATCTCGATTCCTAATACAAAAGAGATATCACCAAAATCTTTCATTTCGAATTTGTTCGATAGAAATTTCTTAGTTTCATGTAACAAGCCTATATCGTTACTGGCAAGTAGAACGTCATCAACATGTAAGACCAAAAAGATGTATTTACTCCCATTGAACTTGCGGTATACACATTTATCTATAATATTTACCTCAAAACCATATGAGGTAATAACTTGATGAAACTCGTGATACCATTAACGGGAAGCTTGTTTGAGATCATAGATGAATTTTCTCTATTGGATCTCCTTAATGACACTTTTTGAGGTTGTTGAGCTTGCTATATGGATTGGGATTGAAGAGTATTCTCATTATTTTTCTGTGCTGTAGCAGTATCTTGAGCAACAACGATATTCTCATTGTTCTCTTGTACTGTAACTGGATCTACAATAGGATTCTTATTGTGCTATTGTACTATAACTGTGTCTTGAACAATAATAGGTACAAAGACCTGATCATTGTCAGTTACAGAATCTTCATCAAAAGCAATATTCCTAACATTTCCTTCCCCCCAAACTCAACATCCTCAAGAAATTTCGCATTTTCCATTTCAAAAAATAGACCTTAATACAGGATTGTAATACTTGTACCCCCGTGAACGCTCAGCGTAACCAACAAAGTAGCAACTAATTGTCCTTGAGTCCAATTTTCTTTCATGCGGCCTATAAGGCTGCGCGTCAGTTGGACATCCCCAAATATGCAAATGCTTTATACTGGGTCTTTTCCTAGTCCAAATTTCATATGGGATTTTGTTAACTGCTTTGCTTGGCACCCTAATAAGGATGTACACTGCGGTCTTTAAGGCTTCTTCCCAGAATGATTCAGGCAAGGAAGAATGACTAATCATACTTCTCACATGTCCTTAAGAGTTCGGTTCCTTCGCTCTACAACACCATTCATGCTAGGTTTGCCTGGCATGGTGTATTGCGGAACAATACCACATTCCTCTAAGAAAAGAGCAAAAGGCCCAGGACATTGCTTACCTGAACCGTCATATCTTCCGTAATATTCACCACCACGATCAGATTTGACAGCTTTAATTTTCTTTCCAAGTTGAAGTTCAACTTCAGCTTTGAAAGACTTGAAAACATCCAAGGCTTGGGACTTTTCATGAATTAAATATAGATACCTGTAACGAGAGTAATCATCTATGAACGTAATAAAGTACTGTTGTCTATTCCAAGAGACAGTAGGAAATGGGCCACATATATCGGTATGTATCAGTTCTAAGACATCTTTAGCTCTCTCGGCACCTAATTTCCTTTCGTTTGTCCTTTTCTCCATTTATGCACTCAATGCAGACTTCAAAGTCTGTCAAATTTAGGGGTCCGAGAATTCCATCCGACACGAGCCTCTGAATTATCTGTTTAGAGATGTGGCCTAGGCGTTTGTGCCATAATGATGCCGAATTCTCATTTAGTTTTTGTTTTGTACCCGTTTGCAGTATTTCATTATTATAGGAATTTAAGTCAAGCCTATATAGATTATCCACCAAATGACCAGAGCAAATATTATTTGAATTATAAAAGAGGCTGACTTTATTGTCTCCGAATGAACAAAAATAACCTGATTTGTCCAAACGAGAAACAGAAACCAAATTTTGTCTAAATGACGGTACATAAAATGTCTCTAATAAATATAAGTAAAATCCACTCGTGGAACATAATCTAAAGGTTCCTATAACTTCGACTGCAACTATATTGTCGTCTGCCACATAGATGTATCTTTCAGCATCACGTGGCGGTCGGCTCCACAGGCAACCTTGCATAGTAACACTTACATGAGTAGTAGCAGCATAATCTACCCACCAAGTATCAACAGGTGCATAACTTAAACTAGCCTCAGAACAAACAAAAGTAAGAATTATACCCTTCTTTACACGCCTAGTGGCATATTTGGTACAATCCTTCTTCATGTGTCCCGCCTTCTTACAGAAGAAACAGGTTGAAACTTGATCCTGTTTCTTAGCCTTTTTTTTTGCTGAGAAGGTATATCTGCAGTAGTATCACGCTTTCTTTTATACTGAGAAGATGAAGCCATGTGAGCACTTTCAGTCTTATCTTACTGTAGCCTCTCTTCTTCTTGCACATAATGAGATATAAGCTCATTTAAGGACCAAGTGTCCTTCAGAGTGTTATAACTCACTTTGAATTGCCCAAAGTGTGCAGGAAGGGAAATCAAAATGAAATGCACGAGTAAATCTTCAGACAACTCTAACTTTAGTGCTTTCAATTTTGAAGCAAGATGAGACATTTCCATAATGTACTCCCTAATGTTCCCTTTACCTTTATACCTTATGGAGACAAGTTTGCTCAAAAGACTACTTGCCTCCACCTTTTCATTCTTAGTAAAGAATTTTTCAACACCCTTTAAAAACTGTTTGGCATCTTTATCCTCAGTATTTGAGCCCTGAAACGCCTCAGGAATTGAGCGTTTCATGATCATAATGCTCATTCAATTGGATCTCTCCCACTTCTCTATTTTAACCTCATTGAGATTTTCCAGAGTGGAAGTAGGTTTCTCCTCTCGAAGAGCTGTATCTAGATCCATACAACTGAGGATAATCTCCACGGTATCTTTCCAAACTTTAAAGTTTGAACCATTCAGCATAGGGATACTGCTAATTTGTGCAGAAATATTAGTAGCTGAAGCCATAATTTATAGATTAGAACAAAAAGAACATGCAGTAAATATTAGTTAACTAATGAGAAAAATCCATATTGAGATATCTAACACAACATTAATTTTCAATCTTTGGATAGAAAAATTAACTGTAAGTGATACTCTCATCGCAGTAATCAAATATTGTCAAAATTCCTGTCATACATTAAGCCTTTCTTTGAACCGACTTAATGCGCACATGAAAACTTAAACTTTGCAACTTATTTATTACCGTATATATTTTCTATTAATTGGCCAAACAATAACCTTCCTTTGGACCAATTATTAACCACATAATTAATAAAAATTAAACAAAAGTGTGCAATGCTTATTATTTGGCCAAACAATAAACTTTCTTTGGGCCGATTATTGTTCGCATAAACAATAAGCATTACTTTATTCTTAATTAGTTACCCAAATATGTATTTACTATCCATATGTGTATGTAATTTGGCCAAATACAGACCTTCCTTTTGACCGACCAATATTTGCATGAATTACATATCACAATATTTCTAATGTTTTAAAAAAATCAATCTTCACAAAATAGGCTATTTTGACAGCATAATGTTCAATCAATTTATTTTAAAACCAAATATTTATAATAGATGGTATAATAATCCAAATTGTTACTAATTTTCTTATGTAACAATTAAAAAAATATTTAAATCGCAAAAGGATTTAAATTTTAATAGTATCTTTTCAGACCTTTATATATATATAATTTAATAGTACTCCATCAATATTTCAAATGAAATTATCAATTTTACAAACAAATAAAATACAACATGCTTTACACATTCTGTACGCAAGAATGTACATATACAATCAAAGAATAATATATATATTATACATGTATATATGAATGGCCGAAAACACAATCGGATTCAACGCAAATAATATATATTTTATATATATGTATATATAAATGGCTGAAAAAGGAGCAAGCAAGCTTAACGCAAACACAGGAACAAGCAAGCTTAACGCAAACGATCAATAATATATATACGTATCAATTTTTATATATATACATTGATGCACACACACAAACGCAAACAAGTTCATATATATGCGTGCAACGGTTTTACCACGTAAACAATATACATATATATATTGATTCGATAATAAAAAAATAAAAAACTAATATTTTCTATGACTAAATTATGGATGGCTCTGATACCACTTGTTGAAATAAATTAATTTTCAATAATTCAGATCATCTATATTGAATCACCAAAATATAACATAATGCGGAAGCGTACCTGAATTCATAAATATGAACTATGATTGGAAGATTTTGGATCTTGTGGTTCTTTCGATCTTTCTCAACCAAAACCTTCTGTATTCCTAGGTGGCTGAATTGCAACTCTTTTGATGGGGAAAGAGCAATAAAGACGGCTTTGGTATATTGGAGACCGAAACCCTGAAGGCCTATTTATATTTGAGCATGACACCCATTAAACCCTAAAATCCAAATAAAGTAGTATTTAAAGTCCAAAAGATAATATATCTAAAATCCAAAAGATAAATCCGATTTTATTCTCATTTAATTCCAAATCAAAAGTAACAATAACTTATTCAATTAGTATTTATAACAATAAATGAGATCATCATTATATAAGTCATTTAATTTGAAATAGCATAATTTGTTATTATAATTAATATATGTATTGCCTACAAACAAATTAGAAAATTGAAATAATTTCCTAACGGTGCTAGTGCTTTTGACTGCTCATCTTCATTACTAAAGAACAAGAAAAAAAAGTTTTACTACAACAATGGCAAGTGCTTATATGGGTTTGATGCAGTGATGCTCGAACTTTGAACTGATTTGAATCCGGAAGTTGTTTTTTCGATGTCCTTTGTGGGAGGTATCTTGTTGCATTACATTTCTTTTATACATTTTTGTCATTCCATAATTTCTGTTCCTCCTTTACTATTTTTTGAAACTGTATAGAGCGTTGAACAGAGATGTGAGTAGTTTATATAGGTTGATGAAATTAAAGGTGGAAAAAAACATGAGAATTCAGAAAAGAAATGAAAAAAATCAATGGAATGAGTCATGTCCAAAAAAAGAAGAGCTTACTATTGGTATACCAAAAAATGATAAAAATGTGAGAAATAACAAATCACAATTAGTCAAAATTAGGGAAGAATAGAAGTGCATTAAGAAAAATAATGATGACTATTTGCCTAGGATTGGAAACTTGTATCTTGTTGTTTATGGTAATTGATCAAAATTAAAGTTTGGAGTGTAATTCATATGCTCGGCTGTGTTTATTGTGTAATTTTCATTGAACGAATGAAAATTTATTTTATGATTTATGTCAATTCTAAACAAGTCCAAAAAGCAACAATTAAATTGCAAACTAATTAAATTTTAAAAATAATATAAATTTGTTACTAAAGAGTCACATCACTAATGAAAACAGTGTCATGTTGGATGAAATTATTATATATGTGCAGTTTTATTAACAGAGACATTTTTTTATTGTTAAATTGGTAAATGTGACTATCAAAAAATAAGATTTATGTGTACAGTGTACACATAATTTATTAAATGATTTAGGTATAATTGTATTTTTCGTATGGATTTTTATGTGTATTTTTAATTGAGGAAAATACACTCTTAATTGAGTTTTTTGTTAGCAGTTGTAATATGAAAGTGTGAAACATAAAAAAAGATGATAAAAAAATAGTAAAATAAGATGCTTGAAATAAAAATCAGATCAAAAAATAAAATTTATGTGTACACATAACTTATTAAATGATTCAGGTATAATTATATTTTTTGTGTGAATTTTTATGTGTATTTTTAATTGAGAAAAATATACTCTTAATTGAATTCTTTGCTAGCGGTTGTAATATGAAAGTGTGAAACATAAAAAAAGGATAAAAAAATAATAAAATAAAATGTTTGGAATAAAAATCAGATGTTAAAATATTATGGAACTAAAGTATAGTCCAAAGATTAAAATCTAAAATAAGTACATACTTTACCCACTATATATATATATATCGGAAGTTCTACTGATAGTATGGGAAGTTATGGTTAAAAATGGTCAAAAATTGACTAATCTATAAAAAGAGGGCAGATGATTTTGCTTTGACTAATTTTTCAAAATGCTTTAGAGTGGGTTTGAACTCTTGACCCAAGGATACATGAAAAATAATTATACCACTAGGTTAGAATGTTTATTACATTTTTGTATACAAATTATAATATATATATATATATATCTTTTATTTTACTTATATTCAATTTATTTTAATTTTGAAGTCACTCATTTTAAAATTAATAATATTTTATTTAACTATAAATTTTATTAAATATATAAAAATTAAAAAAATAAACAAAAAAAATTATTAATCACAATCTATTTTTTTATGATTATATGATATCTATTAATATTATTTTTTCAATAAATACTTATAGTATATAATAATAGGTAAAGATTCACATGTAGTTGTCTTCATATGAAGTTAATAATTGAAAGATTTTAGATGATATTTAGTTAAACTTGTCAAATCATCTAACAGTTCTTAAATATCAACTTCACATGAAAATAACTGTATGTAAGTTTCTACCTATAATAATATAGTAATACACTAAATATAAACTAATTAATAAAGTATTAAAATTTAAAAATGATAATTATTTTTATAAAAATAAAATAAAAGTATTTATAATAAAAAAATAATTAAATTTTATATAATTATTTAATTATACCGAGTTAACCGGTTTGATCAATGACTTACCGATTGACCCAATGACCCAGTAATCTTATACCGATTCTGTCCTGACGTCCATTAAACTGGTGTGAAATGCAATAATTTGCATGAGTTTAATGCAAGGTAGACTTGCAATTAAGTTGCCTAAACAATATTTTTTATATTTAGGTTTTGCAAGTAAGTAGACAAATTTTAATAAATTAATTTTTTTTCTTAATACTGGTCCAATATAAATGGTTATAGATTTGTGAAACAAAACATCTTCTCTAATTTTTTTTCACATATATATATATTAAATTATATTTTATATATGAATAAATGTGTGTCAAAACAGAAAAACATGGTCAATGTAAAAAATAAAAAAGAAACAAGGTCACTGATAATAATGAAATACATAGCATGGTATCGTTACCCTTGTCGGTAATTGGTCTCACTATTGAAACATACGGGCAGTGGTTCCCCGGGATTCAGCCATCGTCACTCGTCATGTCTATTTTACTTCTTGGACCCATTTGTGTGCAATGGATGTGCACCCTTGTTTGATTTTTTATATAACTCAAACTAAGGGTTTTAAGAGCTTTTTTAACTAAAGGATTTTTTTTTTTCCATTTGTAAGTATACTTTGTGTAAGAAAATTAGTGAAAACAAAAAGAATATTTAAAAAATTGAAAAAATGGTCCATAATTAGTATAACAAGCTATTATTAATTAGCAAACACGTGTTGTTTAGACAAACAATATGAGGAGGAGTTGACAAATCAGACATGAGTTATTCATTGCATTATTTGAATTCAGACAGAACAACAACATTGTCTACTGTTTCCGTTGGTAATAATGCAGCTTCTTTTGTTTCTTTCTCTTCTCTTGTGTATACATACAGTGGATTCCAGTGATATATATGACAACGGAAAATAATTGGTGACCCCAAATTCAACTAACTAATATACATGATTAAAAGATGGAGTGGAGGCCAGAATAATTAAAGTTTTTATAGAAAAACAAAAATGTTGCAATGGACGATTTCAATACCTTCAAATAAAGTAAACTGAATTAGTCTTGCATTGAAAAGTGTTTAATTGTTTGTAGACTATAGTAAGAATTAAGAAAGCACTGGAAAGAAAAAAGGTCATGATACTTTGGCGTAGGGGATACAACGGAATCATTTTGTAGCTTTCCCTATTTTCATGGGAATCCAAGTTCTTTATTTTGTATTTTTCTCAAATAAAAGAGTTTAATTCTATGTAAGTGTTCACAATGTAGTTTGGATTGATTTTAAAAAAATTAATTAAATTAAAAGTATTTAATTTGTTGTAGTTTAAATTCGATTGGTTAGATTTAATTTTCAATCCAGTCTAATCCAACTTTTTTTGAGACTTGGACTAAATTAGACTATTCCGCTTAGAAAAAAAAAATTAACATTTAGGATTTTAAAAATTAACGATAAATATAACTTTAATTGATGATGAAATAAAAATTTAATAATAAATTAATTAAATTGTCGCATATTATACAATGATAATTTTGATCGGTTTAGAAAGGTAATTCTAAAACCAGACTTAATCTAATCCATGCAATTTACTAAAAGTATGTTCTAATTCAATTTGACTTAAAAATATTTTATAAATTCAAAAAATATTCCGAAATCCGTCATTATATATATTTATATTATTTTATATATTTTTATAATGAAATAATTATTTATTAAAATAATTAAATCATACAATTATATGATTTAATTTTTGTGTCCATATATTATTATTCAACTTAATGTATTCGTTAGGTACAAAACAAAAAATTTAAACAACGTGAACAGCAGACTAAAAATTTGGTCCAATAAAATTTAAAAAAGAACACTCCACCTAAATTATCCAATTAAAAAAATTTATTCAGTAATTCAAAATTTTAATAATCTATTATATCCTAATTTACCAAAACACCAACTTCTCCTCCAAACTCTCTACAGTCGCGGCGGTCGCTTGGTCGGCAATAAAGACCCTCATCGTGGTTGATCTCCTCTAGACCAGAAACGAACGGCGCCGTCTGGCTCCTTCTCACCGTCGTCACTTGACTTGCCACACACTGTCACCAGCGTCGCTCACTCCTACTAAAAATAACCATCTACTTAAGGATAAAAATAATCATCCGCATATCTAATAAATTGAACATCCAGCATATTTTAATTATACATACTAAACCCAATAAAATCAAAATAATCATCCGCATAAGAATTAAAATAACCATTCGTATACCTACTAAAATGACCATTCTGAACTGGCTATTGAAGTAGCTCCATTGAAAGGCGCGGCCGTGTTAAAAACGACGCAACAACTAACACTACTGCTCCTCCTTCAACAGTTCGACAACTACTGATGGTGACCATCGGTGAGAATGATGGTAGGCAACCCCTTCCGTAGTGGTGAAAGATCGGTGCATCCCAGTGGTCACGTGCTTTCACTAGATCTATGTATATTGGATGCACTGGAACTTCTTTATCGTTCAAAAACATGGCCTCTGCAACTACATGACCTAGACATAACAAATAAAAGAATGTATATGACAAAAATATTAACACCACATAAATAGCGAAAAATAAAAAAACCTCCGATCATTTATCGTTTCATGTGGTACCGGGCTTGAAGGAACGGTGAAGAAACTCCCATCATTGATCATTGATCGACGATGAAGCCAGTGGCGTAGCTGGCACCAGCAGACTTATGTCAAAGGAGCAGCATGCGGTTATGCAGAGGACGACGACAGCGGAGACGACCTTGCTGAGTGCTCTCCGCCAATCCTCAGCGGTAGCGACGTTCTCCTACAATGAGGGAGGATCGATCTCCATGCAGAACTCATCGGTCTTTGCTACAAAGGGAAAGCGGCGTCATGTGAGGCTTCGGTGGTGTCGACGGGCAGCTACGGCAGCGTCGGTATGGCCGGCGGGAGTGCAGCAGCGTCAGGTGAGGACCAAAGAACAATGATGGCGCGGACGTGTAATAAAAATTATGGTAATATTAAGAATAACTGTATGTAATGTAAATACGTTTAAATACTAATTATTTTTTAATTCATTGTTCACATTAATTATAATTGTCATTATTTTCTTATAATTTTTCTTTTAGTATTGATAAAAAATATGTGTTACACTATATTATTTGACTTTAGGTAAATTTTATTTTATTAGAGGACAATCTTTTTTATTTTTCAGAAGATACAAAACATTTGTCTAAAATTTTTTTAATTAATTTAAGAAAAACATAAATTGACGTTTTTATTAAAAGAATATTTTTTTAATTTTAAAAATTACTAAACTACTAAACAGCATTGTCGTTTTATTTTTACATTTTTTAAATTATTAAAATAGAAAATAGTATTGCCTGTTTTGTTTTTAATTTTTTTTTTAATTTTCAAATAGAAAACAGCTTCGTCATTTTATTATTTTAATGAATTTGAAAATTAAAGTTACGATACCTCTATATTTCGGTACAACATACATAAAAAATCATGTGGAGAGATAACAGTCGTAATATTAAAAAAAATAAAATATTAAATTGACCTTTTATGTTTGGACATAATTCTGTTTTAGTTTTTAAAGTTTAAAGCGTCTTATTTGAATTTAAAAAAGTTTTATTTAACACCAATTTAGTCCCATGGTGAGGTCAAATTTAAATAATTAACTGAATGTCCTACATAACAACAGTACAAGAACAAAATCGAGAATTTAGAGAACAAATACAAGCTCTAGAGATACAAAATCAACTATTGATGCATCAATATATTTATTTATCATTCTCTTTAGTTCTATAGAAAATATTTTATTTATATTATAAGAAAAATAATAAATAAATATATTGATGCATCAACGGTTAATTTTGTGTCTATAGAGCTTGTATTTGTTCTCCAAATTATTGATTTTGTTCTTGTATTGTTGTTATGTAGGACATTTCGTTAATTATTTAATTTTAACCTCACTGTGAGACTAAATTAATGTTAAATAAAATATTTTTAAATTTAAATAAAACACTTTAAACTTTAAAGATTAAAATAGAATTACGTCCAAACATAAGGACCAATTTAATAGTTTACCCTAAAAAAAATAAAAGATCGAGTTTCGATGCCTTGAAACTGGGTTTGTCTGGCATTGAATAGTGTTATTGAATAGTAACTACCACCAGAAATAGAGTACTTGGAAGAAAAAAACGTGCAAGATACTTGGGCGCTGGCGATACAAGTCATACAACAAGTCCTTTCCCTACTTAAATGTTACATCAAGTTTTAAAATAAACGACTATCATATGTAAAACACGGATACTTAGTTAAATTATGATGTCAAATGTATTTTAGATACCATACTTATTTATATTTGTCAATTATATATATTTTTTGTGTTTAATTATATTTTAATAAAAAATAAAAATTTATTTTAAAAATATTTAAATAATATTATAAATTAATCTGTCTAATTTTATTTTAATATATATTTTTTAAATTGAATTTAAAAATAATATATATTATTATTTATTAAAAAATATTTTAAATATTTTATATAATTTAAAAATATTAAAAATAAATTAAAAAATTAATTTATATATTAATATCAATAAAAAATATCAAAATATTATTATAATTCATCTAAAAATTACTTCATATATCATATTTCCGTGTCTTATAAAAATTTAAAATTCGTGTATCTATATGTTTAATATCGTGTCATGTTTCGTATCTTATGCATCATAGCTAGTCATCATAAGTCATGTTAGATAGATAAAATCAAAATTAACTAATAATTAACTCCTTATATTGGAGTATATATTAAAATATAGAACAATTAATTCATGTTAGATAGTAGACAAAATCAAAATTAACTATTAATTAACTGTTTATATTGAAGTATATGTTAAAATATAGAATAATTATTAAATTTATAATTATATTAATTAAATTTAATTTACATTTATAATTGAACTATATAAATAACATAATCAAACTAAATAATTTATATGTATAATCAAAATATGAATAAAATTATGAAGTACATTAAGAATCGATTTTTTGTATTCACGAAAAAAAAAATAATTATGGCATTGTAAAAACATTAATTTATTTTGGCGGTTTGATCACTTTATAATTATTGAAAATATATGTCAAACAAACGTATATATAAAGAAACATAAATACATGATTGTTGTGGATTTCATATGTTCATATAGCATTGTTGCTAATTTTTAAGTAGGTATTTGTAATACGGTTTAATTTTGAAACAAAAATTAATTTAATTTTAAGTATATATAAGTTTCACTACAAGGAGGCTATATGGCGGCCGTTTTTTTATGATTAGCAGTGATTTTAAATGGTCGCAAAATCAAAGATCGGCGGCTCACTGAACCGTCCTAGTTATAGGCGTCGGAATTAGATTTGGCGGCCATTTTAAGAAACCGTTGGTATAACCGTCCGTTAAATAAATATTTCACGACACACGATTAGAAAACTGCCGCTAAATGTAAGTTACAGAATTTGTTTCATGTTTACTGGCGGCTTTTTGTTATAATATACATATAATATATTTAAGATAAAATATATTTGCACGATAAATATATTACTTTAACATAATTATATTTTTATTAAAATTTGTATTAACATTATTTACAAATTAGTTATTTATATATTAAATTTATTTATTTTTTTTAATCTTATTTAATTTAAAATAAATTTAAAAATTTATATTTATATTTAAAATATTCTTTTTTTAAAATACGTAATTCTAATAAACAAAAATTATTTCTTTAATCTTATATTGAACATTTTAAATTATCTTTAATTTTATTATTATTTTAAAATTATTAATTTTTATTTTGATTATATCATCTCATCGTATTATACACTATTAATTTCTCTTATTATTTTTTTACATGTATAACTATTATTGTCTTATCGTCGCTATCATATTGCCTTGTTTTATTCTCTTTTTTTTATTCTTCTATTAACCCCAACCGCAATCAATTACCACCATATCATATTACTATTATCGCAACTCTCATTTTTGTTTATCACTTTGATCCATACATATTGTGTTAACTTTTGAGTTGTTAAAGATTTGTTAAAAGAATTATTTTTTTTTGTTTGATTTAGATATTTAGATGTATAACTATTATAAAGATACTTATTTTTCATACTTACTTGTTAAGTCATATTTTATTATTTAAAAAAATTAAGATATCAAGCATTTAAAAAATTTATATAGAATAATTAAATAAGAAATAAAAAATTTATTAGTTATTTAATTTCTTTAATATATAGAATAATTGAATTTAAATTAATTTAGGTGTAATACTAAAATCATTATGTTGTTACTATGTGTAATGATAAAGATAAAAATTTATAAATATTTATAAATTTATTTATTTCTCAATTATATTTAATTTAAAACAAATATAAAAATTTATATTTAAATCACTTTTTTTCTCGCATAATTTTATTAGCTAAAAAAATTTACTTCTTATAATTTTATATTCAAATTTTTAAATTATCTTTAGTCTTATTATTCTTTTAGAATTTTTAATTTTTATTTTATTATTCTTTTTTCTTATCATTATCTATCTATATATGCCTCACCACCACTCTTATATTAATTTGTTCTCTCTTCTTTCCTCTGTTTTTATTCTCTTTTTATCTTCTCTCCAATAGCAATTAGTACCAGCATATATTAGTTCATAATTATTACACTCAGAGCTGAATACTATTTTAAAAATAAAAATTTAAAAAAAATCTCGTAATTCTTATGTGAATCATTTACACTTCTATAAATGTAATGAATGAGTAAATTTAACCTTTTTTATTATGAAATTTTTTTATTATCTAATACCTTCAAAGTCACATATTTTCATTTATGATAAAAGTTAAAAATTAAAGTTAAATGACATTAATACTTTTTGGTTTAATAAAATCAAAATAAAGTACAAAAATAAGGATAAAAACTAAAAAAATAGATGGCTCTAGAAAAGGATAATGTTAAATTTTATGCATTAGGTATGAGAACCGTGATTTATTTTATTATATTTATTTTTGTACCAAATAACAAAAAAGTTAAATTTTATGTTAGTTTTTTTATTACTTATGTTACTCATCTATAGTTGTTTAAATTATACTCTATAGCCATTGAGTTATGTTTTCTTCCAACAAAAAAATATGTATAAAGTCATTTTTTTATAGGAATACATCTATTATATCATAATTTTAATAATTAATATAAAATTTAAAAAATTAAATAAATATATATTTATTTTTATTACATTCAAGAGTAAATTATATATATTCCTATAATCAAGAAATAAACTTAACTTGTTCTATAATAAATAGTTTTTTAATCATTAAATTTACAAAAGATTCCATCTTTTTATTTATCCTAAAAGTTAAACATTAAAATTAATGTTAATACTTTTTTATTAACAGAACTGAAATAAAACATAAAAATACAAATACAAAATTTTGAATTCTGAAATATAAAATGGTTATAAGATTAAAAAATTATTTAAATATAATTTTTATAAGGTACTCTATGAATGAATTCAGATGAATGAATATTATATGTAAAATGAATGCTGATATATTGGTATAAAAATTATTCTATGTTAATTTTTTTAAAAGAATATTGTTTGTTAAACTATTTTACTTTTATTTTCTTAAAAGCATATCCATAATAAAAAAATTCACATGAATAATTTACATCCAATAGAAAACTATTGAGAAAGTTGCTGTGAAAAATGTGTGAAAGTTTTTTTATTCAATGTAACTGAAATTTTTTTAATAATAAACTTCTCTAGAATAATATTGGAACTTAAATTTAGACGCCAATTGACATTATATACTATGTAGGTACTTAGAGTATATTAGAAGAGTATGATAGGTAAAAATTATTCTGTGTAAATTTATTTTTTTTTAAATTATTCCTATTGAACTATTTTATTTTTATTTTTTAAAAATATATCCAAATAATAAAAATCTGCAACAATAATTTACATCCAATACAAAAATCTTAATGAGATTACTGTAAAAAAAATGAATAGAAAATTTTTTATTTAACGTAACTGATGAAAGAATTTTTTAATAATAAATATTTTTTTAGGAGCAATATTGGAACTTAAATTTAGACACAAATTATCCTTATATAAGATTTTATGTTATATTTAAGTAAAATGAGAAAGATGTAAGAGAAGATAGATAAGAAAAGAAAAAAGTTTTTTTTTAGTAATAGCAATCTGATATGATAGATAGTAAGAGAGGAAAGAGATAATTATATAAGTTGTGTGATGTGTGAATTAATTAATTAGATAGGAGAGAACGTGAATGTATGTGATAAGAGAGTAGATGAAGTAGTGAAAGTTTTTTAATATAAAATAACTGACATATAGTGGGATAGATTATTAAGAAGGGTAAACTTGGAAAAGAATTTTAGACACCAAACCCATGTATTGGCATTATATAATAATCGATTTTTTGTATTCACGAAAAAAATTAATTATGACATTGTAAAAACATTAATTTATTTTGGCGGTTTGATCACTTTATAATTATTGAAAATATATGTCAAACAAACGTATATATAAAGAAACATAAATACATGATTGTTGTGGATTTCATATGTTCATATAGCATTGTTGCTAATTTTTAAGTAGCTGTTTGTAATACGGTTTAATTTTGAAACAAAAATTAATTTAATTTTAAGTATATATAAGTTTCACTACAAGGGGGCTATATGAAGGGGGCTATATGACGGCCGTTTTTTTTTATGATTAGCGGTGGTTTTAAATGGTCGCAAAATCAAAGGTCGGCAGCTCACTGGACCGTCCTGGTTATAGGCGTCGGGATTAGATTTGGTGGCCGTTTTAGGAAACCGTTGGTATAACCGCTGCTAAATGAATATTTCACGGCACACGATTAGAAAACCGCCGCCAAATGTGAGTTACAGGATTTGTTTAATGTTTATTGGCGGCTTTGAAACCGCCGCTATTTACCTAGATGTTTTCAAGTTATCTCCTGTTTAGCGGCAGTTTTACCTAGATGTTTTCAAGTTGTCTCCCGTTTAGCGGCGGTTTTAAAACCGCCGCTAAACGGTTGTAAGCTTTCGGTCACAGGTTTCGATGGTTACAAACCGCCGCAATATGTAACAGGTTTTTTAAACTTTGAATCACTTATCGTTCAATTAAAAAATTTAAAAAAGGGAATTTGGTATTGGTGGACGAAATTGTGATCATCAACAATGGCTCCAATAATTTGGTAGCTCTCACACGTGAATTACACTTAGTCACAACTCCGCACAACTAACCAGCAAGTGCACTGGGTCTTCCAAGTAATACCTTACGTGAGTAAGGGTCGATCCCACGGAGATTGTTGGTATGAAGCAATCTATGGTCATCTTGTAGATCTCAGTCAGGCTAATTCAAATGTGATTGGATTAGATAACTAAAAGATAAATAAAATAGGATAGAAATACTTATGTAAATTAATGGTAGGAATTTCAGATAAGCGTATAGAGATGTTGTTCCTGTTGAATCTCTGCTTTCCTACTGCTTTCATCCAATCCTTCTTACTCCTTTCCATGGCAAGCTGTATGTAGGGCATCACCGTTGTCAATGGCTACATCCCATTCTCTCAGTGAAAATGGTCCAAATGCTCTGTCACAGCACGGCTAATCATCTGTCGGTTTTCAATCAGGTTGGAATAGAATCCCATGATTCTTTTGCGTCTGTCACTAACGCCCAACCTTCAGGAGTTTGAAGCTCGTCACAGTCATTCAATCCCGGAATCCTACTCGGAATACCACAGACAAGGTTAGACTTTCCGGATTTCCATGAATGCTGCCATCAATTCTAGCTTATACCACGAAGATTCTGATCAAGGAATCCAAGAGATATGCGCCCGGTCTAAGGTAGAATGGAAGTGGTTGTCAGTCACACACGTTCATAGGTGAGAATGATGATGAGTGTCACGGATCATCACATTCATCAAGTTGAAGTGCAACGAATATCTTAGAACAGGAATAAATCGAATTGGATGGAAAATAGTAGTAATTGCATTAAAACTTGAGGTACAACAGAGCTCCACACCCTTAATCCATGGTGTGTAGAAACTCCACCGTTGAAAATACATAAGTGATAGGTCCAGGCATGGCCGAATGGCCAGCCCCGAAAATATGATCAATAGTCTCCTAAGATGAATAATAAAATAAAACTGAGACCAAAGATGAAAATACAATAGTAAAAAGTTCTATTTATACTAAACTAGTTACTAAGGTTTACAGAAGTAAGTGATTGATGCATAAATCCTTTTTCGGGGCCCACTTGGTGTGTGCTTGGGCTGAGCTTGATCTATCCACGAGCTGAGGCTTCTCTTGAAGTTGAACGCCAAGTTGTAACGTGTTTTGGGCATTCAACTCTGGTTCGTGACGTGTTTCTGGCGTTTGACTCCAGAATGTAGCATGGAACTGGCGTTGAGTGCCAGTTTACGTCATCTAATCACGAATAAAGTATGGACTATTATATATTGCTGGAAATCTCTGGATGTCTAATTTCCAACGCCATTGAGAGCGCGTCATTTGTAGTTCTGTAGCTCCAGAAAATCCATTTCGAGTACAGGGAGGTCAGATTCCAACAGCATCAGCAGTCCTTTGTTAGCCTCCTATCAGAGTTTTGCTCAGGTCCCTCAATTTCAGCCAGAAAATACCTGAAATCACAGAAAAATACACAAATTCATAGTAAAGTCCAGAAATGTGAATTTAGCATAAAAACTAATGAAAACATCCCTAAAAATAACTAGATCATACTAAAAACTACCTAAAAACAATGCCAAAAAGCGTATAAATTATCCGCTCATCAGGTATTTTATAAAAAAAAGCGTATAATTTTTTAGAATATTATAGAACTATTTTTATATTTTTATATTTTTTCATTATTTTAAGAGTTAATATTTTGAACCTTAGAATCTAAACTTGTAGCAAAAACAAAAAAGTTATTTGCAAAACAAAATAATATATTCATGAAAATACGAAGAAAACAAATCTCTTGCAAAGAGTTGCATAGTCTAATTCAATAAAATGTTTGTTTTAATCCAAAATATCTCCAATTCTAATAAACGATTTTCACTCTTTCATTCCACAGAAGTCATCCCTGCAGCGATGTCTGGTGGCAGCTCCTCACCTTGCCGTTGAAATAGATAAATTAGAGCACTCTCCATTGCATGCATCTTTTTCTTATCTGCTACTGTCTCATCCTCCATCGCCTTCCTCTTCAACTTCTCGCCTTCCACCTCTGCTTACAGTTCAAACAGCTTCCTCTAGGTCTTCTCTAGTTGGACTCCGTTGCCCGGCACATGTGAATTCGGACAAAAAAGTTGACTAGGAGTCGGTCTGAAACCCACACCACGTACTCTACCCGGTTTCTCTTTTCCGAAAACCTGAGCAATGGAATCATTTTGAGACAACACTCTAGAAGACTCATCCTATTGCTCAATCTTCTCAACTCTTTCTTACAGACACAAATTAGCAAATACAATTATTTTGTTGATAAATCCATCTCATGTCAAGAATATGCCAAATAGGATGATTAACTGTATCACTTTCATCACAGTAAAAAACTCACAAATATGTTAAAAAAATTGGTCTCAAAAGATAACAACATAGAACAACCAAAGTAGAGAATCTGTTTCATAGGATGCCAACCACTATAAAAAGAAATAAGGGATAAGAGAAACTGAATCATTTAAATTCTACCCCAATTGTTTCTAAGTTACATCGAAGTTGAAAATGTCTAGAAACATAACAAGGTAAATTTGCAACAATAATTAAAAGTAAGGTGAATTGGAAATTGTAAAGTTCCTTTGGTCCATTTTGACATAGGGCAGTAAACCATTCAGTAAAGAAATGAAAAACAAAATGAGATAGAGAAGTAGATTATTACCCTATTTGAGATCATAACTTTATCGATCAATTATAATAAGTAGTACTTACACCAATTGGTTTTGCTTCATCATTGATATAGGAGCCATTTTTTTGTGTACTGAGATCCATAACTCTCCTCTACTGACTCTTTTCCCTTGTTGTTCCGAGTGTATCAACAAAGTTTATGCCATTACCATATCTCACACAATCAAGGAAACTTAAGTCATAGAAATAGTCCAAAGAGTGAATAAAAAAGTAAAGTACCTCTTCTTCCATCCGCCATGCAAAGCTTTTCGATCCGCCAGTGCGGGTATATAGTTGTTTTGATTGATTAATTGCGTTTTTCCTGCACTTCTTCTGTTGGTCCATCAGAGACAAAGGGCTATTAGAAACTAATTTAAAAAGACTCCATGTCTAAATAAATTGTATTGTGGTGTACCAATGATATACTAGATTACTTTCGTCTCAGCTTTAGCGTGATAGTTAAGGAACCATCTCCAATGCTCTCGATGAATTCCCGGTGGATGGCGCTCAATGTTTTGTTCAGTCGTGAATGTTGGCTAGTAACAAGCATTATACAACCTCAGCCTTGTTTCCTTCCAAGACTTTCTCATACTTTTCAAAATATTTTTCTTGATAGTTTCTTCACTAGCTTCATCAAAGTGAAAACAGATAATACAATTTTTCAATAATGGTAAGAATAAGCATATTTAACTCAAACGGGATATAAACATTTACCTTGACACATTCGTTATAAACCTTGTCTTTAGTGGTAATCTTATGCCAACTATCCTCACAGATAGAAAATTTTCCATAGTTAGATCCCAGCAGACTAAGCACGCCACTCAATAGTCCACCTTCGTCTCCAATTGCTTGCTTTGTGTTGTTGAACCTGAGCACGATCTTTCTACCATTAGGCCGTTCCATAGCCTCCCTCACACTTAGTTTTGATGGCTTGATTGTGTCGTCAGAATCTATAAGCCAGATATAATACCTTATATGTGTATCCGTTGTGGACAACATGCGAGAAAATTAATATATAACATAGTGTCTAAATCATGTTGAACAAAGAAAAATTATTAAATATGTTACCGATGATCTTAACTTCCCAAAACTCTGTAGTCTTGCGTCTTTTGCGAATTTGAGATCTAGAATTAACAAAGGGGTCACCAGCTTCTTGATCAAGCGAATCTACATCATTTGCATCAGCTGCCAAGTTTACGTGGCCTGGCTCCAAGTCCTGAATGTTATTTGTACTCGTTTGTAGAGCATGCCTTGGTACACTGCGCGGCGAAAGGAAGGGGTGTAAAGTTGCATGGACACAATCACCACTATCCGAAAGAATTTGAGAGTAATCGCGGTGGAAAGTGATCAGCGGATATTTTATACGCTTTTTGACATCATTTTCATATAGTTTTTAGTAGTTTTTATTAATTTTTTATAAGTTTTAGTGTTAAATTCACATTTTTGGATTATAATATGAGTTTTTGTATTTTTGTACAATTTTAGGTATTTTCTGATTGAAATTGAGGAGTTGAAGCAGAAGTCTGATTCAGAGACAGAGAAAGCACTACAGATGTTGTCCAAATCTAACCTACTTGCACTCAGAAGAGCTTTTCTGGAGCTACAAAGGTCCAAATGGAGCGCTCTAAATGGCTATGAAAAGCTGACTTTCAGAGCTTTCTAGAAATATATAATAGTCTATACTTTGCTTCGGATTAGAAGGCTCAAAACTGGCGTCCAACGCCAGTTTCCTGCCCCCTTCCAGGCGTCTAGTGCCCAAAGAGTAGAGACCAATGTACAAACGCCCAAAGAGGACCCCCTAGCTGGAGGTCCATACCCAAGAGACCTCATAGCACGTGGATCTCATCAAAACTTAGCCCAACCAGTCACCAAGTGGACCCAGAAGTGGATTTTAGCACTAAATAGACTATTTTACCTTTACTAGTCATCTGTTTAGTATTTAAAGTATATTTTACATAATCTACAGACATAACGCATATCATTTAGCCCTATTTTCATTTTTACTTTGTATTTTTACTTAAGTATGAGTTTCTATACCTCCTAGGTTGAGGGGAGGAGCCCTATTGAGTCCTATGAATTAATAAAAGTACTGCTGTTTCTCTTCGATCCGTGTTTGATTAATTCTAATATGTATATTCGTACTTCATCATGGTGAATAGGATGATCAAACCAATTAGCTCTGTTCATCATATTAAGACGAACGTGCCTAACAAACACCCGTGTCTACTTGGGTCAGAATGCGTCTTTCACCGGACAAGGACGACCAACAGCTTGAATATAAATCTCTCAGACGACTAATCCATTATTTTGTTTGGAACTTCTCGAGACATCCTCAGCCAATTTTCGGGGAAATTAGGGTCTCTGTGGTAGAGGTTAGAACCCAAAGATGCAGCATTCTCTGATTCGTAAGATCCGACCTTGTCTATGGCGTTTTTAGTAGGATCATAAAGGAGAATGGACTGTACGCGCTTCACCCTCAAGTAGATATGGATCCACACTAAACCTGGGGTTTAGCTCCGTAGGAGTATTGGCAGCTGCTCAAACTAGTGTCAATCATATACAGCCTGTTATTGAAGAAATTACTCACAAGCAAAGAGAGCAGTAGTACCAGAGTTAATTCAGAAAGGCAAAGCGACTCTGACTCTCAACTCTATTCCTATCAGTATTTTCTACCCCTTTTGCTTTCATAGTTTCATGATCATCATACTTCAACCAACTCCATATACAACATTATTATTAATTATTCAACAATCTTCTCACTCCACCTGACTAAGACATGCAAGATAACCATAGATTGCTTCAAACCACAATCCTCGTGGGATCGACCCTGAGTCGCTCAGGTATTACTTGGATGACCCAGTGCACTTGCTGGTACTACCTATACAGAAGTGTGGGGTTTGTGTACACGCACCAGGAAGCCGAAGCCGGAGGCGAAGTTGTTTGAGGTTGCTAATATTCTGGTCCTAATTTTTTTTTGTGTAACGACCTTTCCTAGCCATCTTAAAAGATAAATGACACATGTTTCCTTTCTAAAACAAATTACAATGAATGAGAATAAATCCACAAACTCTTTATTCATACTAATCCACCCAATTTAATGTAGGTTCTCATATAATCACTGAAAGTAAATCTTTACTTAATATTAATATAAGGAGCATATATTAATATTGGGTCCTAACACAGGAATTATTTGATTGGATAAAGAAGTGGGCATGAAAGAATGCCCTTCATAAACAGAAGGATAAACAGTGGAATAATAACAAATCAATTAATATATTTAAGAACAATATGTTGGCTGTAAAACACATTCAAATTATCCAAACAAATAGGCTCCTATAACACAATTACAGACTTCATAAATACTAACCTTCAAGGTAAGCTTCATTAGGTATTAGTTAATGACAATATATAACACTACTAAGTAATAAAGAAGAACACATGGTTCATGGAATTAATAAACAAACATAGATGTAGATCACAGCTGAAGGAAGTTTAACCGTCAAAATCAGGGCATTCAGTCATTTATACCACACAAATCTCAAATTCAGCATTTAATTATATATAAAATGCAGTCAAAGCAGTCCAATTACCACCTAGATCCTGCTCCTGGATTTTTTCACAGCCTTGGAAATTGTACAGGAAAGAAATATTACTTAGCCAAACTTTATAGCACATTAATTAGTGTATAAACCACATCACTAAATGTGTATTATTATCTAAGAGTTAAAATATTGACTGATTTTATCAGTATCATATCCATAGTACTCAACTGCAGTCTGCAAACATAGATCAGTTAACTCTTTCAGACATGTTTGCCTTGTGTTACAATGAAATTCTATCAACTGAAGTGTTAAATTCAGTTTCTTGAAATAAAAATTGTGGTCAACTTAGGCTTGCTAGGTAAAGCTATTTACTGGTGTATATTGACTAGTTGTGTTTTTTCCCAAAATAAAAATAATAAGAGAATAAAAAGAAAACAAAAGAGTAACAAAAGATGTATATCTATCTTTTCTTTTTTTTTTCTAACACTCATTTGATTATTATTGATTAATTCTCAGAGAACCAAATCACAGCACAAACTACAAATAGTTTCACACTTCAGTGATCATAAGAAAAATTTGTTCTCAAACATATATTATATCAATACATTCAAATTAACCATCTAAGTAAATACCACATATTGGGCTATAATCACTGACTTAGCTTCAGTTAATGGAGTGGGATTTCATAAAAAAAATGAGACATGATTAATTGGAAGGCTCAGACCATTGGTTATCGTGATAGGACTTTGATCAAATTTCTCATTTCTTTAAATATAACCAAATTTGATCAAAAGCAGAGGAGCATCGTACAATTATGGAAACATGCACAAACTTCGTTGACAGTAAAAACACCTACCATAATCACATTTTAACGTCACAAATTAAAAGAAATACTGGTGGTTACCGGAACTGAGAGGACGAGCCAACAGCAGGCCCGAATCGATGACGACCACGTGCAGAGACAGTGATGTGACAGGCAGCTTCTAAAGACTGAGACTGCGACGCGAGATGAGTAGTCTTCGTCAGCGATAGCAAAGACAGGCCATAGCGCGAGAGGTGAGAGCTTTTCTTAGGGAGTGGAGGCTTCATTCATTGTAATAAGGGCTGTGAAGTAGGACTGGGGTGATGTACAGTGTATAAGGATTGAGTAGAAGAGATTGGGGCGTGAACAATTCATAATAGGAATAGCACAAAGGCGGGTATTTTGAAATTTTGATAAACCAAATTTTTAATTTTCTAATTAGTCTAAATTAGTAATATTAATATTATGGTTTAATTGTTTTATTGGTCCCTATAGTTTCGCAAAATTTTCAATTAGGTCACTATACTTTTTTTCCTTTTAATTGGGTCCCTGTACCAAATATATTTTTCAATTGAGCCCCTACACTTTTTTTTTCTTTTTATTTGACTCCCTGCACCAAATTTTTTTTAGTTGGGCTCCTATATAATTAAGCCAATTACTACCAAGAGGGACCTAATTGAAAAAAAAAATTGGTGCAAGAACCCAATTAAAAGAAAAAAAAGTATAAGAATTTTATTGAAAATTTTGCGAAACTATAGGGACTAACAGAGTTATTTAATCTAATATTATTAATAATAATATCGACAATAATAATAATAATAATAATAATAATAATAATAAGTTATCTTTTTCTAATAGCTCACACAATCAAATTTTAATTACGAGAATAGTATACTTACAATATTTCATATATACTTACCTAACTAAATTATTTGAAAATAAATTTGTTGTGTATATAAGCATTGTAGATATAAAAGAGATTATCAATGGCCTAACTCTTTACAAAAGATATGATCAGAATGTTGATTTGGGATTAGAGTTTTATGTAAATTTTTCTTTAATATACTAGGAGCAAAATAGTCTTTTTATTTTGAAGTGAAATATATGTATATATATATTTCTTTTTTGAATTGATTGTACAATACAACTAATATATATATAACTTTTTTTTCTTTGCTTTTTTTTAAGTTAATTTTTGTAAACAACTAAAGCAATCTATCTTTGTTCTCCCAACCGACAGGAATGATGGGCAACACAAGCACGTTATTGGGAGGCCAATATTTAGACCAAGTCCAATGCTAGTCTTTATTTCAACTTTACTTTAAGTCCTATAAAAATGCAACCTCAATATCATAAGAATCCCCCAAGAGGAATTTGCAATATGGAGGAAAAATTAATTTTCAAAAAACATATTTAAATTATGATTAAAAACAAATAAATAAAGGTTTTCAAAAAATTACCAAAATAATCATCAGTTTGCTCAAAGAACATAGTCATGTTGATGAGTAGTGAGTAATTGAGTATGAACAAAATATGAAAGAGTAGAAGAATAATAATAACAAAGAAAAAGATAGTGGAATATGTTGATGATGAAACTGGAGATGCGTTGATGGCATAGTTTCTTAAAATAACGTTGCTATTTATAAGTGTGGAGAGCCCTCTCCTTGAGATTCAGAACTTCTAAAGTCCTTAGCTGAAAAATTTTAATACAACAATCAAATTTTCTTTTATCCAATTCCTTTTGATTTGACACCATCTAATTAATACAATAGAAACTACCTTAGCTTAGTTTTTTCCACAAAAAGTTCAACAACCCCACACTATATGTTATTTAAAAAAAAAGGATAATGAAAAAAAAAAGTACACACTCAAATTGAAAGAGAAGACAACACAATCTCATAGAAAAAATTGTGATTAATTAGTTGGAGATCTTTATATTGTTACTTAGAGTGAAAACAATGATATAGTAGTCCATGTCATTAAAAAAATAACAAATGTACCAATCTTAATTAAATATCAAATTTCCTAAGTCTCTAATATGATAATTTTTTTAGGAAGAACAATCTCTAATAACAATCAGAATAGTTATAAAAGTACGACAAGATCAATAAATAATTCTCGGTTATCCTATACAACTTGAATCGAAATTCTTCACCTAAACTAAAGCATTGCTCTCAAGGATTTAAGTATCGTTTTGCCCACATAGCCAAGTGCCACACATTTTTCTTCTCAGGATTCATTTTCTTCAGGCATTCTATTGAGGTCATAGGACAGCATGGAAGCCTTTCGTTCAGCAGAATCGGCCTCATAAGAACTATTGGAGTCTATAACGTCATCTTTTTCTATTGAATCTGGAACCACCTCCCCCAGTTCTTCGGATCCCTCTTGAATCTTGGCTCAAGATAACCCTGAGAGTTGCATCATAGCCAAATAATAACGAAATATGAAGCATTAGTGTGTGAACATAATCTTATTATATTAATATAGTAGAAGTCGTGTCTTTCTTACGTTTTCATAGTCGATCAAGTCCATATTCTATGAGTTTGAATTCCTCCCATGCTGCAATATCCAGTTCAACAACAAGAGTATTTTCATAGCGTGCCTGCACAAAATAGCCCTTTATGAAGAATAGCTAGGTGTATAACCAAGCATTTAGATAAGACTGAACAACAAGAAAGAAAATAAAGATATCTTGCAGCAACTTAATTACTAGTAGTCCCTTCAATTTCTAACTACACAACTATTTTAAATTAGATGAATAAAAAAATGAAAAGAGATTTATTTATATATATATATATATATATATATATATATATATATATATATATATATATATATATATATGGACCACTATATGCTCCTTATTGCTAGTAGAGATTATCATAAATGAAAACTTAATTAAAGTCTTCCTTATAACTAACCTTCATCTACAAAAAGAGGTAAAATATGTGCTGTTCCTTAATGCTAAAAATGATAATGCAAGTGGGCATGCAATTAATGTACTCAGAGTCATTACTTGCCATTGTTTTACATTATGGAAGTGACAATAGAATTCAGAAAATGACATCTGATTTTAATCTCTTGGACATGTACTTATATTATTATTCATTGGATTAATGAAATTCTCATATCACGAATTCTTGGGATAAATGAGCTCAGTTCTTAGTAGCATTATGACATAGATACCAAACTTTCTTGATAGGTTTTTAAACGAAATACAAAACTTTCCATAGAATGCTAAGTAAAGGACACTTCTGCTAACCTTGTGTACCTTAAATCTTAATTAACTTTCTTGGCAGAAGAAATATATAAATCAAACACATTCTTAAATTACCAAGTATCTCACTTTAAACATAGAATATGTGTTGGGTTAGACAACTGGACAGAACTCACTATGTAGAATTTTGTACAAGCGCTTGATTATTTCTTTTTACCATAAGAAAAAGATTTTCTTAAAAGTAAAATTCACCATGCCTCATGTGCAGTATCGTATGTCTATATGTTTAATATTGTGTCATGTTCCATATCTTATGCATCACAGCTAGTCATCATAAGTCATGTTAGATAGACAAAATCAAAATTAACTAATAAATAACTGCTTGTATTGGAGTATATACTAAAATATAGAACAATTAATTCATGTTAGATAGACAAAATCAAAATTAACTATTAATTAACTATTTATATTGAAGTATATGTATCGAGGTAAATCTCAAAGTGATTTCTAAAGTTACACTTAAAGCTCAAAGTGATCCCTGAATTTAATAGTTACCAATTTCATCCCTAAAATTGTATGTCGGGACCTAAAATCGTCCTTCTAGCACTTTCCGTCCATCTGACACCACCGAAAAGCTGATCCGGACTTACTTGTGACACACTAGCAAAGAGTAAATGATGTAGTATTTGTGGTGGCGCATAAATGATGCAAAATGATGTTTCACTCTAAAATTGCGTTCGAAGAATCCTCCCTCAACGTTAAATTAACGTATTATCTTTTCTCTCAAAACACAACACAAATAGAGGTTTTTTCTTCTCCCTTATACTCATCAATGACATTGGTGCGATTGCTGTAACTGTAGCAATTTCCTTAAAAAATGACTGCTCTGGAAGATCGATGTTGTCATCTTCATCAGACAGAGAGTGTGCTGAAGGCTGGTTTCTCTAAAAGCGGTAAGCAAAAAAGGAAAAATATGTGATAATATGAAAGCTTTGTTTTTTGTTATTGTTGTTAATTTAATATTTTCATTAGTTAGATACAATTTCTTCGAGTATAATGTGTGGGTATGCATGTTTGTGTTTCACGCTATTTGCTAGGGTTTAATCAGAATTAGCTTTCTTAGAGGTTAAGCCTATAAAATTGTTGACTGATTAAGGGTTGTTTGATATGGTAGAAACATGTTGTTTATCTGTTAGGATTTACTGCATTTACAGTTAAAAACAAGGTTTTATATTTTAGTTGTGGAGTTTTCAATTTGTTAATGTGGTTGAAGATAATGAGTTTGATCGTTAAGTTTTTTTTTTTAAATTGCAGATGGATGATCCTTTGATTATTTTCATATTTTACTATGGAGGATCATTTATCATAGACCATGATGGAAGTGTGCTAACAGTGGTGGATAGATTTTTGAGTTATCGGGAATTGATATAGATACACTAGATATCTTTTTCATCTGAGACTAGCACAACAGCATTAGGTATGACAAGGTGACTCAATATTGGTGCTACAAGACCTTATTCCCAACCCAAATCCCACCACCAATGTTACAACCAAAACAATTTCCACCACATCACCATCAACTCTAATTTTAGAACCAAGTCACACCACTAGCCCCAAAACAATTTCCATCACATCACCATGAACTCCAATTTCAGAACGAAAGCACACCAATATCCCTACTCCAAAAACAATTTCCACAACAAAGCCTACTAGTAAATGTAATCCAGAACCAAAACAAAAGACCCAACCTACTGCAATTTCTATTAGTGAGCCCAACTCACCACCAAAAACAATGGCTTAACCCATTACAATTCCTAGTACTAAGCTCAACCCACCACCAAAAATAATGGTCCAACCCACTGCAAAACCTATAACTAGGTCCGAATTGAAAGAAACCAAGAAGTTTGATCTACGAAAAAGAGGCTCTCAAAAAGTCAAAAATGTAGCACCACATGCAAGGAGGCTTTTAATAAGAGCAGCTGCAACTAAAATTTTTGGAAGAGCATCTGCTAAGAGAAAAGAGCCCCAAACTGTGTTGATGACATTGTCTAGTTTAGATGAATCTTCAAATAGCCATGACAGTTATGATAGTGTAGAGGATGAACCATATAGGCCTGGTGGTGATGAGGTCTCTAGTGAGAAAGAAGAAGTGGTTGTGAAGATATCAGTTAGGAAGAAGAGTGATGTTAAATTGAGAACTACAATAGATAAGAAAGAAGTTAAACAAAAGAGAGCTATTATAGTTGAGGGTGAGGGTCTGAAGATGATAAATTTTTTTCGGACTGATTCCTAATGTTTGTAATATGACACCATATTATGATGCTCAAGATGAAGCTTATGATGAATTTAATGGTGGAGAGTCATGGCACTCAGAAAAAATGAGGACTCCTCCGAACTCTGAGGATGAGTTAAAGGAGGTTGATTCAGTTGAGGTCTTTCCTGTGTTCAGAGAAGAAGGAAGATTAGGAGAGCTTAAATTTGATGTTGGAATGAAATTTAATACAAAGATGGAATTCAAGGAGGCTAACGTGAGTACTATATTCAGAAGGGAAGGTAGATCTGGTTTAAGAAGAATGATAGTGTAAAGGTGAGGGTTGTGTGTAAGGGTGAGAAATGTGGCTGGCTTGTATATACTTTTCGGGATAGTGAGGGTAATTGCTGGCAGATCAAGACCTTTATGGACGATCACACATGCCCAAGGAAGACTAAGAATAGGCAGGTTAACAGGAAGTGGCTAGCTTGCAAACTAGTGAAGAAATTAAGAAAATATCCTAATCTTAAGCATTCTGAGGCTGCACAATACATCAAGAGCAAGTGTGACTTAGACCTGAACCAGTCCTCACTAACAAGGACTCTAGGAGATGCTAGGGCCGTAGTGTATGAAGATGTTATTGCCCAATATGGTATGGTTAGGAATTATGGGTTGACACTACTGAAAAGTAATCCTAGCTCCATTGTTAGTATTACTGTCAGACCTCATCCCAACCCTAATGAAGATCTCACTTTTGAGAATATGTACTTTCGAGAAGTTCCCAACCCTGTTGCAGATCACTTATAGGCTTGAATGGAGCATTTCTAAAAACATAACATGGTGGTCAAATCCTCTCTGCTATTGGTCAAGATGCAAATAATCACATTTATGTGATTTCTTATGCAGTTGTTTCTATTAAAAACACGGAGAACTAGAAATGATTTCTGGAATTGCTACATCAAGACTTAGGTGATTACAAATAACATGGTTGGTATTTTATTTCAGATATGCAAAGGTTATTATTGTTTATTATTTTGTGTTAATTAATGGTAGTTCTTGACTATATCTATATAGCATTACTGCTGTATTTCTATTATTGTTTTTTATTGTTTTGTGTTAATTAATGGTAGTTCTTGACAATTGCTATATAGTACTGCTGCAGCATAATTCTGTTATTGTTGTTTATTATTTTTTGTGTTAATTAATGGTAGTTCTTGACAATTGTTATATAGTACTACTGCTGCATAATTCTGTTATTATTCTTTATTATTTTGTGTTAATTAATGGTAGTTCTTGACTTGCTATATAGCATTGCTGCTGCATAATTCTATTTAGGTTGTTTATTATTTTGTGTTAATTAATGGTAGTTCTTAACTATTGCTATATAGCACTGCTGCTGTATAATTTTGTTATTATTATTTATTTATATTGCCATATGGACCAATCATTGTATTTGTTTACTCTGTTGAAGGGTCAATGTAATGTCACTTACACAATTTTAGGGACCATTTTGAGTTCATTAATGCAAATGGCCAAAGGACTCATGGAGCAGGACATTTTTTAGTAATGCACCTAAAATAGATAAGATCTATAAAAATGTCTGTGAGGTTTTCAACTCACAGATCAAAGAACTTAGAGTGAAGCCTATTATCATACTATTGGAGGAGGTGAGGATGTATGCCATGAGATCTATAGCCAGAAACAAGGTGAAGATGAGGAACAACATTGGGATTCTACCTCCAATATAGCGGAGCAGGTTGGAAAAGATAAGAAAAGGAAAAAAAATAGATTTCCATGTGGTTTGGTGATACAAATGATGAGAAATTTGAAGTTCATGGCTAGCCGACCAATATGGCTGTGGACTTGGGCAAGAGGTTATGCACATACAATTTTTGACAACAAAGTGGTATATCTTTTATGCATGTTTTTTGGTTATTTTATGCATGACATACTGTTGGCATTACTTTTATTTATGGAAGTGAATTTTTGTGTAGGAATGCCATGTGTGCATGCATTTGCTGCATTGGTAAGGACTGGTAAAAGGACAGACGAATTTTGTCACAAATAGTTATCTATGGAAGTATACAACAACAAATATGCCTTCCATATAAAGCTACTTCTTGATAAAGCACTGTGGAAAAAATTACCACATAATAAACCTCAAGCACCAAAATTCAACAAGAAGTCAGGCCAATAAGAAAAGAAGAAGAAATGATACTGATAAAGAGCCATGTATAGGAACGAAGCATAAGACCTCCTTAAAAGGAATTTAAAAAATGGACATTGTAGCTTCTGTGGTGAAATAGGTCACACCAAAATGAATTGTGGTAAGAGGGCTGTTGACTTAGAATCAGTTGCTATAGCTGCTATAGCGGCTGCTGCTAATGATACTAATAGAGGTCAGGTCAACAATTTTGCTCCAACTACTATTGTAGATGGTGGTGATGTCACACTTGTGCCATAGCCTTAAGTCGAAATTCAGTTTGATCTTAGTTAGCCTGTTTTGTCAGAAACTAATGACTTTCAATAGGTTTATATTATTAGTTACATATATATATATATATATATATATATATATATATATATATATAATTACTTCAACACTCTTTTAATTTTATTAATCACTTCACATGTTTTATACATAGGTGCAACCCCTTCTTGTTCGGCTAATCAAGCTCTCTTCTAAAAGGAAGTTGTCCAAACCCAGAAGTAGCACTCCATCAACAAACACCCTACCTGCCACCACCCAACCACCAACATCCCACCTACAATCACTCCACCAGCAAGCACTAATCCACCTAATCCCATGCAAGGTGCAACACAGGAAACTGTATTAAGGCTTGCAAATTTAATGTGATTTCTGCCTACTCTTGGATTCAAGCCACCCAGAACCAAGAACTAATGACTTAGATTGTTATGTTTAGGGACAGATGATGTCTTTGTTTATCTATTTTGATTAAGTTATTTACTTTGTATGCTTTCTTAATTAGGATCCTAGGGTTTGGGATTTATGAGATTTATATTTTGACAACTTTGATATACTTGGTGACCATTGTTCTGGATCTATAATGTCTTTTTTGGATGTATTTTTTACATTATGAATATGAACTATAACTTTCTTGAATTGATCTGTATTAGATTTTTTGTTTTATTTTGTCCCCCTGATGTGCAAGTAAGAGTAATTCCAAACACAATTCATTTTCATTTCATTGCAAACCAGAAACATTTACAGTCACATAATGTGAATATGCACCTCTCATTTGTTTTTAGCAACATATAATTGTCTAAATTGCCTATCCCACTTTACAAACAAAATAACTTCAGTAACCAGAAACATACATACAAACAACACAGTCCCACCCATTTTTCGAATCCTAATTTCAAACTCTAGACTTCTAAACTTTCAAGAATCTTCATCTTTCACTTTTCATTGTCAACACCTGCTCTGCCATTAACTATTGTCATGTTTTCTTCCTGAATTTTATCTGCCCATAGAAATAGCCCATACTACCTCTTACTTACAGTTTACACCCAAGAAAGGTTGGAAGTAAAAGATTATATACAGAAACACAACAACAAAGAATAACCACTTACATTGTGAGCCGCATCCATACCAATCTGGCAAACGAGACTCCCTATTTCTGGTGGTTCTCCTAGCAACGCTTCCAATAGAGCGTGGGTTATTTGAGCTCCCAGCCACATTATTTGCTCTACCCATCATTATTTCAACTTGGAGATGAAGAAGACAATCTAGTAGAAAACAAGAGCTTGAGAAGAGATGATATGGTAATTTTTCTAATATATATACTTTAGGTGCTAAATTTCATTTTTTAACTTGTTTTTATCCGCATGAATATATATATTTCAAATTTTAGATAGAAGAGACTGTAAAAGAAGTTAGTAGGGTTCAAATATGGGATATCTCTCACAAAAGAAAAGATGAAAATTATGTTAATGAAAAGGCTAAAGAAATAGTGGTAAGGCTAAAGTGCAATAAGTAACTTGTTTGTATTTTTTCTTTCTTTTTTATAAGATAATACTATGTTTGATTGTTCTTCTTTCTTTTTTATATATGTAAGAGAAAATTAAAGCACGTAGCACTCAACAAATAGTGGAATCAACTATTAATTCTTCTCTTGGTGCTCTTAGAGTAGTTCTCTAGAAAGAGCACACTAGTTGAGTTTAAGGTTTAGGCATGGGGGTTGTCCCAACAGTTACTTTCAAGAACAACACTACCAAAATTAGACAAATAAATTTAGATTGTTCAAATGATATTGGCACATCATCCACTTGTAGTCCAAATGTACAAGAAGCATTGGATATCATCAAAGTGCAATTGCAAGCGCTTGTTTCCTATATTACATCTAAGGTAGAAGGTAAGATCCCGGTGTAATTAGCTACAATGTTTCCTAATTAACAAGTTTTTTCAGGTACAAACAAAATTTATGTTCTTATTATTTTAAATTTATTTGCTGTTATTGATAGAATATGCCATTTATTACACTAATTTATACTAATTATGATTATTTTGAGACAAATATATGTTGATATGATTGTTCTGATTTAATATATGTTCTTAAAGGGGAATAAAAGTACATGGTTGAGTTAGAATCGCTAGATCAGAGTTAAAAAGAAAAAGAAAAGAATCTGAACTTTATTTATGTTTGCTAATATGTTAAAATTGCTAGATGAGAGTTACAAAGAAAAAGAAAAATCAGTAATTTTTCTCACAAATTATTGTGCTCACAAATGATACATTTGTTGTAGGAATTATATCAAGAGAGCGAGATTTCATTACCAAAAGAATTGGAGAGTAAGTCTTCTGGAGAGAGTAACAAGGAAACAAGATTTTTGGATACTTTGATACTTTATTTTTGAATTATATTATCTTTAATACTTTGTTATTGATACTTTGAAAAATATCATGTTATCTTTGTTATTTTGTTTTTGAATGATGACTTTCAATTTTTGGAGATATTGTATGAATTAAAAATCATGATATGATGTTTAGTTTTATGGCTATGACTTTTAGTTATTAAGAGATTTTAAAATTTGAGTTTCGAAAATGCCACTTCAAATAGAAAAAAATTATTTTAATGCGGTCAAAATGATAGTTTCAATGGCCATTTTAAGCTGTAAAAAAGGTGGTTTCAATCCTATTTTAAAAAGAAAAAAATTGTCAACATAATTAGGAAAAAATAGCAATTAAATCTGTCATTTTATTCAGGAAAAAATAGCGGTTTAAACAGCCATTTTAAACAGAGAAAATGTATCATATTTGGGTTTAAAAATGCCATTTTATACAAAAACAATGTCATTATACCCTAATAAAAATGACGGTTACAATCGTCATTTTTAAACAATTAAAAATTGCCATTATATATGGTTGAAATGACGGTTAAAACTACCATTTTAACTGTCGCAAAACTGTCGCATTATCCTGAGGTAATTGTGGTAGTTTTTTAAAAACTATCGTAATAACCAGAATAGCGACTAGGATAACGGCGTTTCTTCGAGGTGCCGTTTTTGGTAATAATGGCGGTTCAAACTGCCGTATTTACTAAAAAATCCATTTTTAACCTTTTTTGTAGTAATGGCTTAGAAGGTTATTACGATGGTTTTGGTTAATAGACTTCATCCTCATCTCATGGATATTATTAGTCCTCTTTAAGGAGGGTTTATTCTAGGAAGGAGATCACCTGACAACATCATTATTGTGCAAGAGATTCTCCATTTCATGAAGCAAATTAAGTCAAAGAAAGGCACCCTGGCATTTAAGATAGATCTGGAGAAAACTTATGATAAAGTTGAGGAGGTTTCTGAAACAAACTCTTATGAGCTTTGGTTTTCCTACTTCTACAGTCAACCTGATTATGAGTTGTGTCATCGTTGTCTATTCTTTAGGATGATGATAGATTAAATATTTTCACTCATAGCTGAGGGCTTAGGCAAGGAGATCCTATGTCACCATATCTTTTTGTGTTGTGTATGAAGAGATTGTCCTTCTTTATTAATCATCCAGTTGATATTGGCTCGTGGAAGCCAGTTGCTGTTTCTAGAGGGGTCTTTAGGATATCTCATCTAATATTTGTTGATCTTTTCTCTAAAGTTGAGAAACAGCAAATTCAAAATGTGATGGTTGCATTGGAGAGTTTTTGCAAAGCGTTCGGATGAAAATTAATATGGAAAAGTCTAAAGCACTATGCTCCAAGAATGTCACCACGACAGGGCAAGAAATTTTCATTGGAGTGTCCTCCATCAGATTCATCCAGAATTTTCGCAAGTGTGTAGGGGTTACTCTTAGTCACTCTAGGGTGATCCAAGCATCTTTGAATGATGTTCTGGACAAGATTTGGGATAAGCTGGCTAGCTAGAAAGGGAGATTGCTTAACATGACGGGAATGCTTTATTTGAACAATTCTCTTTCTTCCCTAAAGGTATCAAAAAAAATATGCTAGCATCTATGATGAGAAACTTTCTCTGGAAAGGTCAAACTAATGGTAGAGGATTGAATCTTGTTAGTTGAAAGGTATTGGTCACTCCAAAGAAGTTTGGGGTTTGGAGATTACATATCTATTTTGTGCTAATGTAGTTCTTCTTGGAAAGCTAATTTGGCAATCTTTTTATCATCCAAACAAGTTATGGGTTCAATTGTTAGCAGATAAATACCGCTCCTCTCTGAATGATTGTTTTAGTCAGTCTCGAGATAAGGGATTTTATGTTTGGAAGAGTCGTTATAGAACTTGGGAGAACCTGAAGGAAGGTTTTACTTAGTGCATTGGGGATTTGACCCAAATTTTTTAGTTTTTTAAATGGAGAAAAAAAGGGACAACATTGTCATGAGTTTGATCATGTTCACATTTTAGATTCGAATTTCCAGATATTGGATCTTTGGTAATTTGGAAAGTGACATATTGAGAATCTCTTTTC
Source organism: Arachis hypogaea (assembly GCF_003086295.3). Taxonomy (NCBI): domain Eukaryota; kingdom Viridiplantae; phylum Streptophyta; class Magnoliopsida; order Fabales; family Fabaceae; genus Arachis; species Arachis hypogaea. The sequence continues at coordinate 17,752,156 of NC_092045.1, forward strand.
TCCTTTAAATAAACTTTTGCAAGCCAACAAGGTGTATGTGCAAGCAGATTATGTGGTAGGTTGGTTTTGGTTCGGGGCGGCGCCAGAGGTTTATGACTCTCGCAGTGGTTACTTTGGCTCTGTAAGAAGATGTTTGGTTGGGAGGTGCAGAAAAATTGGCTTTGACTTTGGCGTTAACTTATTCTAGAAAAAGAAATCAAATTTTTGGCTTGGCTTTGTCTTAGATAAGCTCTTCCTATTGCTGTTTTTATTTCAGGAGAGGCATGAGGACTTCAGATAGTTGTCTTAGATGTCTTTCTTGCCAGGAATCAGTTTCTCATTGCGTTTGGGATTGTTCGAAAGCTCAGCTAGTTTTGAGATCTCTTGTCAGTCTTTGGATTTGAAGAACTGGTTCTTGCTCTATAGCAAAAAGCACCCTTTCAGATTCTTTTTTGGACTTTGATGAATTTGACTATCTAAGAATAATGAGATCTTTAATCTCCACGAGACTTGGGCTCTGTATAAAGTGACTACTATAGCTTTAGCCTTAAAAAAGGAACTTAAGAATATTTTTAAGTTGCAGCGAGTGTCTATTCCTTCTACAATTGTGATGCTAGTTATTCTGGAACTAGTGATCATGTTGATTTTTCCTGTATTAGCAGAGACTAAAATGGGAGTTGGAAAAGAGACTCTTCGGGAACAATTGAGAGTAATAATATTCTACAATGAGAGTTCTTTGCTATTTGGAGAGGATATCTCCTAGCTTAAGATTTAGGCAAAGGGATGTTATTTGTAAAACGGATTGTGTGGAGGCTTTCAATCTTGTTAATAATTCCCAAAATAATTTTGGTGTTTGTTGATCCTTTGTTGCTTAAAATCAGGGATATTATGGCTTGAAATGGCGTGTTGATCTCCATTTGATCTTTAGAGATGCAAACACAGTGGCGAACATCATGGCAAACACGGAGATGAGGTTTCATTCTCCCTAAGCAGAGATTTTATCGCCTTTGAAGGAGTTTGGGAGTAGTATTCAGCGGGATTGCCCTACTTCTTAATTAGTACCTTGGACTTTGTTTTTCTTTTCCATTTGTTTGTTACTTTTAAGTCACAAAGAAAAAAAAAAGTACATGATACGCATACATGGATACGGTAAATTAAAACAAGGTTTAATTTCTCTGTTGGTCTCTATAGTTTCACGAAATTTTCAATTAGGTCCCTATATTTTTCTTTTTAATTAGGTCCCTATATTTTTTCCTTTTCAATTGAGTCTTTACACTACTTTTAATTTTATAATTAGGTCCTTCCTAGTGTAAAAAAATGTTAGAATTAATTGAATATTTCTTTGCAAATTGAAGGTATTAATAATTAAAAACCTAACTAGATCTTTGACTGCATGTATTTTGGGAGAAATATTTTGTTAATTTTAACATTTTTTATATGAAAATGACCTAATTAGAAAATTAAAAACAGTATAGGGACCCAACTGAAAAAAAATATAGAGACCTAATTAAAAATTTAGCGAAACTATAGAGACCAAGTGAGTAACTAATATAAACTTTAAAACAATAACCAAACACAACTCATAATATAAGAATATAGGATGCCTCAAAAGCTGAATTTACAATCAAACTTCACAATTAATATAGAGGAATATTAAAGGACCATAAGAAATTATTGTTTTAATTAATCTCTACATCCAAGTCATTTAACCAATCAAGTCTAAGCAAGTAGCTTTAACATAATTCACCTCCACGTGCTACAACCTCTAACGAACTTTTGACTTAACGCCCAAATATATATAACTGCCTATTTCATTTGGATTCCTTTTTTTTCAAATTTTCTCTACGTTTTCTACATTCTCTATGTTCTCTTCATTTTCTACATTCTATGCATTCTCTTCTTTCTCTGTGTTCTCTTCATTCAAGATCAATGTTCTTTTATCTGATTTGAATATTTGGATCAAATTTTTTGAAATCAAATAGTGAAATCAGCTTTGAACAGGTATTTTATTTTCAAAGACAATGAATGATTCAAGTTCAGACTATCAATTGAACCAGGGCGAATTTGATTATTATTTTGAATCGAATCAAGTGGGTGACGTGTGGTTTGAATCTATTTAATGTAGTTTGATAATAGTTTATGATTCTGTAGTTGGTTAATTTCGGTGTAAAAACTAAGAATTTTACGTGTTATTGTTAAGAAATTTCAGTGTATTTTTATTCTGATAAGTTTTGCATAATTCAAAACTCTTCCTCTTCCTCCTCCTTACCTTCTACTACCTTTACTTCTTCTTTTTTATCCCATCATCATTTTCTCCTTTTTTCTTATTCATCTTTTTCTTCTTGTTTTACCTTCTCAAGTTTTTTCTTGTTTTACTCTCTTAACAAGAATAAAAACAAAAAAATTAAACAAAGAAGAAGAAATACATAATGATGCAAAATTACAAGGAAGAGGATGAACCTACATTCATTCAACTAAAAGAAAGAAAGAAATAAGGAAAAAAGAAGAAAAAATATAGCATTAAAGAAAATATTTTTGTACATTTTAGCAAAATATCGGTGCAAAAACTAAAAAATTTATTTGTTATTGTTAAGAAATTTCGGTGTATTTTTATTCTGATAAGTTCTGCATAATTTAAAACTCTTATTCTTCTTCTTCGTCATCATTATCTTTTTTTATTCATCTTTTTCTTCTTGTTTTACCTTCTCAAGTTTCTTCTTGTTTCACTCTCTTAACAAGAATAAAAAAAATCAAATAAAGAAGAAGAAAAACACATAATGCTGCAAAATTATTAAGAAGAGGATGAGACTACATTCATTCATCTAAAAGAAAGAAAGAAATTAAAAAAAGAAAAAATACAGCATTAAATAAAAATTTTTATGCATTCGTAGCAAAATTTCGGGGTAAAACTAAGAAATTTAGGTGTTATTGCTAAGAAAGCTCGGTGTATTTTTATTCTGATAAGTTCTGCATAATTTAAAACTCTTTCTCTTTCTCCTCCTCATCTTCTTATGTTTCTTCTTCTTCTTTTTCATCATTATCATCTTTTTTTCTTATTTATCTTTTCGTTCTTGTTTTGCCTTTTCAAGTTTCTTCTTGTTTTGCTCTTGTTCTGGAGCAATTATCTGGACTTGACCTCGGTTCCTAGAAGTCACCGCTGGGCAAATATCTCCAACGCCGAGTTGAGAATGTGAAGGATCCGAGCTTTTCGTCCAAAGGTATTCCACATTGAAAATAATATGAGCACAGGGGAGTGTACCTACAAAAGGTACTCCGATGATTAAGTTAGTATTGTATATTTCTTGTGTATCTTGAGGATATAATGTCTTACCTTTTATAACCGAGCATCAACTGTTACACAGTATTTTATCGTCGTTTTCATTAAGTGATATTATTTGAATAAATAGCCGATTTGTAATGTTCAAAATGATTTATAACGGTTCGGCCGAGTTATAGCTCGTAAAGCCAATTTATACTTATGGTAACGGCTGTTTCAGCTCTCTTAACAAGAATAAAACAAAAAAATCAAACAAAAAAAAAGAAGAAACACATAATGTTGTAAAATTACTAGAAAGAGGATGAACCTACATTCATTCACCTAAAAAAAAGAAAAAAAAATACAGCATTAAAAAAGACATTTTTGTGCTTTTGTACTAAACTTTAGGTGTAAAATCTAAGACATTTATGTGTTATTGTTAAGAATTTTGGTGTATTTTTTTTGATAAGTTATGCATAATTCAAAACTCTTATTCTTCCTCCTCCTCATCTTCTGCTGCTTCTTCTTCTTATTTTATTTTTTCATAATTCTTCTTGTTTTATTCTCTTAAGAGGAATAAAATAAAAAAAGAAGAAAAATTAATACTGCGAAATTACTAGAAAGAAAATGAGAAAAATAAAAAAACTAGCAATAACAACAGCAATAAAAGAACAACAATGGAGAGAAAACACGCGAAGAAGAAGAAGGAATGCAAAGAAGAAGAAAGAAAGAATGCCAAGAAGAAGGAGTATATGTTTGCATTAGTGAAGCACGCGTGTGTACACGCTGCGTGTAATGAAAGTGGTTTTTATTGGATTTGTGCCAATTTGGTTAGATTTAGTTGCCAAAAAGTCATAAATGTGTAGTGAGACTTGTAAACCCCGTTAAATTAGTAGATAATTAGTTGATAAATTAGCTTTTAATAAGAAAAATTATAAATGTGAATATTATATTAAATTAGGATAGAGCTCATCGAAACGAGAATTTTGACACTAATTTCAAAAAAATCGGTCCAAGATTGGACCGAACGGGCCGAACCGGTTAAACCGGGTCCAAACTGGGCTGTGGGCCCAACTGGGCCAGCCTTTTAAATGAGCCCAATGCCCTTCTCTTCTTCATTTTCAGCTGGACGACGCTAAGCTCCAGGGAGAAGAGAAACATTCCCGAACCCTTACGGTGAAATTCAACCCGCCGTAGCTCCTCCGTCCGAGCTCCGATCGCTGCACCGTTTGCAGCCACGCGTCCACCGCGTCGAACTCTATGTTTCTACCATAACAATTTCATAGGTAACTCGTTCTTTGTTCTCAGCCTCTTTTTTCCCAATTTTTTGGAATTTGAGTGGAGGTATTGAATTTCTTTGTTCGTTGATGTTTTAGGATCCAATTAGCTTGAGAAAAACATTCACTCTTGCTTATGTGAAGCTTGGGTAAGGTGAGGATAATATAAATCTTATTTAATTTGTTGAATTTATGTTTTGGGAATTATATTGGGTATATATGTGTTATAAATGTGTATTAGGTTGAGAATAAATAATTGGAGCTAAAAATTGTGAATATTGGAACTTGGAGGAAGCTAAGCCTAGAGTTTATTGAGCTTTTGAGGGGCTGTCTTGGTTTTAATTAAAATTTCCTTGATCGTTACGTAGGAATCGACCAAGGAATGGTTTAGATTTCTTGCATTTAATATGTAAGGTTCTGTAAAAACTTAGGCTAGATAACCGCAGGATAGATTGGAATGCATGTGTGTGTATATATATATATTGATGGATTGAAGAAAAATAAGTTTGGCCTCGTGTTGGTTGATTAATTGATGGATTGAAGAAATATTAATTTGAGGTATAATTGTTGTGATAATAAGGAAGGCTATATTGTGTATAAGCCTAGAATTTGTGAATTGTGGTTCTTGGCTGGTTTTGGTTGATGGATTTGAGCATTGTAAGTGAATTATTGTTAACTTGAGGTAGGTTTGATGTGTAATTGTTAAATAATGTGAAAAGAATATAGTGTATTGAAGAATGCAGGTTTAATGGTGAAAGGAATGGCATTATTAGATGGAAATGAGGTTTGGAATTGTTTGCAAAATTTTGGTTTTGGACCAAATTTTGGCAGACTATAACTTAGCTTCCGGAATCCCAAATTAATTTCAACTTGTTTTAAATGAAAATTGGGTTCATGAAGTTTATACCGTTTTAAGAACGGAAGAAAAATGATTTAAAACGATTGAGTTATGCCCGTCGGAAATATTGATGTCGAATATGTAACTAATATGTAACAATGCAGGAACCTTTATATGATTCTGTAGCTCTGCTACTGAAATTTGGTTTTTAAGAGAACGTACGTCCACACGTACGCGTGGCTCACGCGTACGCGTGGTATGGGATTTTGGAGATGCGTACACGACTGATGCCATGCGCATGCATAAGGGGTTAGTAGGCATGTCCACGCGTATGCATGACCCACGCGCACATGTGACATTAAGTTTTCACCCACGCGTACGCATGACAAAGGGATGCGCGCGCGAGATGTAGTTTCACACTCCCACACGCACACGTGAACCACGCGCACGCGTGAACCCTTTTCCAGCAAACATGATTTTTGAAGTTTTAAAACCTATTTCAAACTTCTAAACCTCTATTTTCATTCCTTTAGTCATACATAGTAGTACTAAACCTGATAATCAGATGTAGTTAGGAGGTGGGGATAACTTGGAGGTGAAGTAAAGTTGAAAAGTGATGAATTGATTATGAAATATTATGAATAATCATATATCATACTTGGCTAGATATTCAAATAAATGATTATGTATGATACTTGGCTTGAATGATTAAATGATTTGAGATACGAGATTCCCTGGGTAAAGTACCGTGGCTTGCCACCATGGGTGCCAAGTTGAAAACTCGAGACTGTATTGACCATATGACGTAAGGGCGACCGGACACTTATAAATTTCTAGGAATGTTAACCCTATTGAGTAATATTGATTATTTGAGAAAAAGATATGCATAGACTCTTGGGGATGCACGTCGAGGGACAATCTAAGGTTTTCGGACATTTGGGTTGGCTGGATAACCGATAGATGAGCCTCATCAGCCATAGAACAGGCATGCATCATATGCATACTACTTGAATTACTTGTTTGTGTATTAACTGAGTGTGCCTAAGTGTACTTGCCATGCTAAATGTATATTTGTTACCTGCAGTACTTGTAACCTTCTTGTGCTTGCCTTTATCTGTTTATTTGTCTGTGAAATACTGACGGAGTTGGAGGTGTGGAGGAATGGCAGTACGGGACTTAGATTTAGAATTAAGTTAAGTTAGGTTCAGATACTTTTAGTAAACCGCTTTTTATGGCTACTGCTTAATACTTTAAGCTCTATAATCTGAGTGTCAGCATTCTAGGATTGCCTCTAGTATTCCCAGGACCTTGTATCTTATGTGTGTGGCACCTTTACCATACTGAGAACCTCCGATTCTCATTCCATACTATGTTGTTGTTTTTTAGATGCAGGTCAAGAGGCATCTCGTTAGGCGACTGGGCTCCTAAAGCAAAGTGGTTACTGGGTTATTTTATTGTACAATGATGTATTTATATGTACTTAGCTTTCTCTCCGCATAACTTATTCTTTTTTATCCTCTTAGAGGTTTATGGAGAGACATGATTTTATTTATGTACATTTGGGTTTTGGATAAGTATATATATGTGTAAATATTCTTCGGCCAGTCTTGACTTCACAGGCTGAGTTAGGAGCTTGCTATTTTGTATCTTTGGCACTCTATTCCTATTTTCACAATCTTATGTTTGTTGGTTATAGCTTTCTTAGCACGCAAGTTAACTCGTTTTCTTGAGTGTTGCGCTTTTATTCCGCGATTTTTATTCCCTCTATTCTTCAAGGCTCCTAGTATATTATAATCTTTCTACTATTATATGTACACGGTTTATTTTAGAGGTCGTAATACCACGCCACTTCTGTTTTACAACTTAAGCGTAAAGTTCAGAGTGGTAGGGTGTTACAAGACTTTTGTTATTTTTGGCCATCATTTTGTCATTAATGATTAAAAGTATAAGATAAAGTATGTGATGAACGGATATTTGACGGTTTAGAATTCACAAATAAATTCTCGTTGAAAGTATAGTTCCTAAACCAACAATAATCCTTTCATACAAAACTTTAGTTGTCACAATTACAACCCCCTTAAAAGTAATAACCGAAGTATTCAAACCTCGGGTCGTCTCTCAAGGAATTGCAGGGAAGTGTTCTTGTTATTGGTTATGAGTTGTATATTTTGGGGTTTTGAATAGGAGAACAGGAAAAGTAGATTGCAAAGGAAATCAAACGACAAAAGAGGAATTGGCAAGGTTTGGTGGTCAAGGATCTCTATCCTTATCACTAACCACAACATGATAATTGCAAGGATCAATCCCATTAAATCATCCTCTAACTTAGTAAAGGAACGTCAAATGAGCTATATCAATCCAAGTCCATAAGTCCTAGCTTTCCCCTAATTTAATTAGCGAGAACTAGAGTTAATGGCTCCAATCATCAATTACTTAGACATTAGTAACTCAAGAGGTCCTAAATTACCATCCCAAACCAAGAACATAAAAGTCTAAATTAAAATCCTCCCAACCATATCATCAAACACTTGGAAGGCATAAAATAAAAGCATAGAAAAGTAATAATAGAATATAAAACCTAAAACCAACAATTGCAAAATCAATGATAACAAATAATAGAAGAAGAAATAAACATGAAATGTTTCAAATTATATTAAAAGAAAATTGAATCTGACATGGAGTTCATAAACCAAATTGGGGGAATAAACAACTCAACAAGAGAAATAAACAAACCAAAGTACTAGAATCAATAAAAGTAGAAGAAGAACTAAATCAAAGCATAATAGAAATCTGAAATTGAGAAAGACTAAACCTATGAACCTAAAACCTAGCGAGAGGCTCGCCTCTCTTTCTAGAAAATTACATCTAAAACCTAAATTATGAATAATGATTGAATGATTTTCCCTTCTGCTTTACTCTGCAGCCTCTAATCAGTGTTTTCGAGCTTGAAACTGGGCCAAGAATAGCCCAGAAATCGCCTCCAGCGTTTTCTGCAATTTCTGCACGTGATGCATGTCACGCATACGCGTCAGGTACGCGTACGCGTCGATGGTCTTCTGCGCGTGTCACGCACATCCGCGTCAGGTACGCGTCCGCGTCGCTTCTCACTGGTCAGCTCCTTAGTTTCTTGTGTTCCTTCCATTTTTGCAAGCTTCCTTTCCATCCTCTAAGCTATTCCTACCCTATAAAGCCTAAAATTACTTAACACACATATCAAGGCATCGAATGATAATAAGAGAAGATTGAACATAGCAAATTTAAGGCCAAAGAAGCATGTTTTCAATCATAACACAAAATTAGAAAGGAAAGTGTAAAACATGTGTGAATAAATGTAAGAATAGTGGATAAAATCCACTCAATTAAGCACAAGATGTATCACAAAATAGTGGTGCATCAGTATGTTGTTGGATTACTAAATTAAAAGAATTGAAGTAATGACTAAATAATGTTTTAAATCAATAAATTTTAATGGCCCTAATGTTTTTCATTAATATAATATGATCAAATTGAATTAATAATTATAATTAACATTTATTAATTAATATAATGAAACTTGATCATTTGCCTGCGAAAAATTTGATTGTTTTGATAATAATTAATTACTATATTTAAAGATTTGTATAAGATATTCATGCATATATATATATATATATATATATATATATATATATATATATATATATATATATATATATAGTGATTAATTTTCTTATTGAGAATTTTAGAATTTTATTTACCGATTGTAAAACTATATTATTATCATATAATTTTTATTATAGTTATATATTTGTATAAATTGCATGCATACAAATTAAAACTAAAAATAGTATGAGATCATCTGAATTGTATCCATGGATAAATATCTTGTGGATGATAATTTTATTTCTACTTAACCAGTCATAGCATTCCGATGATAATCAAGTTAGACGTATCTTATTCTTAGTTCAACAAAAATTTAAGCTATTTATAGTCAAAAGAGATTTTTAGAGAAAACGATAAACACAAAAAATTGATAACCACAAAATTAGTTATGTTTTTTTTATATATTTATACATGTTATTTTATAAACTTTTTAACAAAATAATTAACTATTAAAATAATTAATTATTTCTCAAAAAATAATCAACAAAGTTACACCACATACATAGTATATACAGATTTCGTATACAAATACATCAGCGGGAGAATGAAATCAACTTCAGCTTTTTCTGAACAAGGGAATAAGTACAAGAAAAAGAGGTGGAATCAAATCACCTAATAATATGCTATCACTAAAGCAACTAGCCAGCCAGTAATGCGAAAGAATATAACCCACAAACGTTTTTTTTTTTTCCTTTTATACTTTTTCTCTTAGAGAATATATATTTTGACAGAATTAGAGAATGTTCGTTATACTATGATCAGTGGATGCTTAAAGTTTTGGCATCATGTCCTAAAGTGTGTGTAGTGGTTCAGTGTTTTTTTTACCATTTTTTATATATATTTTATATGCATTTTTTACTACCTATAATATTAAATTAAAAATGTGTGGGTTTAATTACTTAATATTTGTGTCCAACTGTCTATAGACGAGAGGAGAGGCTAAAAAAGATAACAACTTGTACATAAGTATTTTATATTAATTCAGAGTCTAAAAAAAAAGTCGCATCCAAAAAGTATAATATACGCTGTCTAATTTAATAATTATATTGGTGATTGTTTTTACAATTTAAACTCATAATAATCTCGAAGTTATATAGAGATAATTCAACCATTATTCTAAAACTCTCCTTCGGATCGAAAGATAAACTAGAAATAAAAATTTTAATGGTTCGATATTTTTTTCTCTTTAAAGTGATTAGGAAAAGTTGAATGCCACCCGGACCCAAAAAAAGACGAATGTTATCTGTGTAATGTGATGTGTTTTACCATCAAGACAGCGTTTTATATCAGCAAAGTTCCATAGCTTATGTCTTGCAAGTTTATAAAGACTTATTGGCAAAAGAAATAATTATTGAACTTAGAAACAACCAATAATTTGTATGCCTAAAACGGATTTGAGTTGATTAAGTGTGTAACTGGTTCATGCAATCTATGACAACTTTTCAATAAAGCACCTAGTCAGCATGGGTGCTGTTATTTTGATGTCAATTCTTCTGTGATGTAAAATTTGGACACAGTTCTGTTTCGCCCATCATGTACATAAGTGACAAACTCTTTGATTAGGAGTTCAAAATTAATATTATTCATATAAAAATAGATTATACTGATTTCTTTTTAAGATGATATTCCACTCTATACTTCTTATTTTAAAATTTATATTAATATTATCTGTGTACA